>NC_059135.1:10845655-11148685 GCF_020740605.2 Lemur catta
TACATGTTTGCATTCAAAACGATTTCTGCAATTGAGGCCCATTTATCATATGAAGATGGAGGACAGATGGTGTATGGTGTAGGCCTCCGTATTAGTCCTCCAGCTAAGCTCTCTTGTTATTCTTGTACAGAAATTAAATAGTACGTTTCCTCTTTCCTCTTAGGTTCTTGACTCCTTTGCTACTCAGAGTGTGGTCCTCAGACCAGCCAATCATCAGGTTGTTTGAGAGCTAGTTAGAAATGCACAATTTTGGGCCCCACCCCAAACCAGAATCTGCATTTTAACCAAATCCCCAGGAGATCCTAAGCACATTAAAGTTTGAGAAGTGCTGCTTTATTCTATGTCTTTATAATTTGGCTACTTTCTCTGTGTTTTCCTTTTATGATGGCTTAATAGTGGAAGCCAAAGCTAGACTTGGTACTGTAATAATGTCTTGGCTATTACCAAGTATAGTGGAAAAATTAGCGAGTATTTAGGTACCTCAGATCCCTGTTAATTTAATACCCATGGTATTAAAATATTTCAAACTAAATTGATGTGTATTCTTCCTTTAGAATAAATGTGTAGTCTTCAAAGAATTTTTTTGGTCTTTTTTTCTGCTGTTTCCCTTTACCTGTCGAAGTTCCCATTTTGTAGTTAAATTATTTGGCTGCTAGGAATCTTGCTTTGCACTTACATTGAACATTGTCCTGTTTTCCCTCTTCCATTAGGATCATTTTGCTTTTTCTAACTAGATGCACTGTTAAGATTTTAATGACTCATGGGGTGGTTAGAAAGAGCACTGCCCTGGGAGCCAGGAGACCCCCTGGTCTCACCCCAGTGCTGTGACTAACCAGGCTTATGAATTTGGGCAACTCATTTAAGGACTCCAGCTCTTAACAACACCACACAATCAATGAAGCCCTTGTAATACCAGGCCTGGAACTGTTTTGATCGTTCTGTGCATATTAATTGATAAACTCTTGTATGGTAGCTTGGTCACAAAGTAGACATTGCCTGTAGGAATGAGAACGGGGCATTTAAAACAAGCACTGGGATAGTTGTCATCCACATGTGTATTTTGGTTAGTCATTGTACCACCCTCCTTACCACTCTCAGAACTCTCCAGTGAGAAGAATGGGCTGAGTTGAATGTTTGTTAAGTTTTCCTTTTATTTCTTGGATCTGTTCCTGGGAGAAGTGCCAGCCAACCACTAATGGGTCAAAGGCAGAGGGAGGGGGCTGTTATGGGAAGGGTCCCAGCTTATTCACTTATGGCAAGTGGTTCTCAAATCACCTTCCTACTGACTTTCTCTAGCTGTGCAGGAGAGGTGGGAAATGAGCAAGGATTTAATAATCCTCCCACCTCCAGGAAGGTCTTGGTTTCTACTGGAAATTCCCTTAAGAGGATCCCAAAAGAAATGATGTGGGGCAAGTCAGTGGCTGTGTTTAGGGGCTCAGCTGGGCATTGCTGATGGTTGGGAATGAGGAGAGTTCAGGAAGAAAGAGGACCACTGCTGGAGGATAAGGCTGCCGTGGACACAGCCTGGTCACTCTTTCTCAACTGTCACAGGGACACCCAGTGAACAGGTTGGCCATTGCCCACTTGTTACATGGTTTTATGGAAAAAACTTCAGCCAATTTTTGAGCAGAATTAAGCAGAGTTCATCATAGGACTGTTAATTAAGTGTTAATTATACCCTGTTGGTGTTTGGTTGTGTGGTTCACTTTTATTTTGAAGGCATTTTGTCAGCATCTCCGGCTGCAGTCTAGAAAGAATAGAAGCTATTGTTTCCTTGGTGCTCTGGGACCACAGCAGCTCTTGTGGCTGTGTTTAAGGAGGATTTGTTCATGTTACCATTACCTTAGGGTTCAACTGGAAAATCTTAGTATTTAACTGCCTGGAAATCAACTTGTTCTTTCTGCTCATTGTCCCCATTTTAGAATTTTGAACCCTGTGTACTCTCACTGATGGTGGTGTATGTGCCTACCCATCTCACCCCCTTTGCTATTTTCCTTCAAGGTTAAATTTAGGGAAAACAGACCTCAAAGCAGCTTCCTAGGAGGATATCTTGTACACAGAAACAGCAACTGGAATTCTTGACTGTTTGTTTCTTGGTTTTTGTGGAGATAAATCGTCTTCTAAGGTGGGTCTTTATTTGATAAAGTGGAAAAAAAAAACTTCTAGGAAACAGTATTCTAATTTAGGGGTAGCCTCTTAGAGAGCAAAGTTAGTGGATTTATTTTAAAAAGTTGACTAATTCTGGAACATAGGGGAACTAATCCTTAGGGTTTTGTTTGTTTGTGTTTTGACTCTCAGAGATTTGGGGCAATGAGCATGACTAATAGTCACAAGTAACAAGTAATGTGTCACCTTGTTCACTATGGCCTTCTTGCATTATCTCCCTGAGTTTTACAAATGATTGTGAGGACCAGATATTTTCTCCATTTTATTAAATTGTGGAGGCAAAGAGAGATCAAGTGACTTGTCCAAGATCAGACAGAAAGTACTGGCTAAGTTGGGCAAAAATGCAAACATAGGAGTGATAAATACGTTTCCTAGTGGGGTTGGTCTCTGTTTTGTGGTCAGAGTAGGTGGGGCAGCATCACACCCTGCTGGTTGCCCCCAGACTGTTGCTTGGGCCTCGATAATGCCTGATAGTCTCTGCTCTATAGCCGATGCTTTTGCTATAGCATTGCATCCGGGAGGTTTCTGTTTTCCTTTGGAGGAGAAACATGGGCCCAGCCTGGTTATTCGGATTAACTATCTGTCTTCTAGTAGAAAGGCTGTGAGGGTATGGGAACACAGCAGAGGTAAGTTTCAACTAGGAATAATAATTTGGGAAAGGTCATGGACTTGGGGGAGGACCCATTGGGACCCTGAAGCCATGGCATGGCAGTCACAGAAACATAGGGTGGCCCTGGAAGGTAACTGTGAACACAGAGACCTCACACTCTTGCCTAAAGCTAGTGAGAACCCCAGGAACAACTGATGAGCCATGTTTGGGGGTTCCTCCACTTCCTCAGCTAAAGGCAACAACTCCACAGGTGCTTGTAGTTCAGCCAGGTGTGCAGCTCAGCACCGCGGTAACATGGTGGGGTTTAACTTTCCAATGCTGTTCGGGAACGTTTAAGCCAATGGTATTTTCCAAATTAAAAAGTAAGATGTCATAATGTCAGGTAATGGAGATAATAGAGATGAACAAGAGCAACATGGAAGTAAGACTTGAAAGATGAAAGCAAAAGACCAGGAGCTCTTGGGTCAGCGGGTGAAAGGTCAACCCTAAGGTAGTTGCCCTACCCTAACCCTTTATGTGGGACAATAAAGAAGTGTTTTCAGTCAGAAATCTTCACCAACATCTGCCTCAATGACCTTAGAGTTGCAAGCAATGTGTGCATTATCAGTTATTTTAGGTATCTTGCCAATTGTCCCCCCTCACCCAGCTGCCAATGGTTAGCCATGTATCTGGCAGCAATTTCAATATTTTGTCAAGTTACTCAGTTAACATTGACTGCTGGATCATACTCCTGTCCAGTTCCTTCAGATGAAAGATTGCAGAGAAGAATTTAGGGAAAATAAGCCACCAATTCCCTACCCCTAATCCCCACCATGCTTAGAACCTCAAAATAGTGCGTAAGAATCTCACTCAATATCCATTCATGCCTATTCATGTGACTTCTTTGTAAATGCTTTCACGTTGTTTTGTAAGTCTTTCATTAGCAGACTTAGAAAGGGTAGCAAGGGCTTCAAGCTTCTAATTTTTTCAAGCAATAAAAGTGTAGCCTATTGGAAGGTTGAGGTAGGAGGATCGCTTGAGCCCAGGAGTTTGAGGTTGCAGTGAGCCGTGATGATGCCACTGGACTTTAGTCTGGGCAAAAAGAAAAGTGGCCTTTCAACAGTGTTTCTGTAGATAGCATTAATTCGAGATCTTGTCAAAGATATGCGAATGCTACTGTCTTAATATTGAGCTCCTGCCGTTCCCTATGTAGGTATGCAGGTCTTTGTATAAAATTGAATCACACGTTGTATTTTTAGCTTTACTACTACTACTTCCTCTACCTTTTTTTTTTTTTTTGTCCTGGGATTTTCCCATGTCACCTCTTCTCTGAAATAACTTGGTCGCTCTTCCCAAGATGCATCCTGATTTTGGCTTCAGCTTCAGTCCCTGGCTGGCATTTGGTCTCTGGATTCATTCTTGCTTGGGAGTTCCACCAGGGCGTTTTTGGCTGGTGTGTTTTCAGGTACCAGGAGAAGATGTGAGATCCAAGGATTTCTGGCTCTTAATAACAGTAGTTACAATAAGAGCTAATGAGTGAGGGCTTGTTAAGAACTTGTCATGTATTATCTCATTTAATCTCAATAACAACCCTATGAAATGGGCATTACTATCCTGTATTACGGATGAAAACATTGAAACTTAGGAGGATGCCTAAAATCACAGAGAAAACAACAGTGAGAGAAGGGATAAGGGAAGTTGTCTCACTTTCATTTTAGATTTTAATTCAGGAATAATTTTTGAGTTCAACAAAATTATCAGTCTTTAAAAAGCATGATGACCATGTATATAGCTCCACCTTCATTCTCAAAATAACGTTTTTGGGATTGAATTCTCTAAATTACATTTTAGAATTCAAAATTGCACACAGTTTACTCACTTATCACTCAGGTTGTGGCAACTCAAGGGAAGCACATGTTTATTGCATTATTACTTTATTGCAAGCAACAGTTACAGCTTATCTTTAACATGACCTAATTACCATTGGTCCTGTCTGTGGCCTTCTGTATTCTAAGATGAATGGTGTAGTTTTCCACACTCCCTCATATTAACTTTTGTTTAAGAATCACTATCATAGCCCAGAAATCTTTATGACTTGCATTTCCTTAACAAGAATTCTTAAGGTACAACAGATGAGAATTAAGGGTTGAATCCATTGAGATATGCTGCCATATACTGATATTTATGATCAGTTTCAATTGGTTTCAGACAGGAAGTATTTTTTTTTTCATTAGTTAAGCCATTAAGGAAAAAAAGAACAGTTAACTTGAAAGAATCCCAGATCAAATTCTTCCCAACACTTTTCCCTTGATGGTTTCCTCAAAGAAAGAAGGAAGACAAAGATTAAACTTTTTGCTGGTAATTTAAGATGATGGCTTCCTGGAGATGTTAATTAGATGTTTGTTGTAGGGAAAGTCTTCTATTGAACTTGCCTTTGTCCTTGCCCTTGCTAGGAACTGTTGGGCGTGGCATTGTCCTCTGATAGGTCTGTTTAATGATCAAAAAAAACCTATGGGAAGATCAGGGCCACACAGCTGACTGACGGTACTTCATGGTTCCTTTTAAAGATGCTTGCTCAGTTCAGTAGATTTTTCTTACATTACCAAGTTCTTCCATAAAGTCAACCACAACCCATATTATCGGGGACTCCGGCTAAATCTTGTGGTGAGTAGGAAATAGATTAAACACAGGTTTTCCCATTCTCCAGCTGCCAACAGTGATGTCAGTGGTGTTAATGATCTTTACCTCCATCCAGTGCAGACCAGAGCTGACTGTAAATGCTTGTTCTGTCCCCGATCCTGCGCTCTTGTGGAAAAAGTGATGATGGTTGAGAAACAATTGGATAGTCAGACAATTACTCAAATGCAAAATCAGGCACTTGCTTTCTTGAAGCAATTTGACTCCAGGGAGAGGGCAAAGAATGAGAAATCTATTTAGCATTTAACAGAAAAAGTAAAGGCAGTGAAAATGGGTCTGTCTGATTCCCTTTAGTCTAATTACAGAAACAGTATTGCCTGCACTTTGTACTATCTATACGCTACGTTGTAAATGAAGTTGATTATAATGTAATTTAAGTCTTCTGGCTTGTAGCAAAGCCAGACCTATAAAACCTGTTTTCTGACCATTGCAAACAAAACCAAAAATGCAAAAGTGACGTGGAATTACAAAAGAAACCTCAGAACTCTGGAATGTGGTTCGTGTGAGGGAGAATATGCTGCAGAAAAAGCTCCCTGGCAAGCACAAGAAAAACTGACTTTTATGACTTTCTTACTCAGGTGGGGAAGAGTCTATCATGTTAGTTTCATGTCTGTGGGTAACAGGTTTATTTTGGTTGAGTTCTGTTAAAAGTATAGCTTCCTGCCCCACATTACCTGTGGTCTGACTTGAAATGTGGAGGGATTTTTTTTTTCTGAGTCCTCCTACCTTGACACTGTCGTGGATTTGGGACACATTATCATATTGGTAGAAGAGAGACTGGAGACATGTTGATCTACATTTCGGGGGGAGCCGTTGTGGTGTTGACCCCATTTGCTTTTTCAGCCTGCTCCCTGTGAATAAAAAGGATGGGAAATAACTGAAATGGATATCCTTGGCTTAAAAAGATTTCTGAATATTTATGCAGAGTTTCTTAATATGTCATTGACAGAAGACTTTAATAACTATCGAGAACTCTATGTTGTTGTTTGTTTTAGTCTACCTTCTCCATCACTCCCTCACCGTCTTGAAAAGTTTCCAGAACCTCCGTCTGCCTTTTGTAGCCGGGGAAGGAGAAATCCACGGTGTTTGACAGAATTCAGCCTGGGAGGCCACAGTGGGAGCTGACAGGCTTCATGGTCACCTCTCCTCCTTCTTTCCCTTTCGTAATACGTGTGCGTTTCTTCCTTGGTGGTCTCCTGAAGTCACCAGCGCTGCCAGAAGGTCTTTCATGGGGACAAAAGGGGAACTGGAGCGAGATGGCGTCTCACATGCTGGCAGCTCTCCCTGAATTTTCTTCCTTGGCAACCCTGTGCACTAGAAGGTCTGGCCAGCAACCTTGTTATTTTCACCAGTCCTCTCCCTTGTGACTTGCACCAGGCAAAAGTGCTATTTAAGCAGCTCCGTTAAAGCCGGTCAGCTACCCTTTGCCATTTAAGACCACAAAACCAAGTCTTTCCAGCTCAATCCTGGCCCATTTTTAAAGAAGTTGGTTTCCTTTCTTTAGCTAAAATGACTTTCTCCTTTCAACAGCGAGTAGCAAACATCTTGGTCTTTCCTCTAACTTTAGCTCAATTCTCCCTTGATTTTGTGTGTGTGTGTGTGTGTGTGTGTGTGTGTACGATTGTGGTCCAAAGGCTTTAAAACTGACAATGCTTTTTCACCGTTCAGTTCCATCCTTTTCCAGAGCTTGAGCGTGCCCCCATGCTTTGCAGCTATACCTTGTAAAGAGCAGAGACTTTCTCATGTCCCAATCTTTTGACACTCTCTGGATTTAGGTTTTCCTTTCATGTGCGTGGTGACCATAGCTAATAGGGTAGGACCAGGAGCATGCAGCTTTCCTGCCTTGATGCTACCATCTCACTCAGGTGGTCGAGCCCAGAACCTACCCGGGAAATTCCTTCAATAAGGGTTTCACAGTCTTATCACACAGATCAGTGGGCTCATTTACTCATCTGAGGTTTTATAGTGTAAGTGTTAAAATGAGGAACACTCATCCGCTAGCGGAACTAGGAAGGTATTTGATTTTTTTTTTTTTTTTAATTTACTGGGCTCATATGCCAGATTCAAGTATGCTAAAAAAAAAAAAGTACTTTTGCAGTGTTTTATAAGGGTCTTTATTAATATGTAAACATTCTAGAAGACAGGTTCTACTTTAAATCAGTGATACTATGAATTAATCGCATCAGCATCTGTGAGGTAGCTGAAGAATTGGTAGGATGGTATGCAACTGAAGGTGATTGTGTGAAATAAAAAATTAGCAGACCTGGGAAGAAAGAGGAATATGTCGCAGGCATCGTTGTCTGAATTTTGCAAGGTACAGAGCTGGCCACCAACCTCTGTGCTCTCATGGAGTTAATATTTTTCTCCCCTAGAAGAAGTTCTCTTCTCTTCAGAGTCTTCCAAATCTTTTGCCTGTGCCATTCCCTTAAGGACTTAGGCTTTTGGAAACCAAAGCCAGGAAGCTAGAGGCTTTTCCTACTTTCAAACTGTCATATTCTCCCCACATACAATGAGTTGGGAGGATAAGAAATGGATAGAATACTGGGAAGTTTTAAAAAAATTGGTTAACATTTCAAATATTTTCTCATCATAGATTTTTGAGAATGGGAAAGTTCTAAATATGATTAAAACATTGTTTTCCTCTCCTTTCCTTAGAAAGGAAAATTATCTCAAGTCCTGTAAGTAAATACTGAAATTAGAGCCACAGCTCAGTAGTGGCTTTTTTCTGGGAGATAGGAATTACAAGTAATGTTTATTCCTTCTTTACATTTTCCTATATTTTGTATATTTTCTGTATTATGATTAAGATTTTTTAAAAAAAAAATCACAGCTGTTTATGTTAACTGAAAGAGAAATATGCTGTTTTGACACATTTCTTTAAGTGGAGGAATTTTATATATATGAATTTTTCTAGTTGAGTCTACAATATAACATTTTATACAGTGGTCTCCACTGAAGAAAATTTATCACTACAGCACTTTTTAAAAGTGCAATTAGATGAAGAAGGGTTACTTTCTGGCTACATTTTAGTATATGACAATAGCCAAGCAAGTTATATTGTTCGTTCCTATTTCCGTAGCAAAAGTAGAAACTGCTAGTAATGCCCTCACCAGATTTTTATTACTGTGTTGCACTTGACTCAACAAATTGGCAAGAACTTTCAAAACATGTAAATAGAAGATAAAAA
The DNA here is from genome assembly GCF_020740605.2 of Lemur catta. Lineage (NCBI taxonomy): Eukaryota > Metazoa > Chordata > Mammalia > Primates > Lemuridae > Lemur > Lemur catta. Next base: position 10,854,295 of record NC_059135.1, read on the forward strand.
CACTTGTCAATGGCTTTAGCCAAAAATGCACTGCTGAAAGGGTATGGATCCTTCCATTGTGCTTATATCGTAACCTGTGCTGTTTTCAGCTGCTTCCATGGTGAAAACTGAGCAGTAGGCCGAGACAGCGTGAAAGGAAGCAAAAGCATTATTTGCTTTTCAGCTAGAGTAGGCATAGTTTAAGTGGGTAGAGTCCAGAAGATGTAAATTCCTCTTGGATGCAATAATGCAATAATCCATAGGTTTCAAGTAGCATTGCTCAAGTGTTGACTTATTTGATAATGCTTTAAAAATCACATTTTTCATTACTGCCAACAGGATTAGGTGGGTTTTCTCTTACAAGAAGATACACACAAAAGGGTACAGTAGATACTGATGTGGTAATGAAATTTTGTCAAAATGTAATTTCCTGCTACTAAATCTCATGACAGGTGCATCATATTTCTGGGTTCAGAAGTTATCCCCCAATGATGTAAGTAGAATGTACCTAGGAATATCACCACTTGATATTTGCACAGTGTCTTCTCTTAAAGAAATGTTCTGCTTTTTTGTTTCCAGTGTATGCCTGTTACAAGTGAGTTTTTGTATTTGTAAAACATTGTAGCAATATTTGCTACATGTGGTTAGCATCAGCCTATTGAAGCTGTGGATATAAAGTGCTTTAAATTTATGTATGCCTATGTCTTTTTCAGTGCTTATTCCAGTCTTTATCATTGCATTTGTATTTGTCACTCAACAGATGTTTATTGGATTGAATGACTGCAAGGCATTGCTTTTTTTTCTTTTTTAAACATATTCCTGAGCTACACAAATATACGTATATACGTGCTTGCCTTGTGCAAGCCGGTGCTTTATTCAAGCTCAGCCTTTCTTGATTGCAAACATGTACAGGTAGGGATATGGGCAGATGAACTTTAGTCTCATAAAGCATATGCTAAGGTCTGTCTATAAAGTTCTGAGACTTCCTTTCCAACAAACTCATCAGAGCAACTGTCGTGAATAACTATGCTTTTGGAACTCCAGTTTTGGAGCTCTTTGGCTTTAGATAATACCTCGCTGGGAACCATTACCCAGCTTAATCAGTCCCATTATTCACCATGTTTGGCTCTCAAAGCTTTTTGGCTGTCTCCAAAGATCAAACGTGCCCTCAAAGGGCTAAGACTGGCTGCTATAGAGACCATTCAAAAGAATATGCCCAAGGCTGAGAAGGCAGTTGCAAAAAAGAAACGGGAACTTGAGCAGGCATTCCAAAAGTGCTTAGAACAATGGCTGCATGATTGGAATAAGGATGCAGCCCCCAAGGTGGTCGCTGGGAAGGGCAGTTCTCACTGAGGGATGTCCATGTCATTACTTGGTAGATAAACTTTATGTGCACACACACATACGCACACCCTGTGCAAAGTCAAACAGGTGTGAATTTCAGACCTTCCCTGTGAATTTTTCCTGCCCTCTGTTGTCTGTGCGTAGCCTTCTAGTTCTGTTCCCAGCCACCCCAAGTCAGCATTGCCTCACACTTTACCACTTGCTTTCACTTTTTCATAGATTCCTAAGCCGATGGCACCAACAGGTAGCATTTGTGGCTGGCTGATGTAAGCGTTGATCAGGATTTTATATATATATATATATATATATATATATATTATTAAGGGTTTTGAAAAGTAGTATGCTAAAACTTTGGGAGGAAGATATACAATGAAATTGATATGTCCTTTTATTTTCTGCTCTTTGAATGTACTTGTGGACGATGACAGGGATGGCTTCCGAGTGGCCGAAAGCAATAGATTTCAGGGTGCAGTGAAGCCACACTTTTCCCCCTGACAAGGACCCCAGTCCCTCCCGGCCCCACCGTGCAGGTTGGCTCATGTGATGATAAAACTGGGTCCAGTTTGTTCCTGTGCTAGGCCGTTCGTTCAGCCCTTCCAGAGGAGAGCCAGATGTGACATGAAAAACATGTCGTGTGCTCTTTGCCTTTCCCCTATTAATATATCCAGCAGTTTCTTTGTCAGTCACAGGTCCTTTAATCAAGTGTGGCCTTCCTGCCTGATTTTAGGCCCAGAGCCATGAAGCTGTGTGAAGCTGTATGGAGCCATTCTGGTAGGAACATTCCAGTGTGAGTTTAGGAGAAACTCGACTGTAAATAAGAGATCTGGAGAGGTTCCCAGCGCACCACTGGGGCTCTGAAGGGACGGGCTTTCCTTGCGCTTGTAGAGACCACACGAAGTGAGCCCTGTTTCTCGGGCACTTGCAAGGATAAGCCTGGAGTGCTTCGTTCTTTTGTTTTTACATTAGTGTCTCCATGCCAAGTCTTTATTAGTGAGTTAAAAAATAGTCTGTTTACCTGTCTTTTAGAGGCGGAGTTAATATTTTAAAATAAACAGAAATCTCCTCCTAAACCAAGAATCCTTACTTGGTAAACTTCAGCTTACCTGGAAGCTGTTACGTACATAGGAACGATGGCTGATCCCAGCCACTGCCATTGCCTTCAAGAGGAGTGAGCAAGACTGGTTAGCATTTATGCTGTATGAATTTTAGAAGTTGTCGCTATCCTTGTAACTGATAGGGATTATTACTGCTGCATCTCGAGTATCACAGAGCATGCCCTTGTTGTCCCTACAATGAGATAAAGACCTTCCTGCTGGCTTGTGATTCGAGGTTCTTCACCCTCTATCTCAATCTACACTTGTAGACTTAACTTCTTCTACCCCTCCTCCACTGCTTTGTGGTCCAGCAAAACCACATGCTTCACTTAGCCTGCTCTTGACATCACCTTTACCCCCTGGCTCTCATTCTGTCATGCACCCTCAATGGGAAGTGTCTTCTTCTCTATCCTTCATCCATCTCCTATTTACTGAGTACCTGCTATGTGGCACGCCATGTGCTATGTTCTGGAGATACAACACTGAGACAGCATAGACACACCCCTGCCTCCATATCCCCAAATTGTGTTCCTTTTCTTCCAGATCAAGCCAAATGTGTCAGCAAGGTACTTCCCTTATACTCCTAGCAGGAAATATTCTCTCCCTCCTCCATGTGTCTAGAGCTTTTTTCCTCCCCTATGTGTCTGTCAAAAAATTTACTGCTATCTACTTTGCATTTTATTTATTTATGAACATAGCTTGCCTTCCTTTCTGGAATTGCTAAAAGGCAGGGCTTGTGGCAGAATACACCTTCGTACCTTCCATAGTACTTAATGTAACCGTTTACTCATTCAGCAAGTATGTATTGATTATCTACTCTGTGCTGAATATTCTTCAGGGCACTCTATAAGTATTGATATTTATAGATATGTTGTGAATGCATGAAAAATATGGACCTCTGAAGGACTATCTAATATAATTCTTGAGAGTAAAAGATGCTTTATGAGGTTGAAAAGGGTCTTCCCTCTGAAGGGGAATTATAGATAATGCCCCTTTGAGATTTGCCTTCTTGAGTTGCATGGAAGAAACGCTGTGCTTCTACCTAAACACTGTATTTCTATTAGGCCTAAATCTGAACCCCTCTTTTTTCTTATTTAATGATTAACTAGCTCTGTTTTGCTTCGGTCTCCTTTTGCATCTAAAATGCTCATGTCAAACAGTGTCACATTAAAAATTGATTTCAGGTTTTGTAACATTAGGCTCTGCAACTCCAAATTCTAAAATCTGTAGTTGACTTTTAACCAAAAAAAGACTGAACATAGACTGACCATAACCTGCTCACCATATTTTATAGTTAGTCTACACAATAACTATAATGTGTTTTTTTTGTTTCAATCATAACACCAAAGAATTTTGTACTTTTGCATCACTAAACCTCTGAAAGGTCTAGATCATGTTGATTTGTTTACTGACTGAATATTGACTACTTTTAGTTTGTGATTGCTTTAGACTCTTGCATTTGGAAAGAAATAAGAAGTTTATGGTTTGTTGATTTTTATTTAGGTACACAGTACTGTTTGTGCCTGTAACTTCAGTTTATCTGACACTTTAAAAAGAAGGGTTCTTTGAAAGAAGAGTTCTAAAATAGTGATGGTGAGTTTTGAGATGTCTGTGGTGATGAATTCTTTCATTTTCCTTTTCAGAATGAAGACCTAAATGACCTCAGCAAATCCTCCTCTAACTCATGGGTACCCAGACTCTAAGTATTTCGTGATTCACAACTAGGACCTCATGTCTTTCTCCTCAGTAGATGGTACGATGCATCCATTTCAGTTTGTTTACTTTATACAAGCCTCAGGAGTTTGTTGACTGAACTGCACGTTCTATATTGTGCCAAGCAAAAAAGCACTGTGACACCAGAACAATGAATCTGCAAAAATTCATCTTCAACCGTAAGGACTTAGCTGGCCACAGTGAGCTGATGTGCCCACCACCATGCCACGAGAGAATGGGTTTACTCTCTTTGCATCTGCAAGATACATTTCATCTGCTGCTGAAACTGTGTATGACGAAGCATCATTGTAAATTATTTCATACAAGATTGTTCACGTTGGGTGGAGAGAGTATTAAATATTTAACATAGGTTTTGATTTATATGTGTAATTTTTTAATGAAAATTGTAACTTTTCTTACAGCACATCTTTTTTTTGGATGTGGGACTGAGGTATACAATGTTCTGTTGTAAAGAATGGAGCAAATGCTTAAAACAAGGCTAAAAAGAGTAGAATTAGGGTATGATCCTTGTTTTGAGATTGTAACTCAGAAAAATAATATAATAAGAATCATAGTGCCATAGATGGTTCTCAATTGTATAGTTATATTTGCTGATACTATCTCTTGTAATATAAACCTGATATTGAGCTGAGTTCCTTATAAGAATTAATCTTAATTTTGTATTTTTCCTGTAAGACAATAGGCCATGTTAGTTAAACTGAAGAAGGGTGTATTCTGCTGGGTGTTTTCAACTGTCAGCTTAAAATTGGCGATGGAATGGAAGCAAAATTACAAGAAAAGGAAATCAAAGTCTTCCATTGTAAATACTGTAAAGAGAAGGAGACATGGGTGATTCCCTCAAATCAAAAGCTCTCTTTGGAATGAACAATGTGGGTGTTTGTAAATTCTGGAAATGTCTTTCTATTCATAATAAACTAGATACTGTTGATCTTTTCTTCTCTCCCCTCCCCTCCACTTCTGTAAGCTTCCTGCTCTATTCCCACCACCTTTTCCTGTGCACACATTATGAAATTTCATTTCCTGCATTGTCTTGAGAAAGATAGACAAGTGAGTGCTTGCTAACCAGACATTAAAATTCCAGAAAGTGTGGTTTTTTTGTTTTGTTTTGTTTTGTTTTGTTTTGTTTTTTAATCATGACCAGGGCTACATGTCACTTTTCCTTAAGACCCTTATCTCTTGTTTTCTGAGAACTTCCAGTGTTACGTTATTTAACTGAATGCAATTGGCCTCTTTGCCTTGGTGGGTGCTGGCCTGTTAGTGATTAGCTAATGAAACACCATGTTCAGAGAGCACACAAAAGCATAATGACCTGCTATTGAAACATCTAGCCAGCAGTGAAAATGTTAATCCTTTTCTTGTTTGGAAAGTATACACATCTTGAAATTTTTCCTTGTGAAAAAGAAATGGCAATGAAATGCTCTTAAAGATATTGCCAACAGAATTTCTAATCTTTTTTACCAGGAAACTTCCTAAAGGTTAAGTGAATTAATGCAAATATCAGGCTCCCTCCTAGTCAGCACAAACTCTGTATCAGGAATTCCCAGCCCTGCTGTTGGAAGGAGCAACATCTTTTTTCTCTGAAGCGTTGATCTCCCGGGGTGGGGGGTGGGTTGACAAGGAAAGAGCCAGGGTTGGAGGGCCTTGCAGTGGCTGCTGCCCCCTGATCAGTTGGCTGGGGACCCTCACTCTACTCAAAAGGGAGTGGAGATTAATGGAACCCCTCACACTGCTGAGGCCCATGTTACTGTTAATTCAACTGGATGGATGGCATGTACCTCCCAGACTGTTGTACAATGTTCATTGTTGCAGATTCTAATCATTTGCATGCTCATCAATTTCTAAGATAAATAGGTCTGTAGTCATAAGAATCCATTGTTTCCAAGGAACTTGCTGAATTACATCATTTCCTATTAGTAGAGAACACTACCAATTTTGAAAATCTGATATGAAAGTTGGATTTTACTCTTTTGTACAAAAAAAGGCTTTCTTGGTCAAATTAACTTTTCATTTTTCAAGTATTTTGATTCATACTTTTGCTAGTGGAAGAGGAAAGCAAGCTGCCCTGTTCTCTTCCATTGAGCACTTAAATAAACAAAAATCAATGAATAAAGTCAGTCCCAACCATTTTCCTGTAAAGCTGGTTACTATTTCTCAAGGAACCTAAACTTCGAATATATGTTACTGAGATACGTCTGCATGTGGAATGATTAACATAATTTGGAGGAGAACAGAAATGAACAGACTGGAATATCCATCTCTTGGTTTCTATTTCTCTGACTTTTTTTTTTTTTTTTTTTTGAGTAAAATAACATAAAGGTAGAAATTCTTATTTAAGGTGCTTCTGGTGATACCTAAACTGGGTTTAATGGTGGTATCAAACTTTACCAATTTAAAACTGGAAGTTGCCAGTACTCAAGCTAAAAACTCATACTCTGGCTACACGAAGGGTTTATTACTTTGAGCAACATCAGCTGCTAAGTCCTTGTGTTCAGTTCCTATTGAAGGGAGTTGGCTTTTATCCATTTCAAAGTATTTGTGGGCCAGCCAAGGGCTTCCATTAATGGGGCTCCTAGTGGCCTCTGGTTAACCTAGAAGTTAGTGGCTTTTTCTTCGTGAGACCAACTTCTCACAGCGTTCTTTCTTAGAGACTTAGGCAGAGTTTTAACATTCTCCTTTGTGAAAAAGACAAATATGTTTCATGGCTTTGATGATATCTTCATTCTGGGCAAAAGAAAGGCCCTAGAACCTCCTAGAAGTGAGGAGAATCCATTAATGATCAACCACCTGAGTCAATAATGACAAATCAGTACTGATGTTACATCTGCAGATATTTCTCACTAACTTTCAAAGGTCAGGGACTCTCTTGACTGATCTAGTGACTGCAAAAATGGATCTATTAAAAATAATCATCTAGCCAGAAGTACAGATTTTTAACCTTTTCTTCTCTGGCTTTTGTCTTCTAGCTGTCTTTTAAATTTGAGACATTTAAAGTATTAAGAAACTATTCTACTGTACTATAAGAAACAGCATTTTATAATACTGAAGCCCTGTTTTATTCAATCTCGCATCCTGAATGCAATATACCATGTAGTTGGAAACTTTATTACTGCAGGTGGTTAAAAAAGGAGGGAAGGGAACCCATCATCCGCAGACAACAAGAGCCCAGAAGAATAGTATTGATGTGAAGAGCTCTGACTGCTGGTGACTGGGATCCGGTCCTGGGTCTCAGGCTGCTTTGGCAGAGCTCTGTAGGTCAGTCCATCGCACAAGGAGGCCCTGAAACCAGACACTGGGAAGTAAGACCTTGACTGGGGAGAGACGGGACCCTTTGGGAGGCACGGGGAGGAGAACGGGTGGAAGCCAAACATGAAATTGCTTCTTTGCACTGACCTGACAAGGGAGTTAATGTTTCCAGGGTACCTTGAATGTTAGTTAGAGGTAATGCTATATTTATATCTGTGGGGTTCTGGGAAACTTGAGAGGAAGAAACATGCTCTTCTGGGGACATGAGGAAATCTGACCTTGCCAAGACTAAGAGAAAGACCTCTAGCCTGTGAGTTCAGTTATGGAGAGCAAAAGTAGCCTTCTTGCAGTCAGTAGAACATCAGGCGTAAACACTGATGCCTTTGGTCATTTCTAAGCCCAAGCCAGGGAAGATCTTTGAGTTCCTTCCACAGTTCTGTAAGTCAGTCAACTACGTGTGGGTAGAGAATGTGTGGGTCAGATGGCCTGTTTGGTATCTCTCACTTGTAACTAGAGCATCAGATTGGGTGCAGGGGGAGGTAGAATGATATTGGAGGTGTTCATCCCTACTCTTAAGGAATTTATCATTAATAAAGAGCTTACAATTAGCAAATATTAGAAAACATATGACTTAGATGGAGAGTTATCTTCCTTTCCTAGTTTGTTGATGACTTGGCATTTTTGATGTACACGCCAAGAGATCTGGTGTATTAGACTTTTGCCATTCACCTTTAAATCTCTTTGCTTATGCTGTTAATTTTTCCAGTGTTAACCAACATACCATATGATAGGACAAATTCAGTAAACAGAAGAACCTGTCTGTACTTGCGTAGACATCTTTAGTGCTGGTTTTTATCTTTGTTTTGTTTTGTTTTACTTTTTAGACCTTTGCCATTGGCTTAAGAACATAGTTCCCAGAACAATTTTTCAGTACTTTCCTTACACCTCTTGGCTGCAGGGTGGGCCAAATTAAATACATATATATTTTCATTTACTGTATGTGCAGTTTGGTTTATCATCTTAAGATGGTGGTGCTGCTTATGGTGCTACTTCATCTGTGTACAAAAAGACCAATGCATGGTCTGTATTGCTACCAAAACATTTATTGTATATATGTGTATAACATGTATTATGTATATATGTAATGGGTACCAGGCAAGGTATATATTTTTTATTTGGAAGTGTTTCTCTTTTCCAAGTTTTCTTTATAGTGTTATGCTTATTTTCATTTTTTTTTCCTGATTCTGTCTGGTACTTAGAACTGTAGTGTCTTCATCCTTAATTAAAGAAAACTGTCTAAATGAATTCACGCATGTGAATGTTAGTGATCCTTAATGTCTTTGATTATGGAACATGAAACAGAAACTGCCAATTAAAGTCTGCCGGGGCATTTGATTGGGTAAGAGCAGTGTATGCTGCTTAACATACTTTGAGAAATGATTTTGGAACAGATAGGTTTGCCTCCCCCTGTCCCTCTTCAGTTGGCTTTCAATGGCCAACTGTGTAAAGAAAAAGATCTCTGTCAAGATTTTAAGCTGCTTTTGTTGATGGTGGTGCAAAGGGAAGAGGGAGAGGTGAGTAAAAGTCCATCCTTTTGATGGGAAGGTTTGCGTTCCCCGGATATGCACTAGAACAGCCTTGTCCGCCTTCAGTGTGCAAAAGCAGGTTGCCATTCTGGGGCTGGGGTCAGGCCTGAGACCCTGCATTTCTAACCAGCTCCCAGACGAGGCCAGTGCTACAAGTCCTGCTCTGCTGATGCCACTGAGTGTCGAGGTGAAGCAGTGGTATTGCTTAGCCCTGGTTATATATTGGCATCATCTGGGCAGCTTTAAAAACACACCAATGGCCAGGCCAACTTAGGAGGTGCTGATTTAATTGGCCTGAGGTGGGGCCTGGGCATCAGGTGGTGGTGCTGCTCCTGCTGCTGCCGCTACTGCCTTTTACGCTTCCCAGGAGATTCTAGCAAGTGATCAGGGCTGAGAACCACTGCTGGGAAGTGTTGCCCCAACTTGTCTGATTACTTGAGCTGCTTATTAGAAATCCCAATCCCCTGGAGTGGTCTAGGAATGGGTATTTTTAAGCAGGTGGCTCTTCTGGTTGGCAAGATTAGGAAACCCTGATTTCTGTACCAGTGGAGGTTTTTGGATCATTTCACCACTAGAATCCTAGTAACACCTGCAGTTTGTGAAAACAGTAAATCTGGTTGCCAATATAGAAGCAGCTAAGCCCTCCCCTGCCCTTCCTTAAGCTTTCTTGCTTAAACAACTTAAAGTAGATGATTGATGTGTCCTATGTTGTTACAGAAAACTCAAATTCCTGGACATTTTTGAAACAGATTCAAGATTAATTTTTTAATTTAACTGAAAAAAAATTGTTTTATTAGCATGATGTTCCACTGAGGGTATAAAAACTGACTTTTCAACCTTTACTTGGTACATAAGGGCTAGAGGGATCTTCCTTCTCCCTGGCAGCGTAAATGTTGTTTTCATTGTTACAAGGAGGCAGCACACAACATGATGTAATAAATGCTTGAAGTCATTGTTTGATCTTCACTTTATATTAGCCTCCTCCACTTATACTTAAAAAATAAACACTGAGTTCTTTCCCTCCCAGTGGTATTGCAAAGCAAACATCACTCTAGTCCCCATTGATGTACATGTATACATCCCTAATTAGTATCAATTTGGGGGACATATAGTTGGAATGAATTAATGGTGCAAATTATACTATAATTGTTTTATTACCTTTACAGATATACGGAAACTATAGCAAGTAAAACATCGTCAATAAAAGGCCTTTGAGAATTAATAGCCTAGGAGAATTTGTAATTACCTCACTGATTCTATTATAAACAATAGCAACATTTATTCTGCATTCATTCTAAGTTAGCTACTAGGATTTCCATCAGTTATCTTATTTTATCTTTCCAACAACCCAGAAGAAGGTGAGGGATGTGCTGTGATCACAGGCTACTGAGGGGTGGAACATCCTTTCACACTGTGACTGCTTGGTGGCAAAATTTATATTCCCACTGACACCACTACAAGTCTCTGGTTTCCAAGTACTTAAAAAAAAAAAACCTGTACATTAGAAACACTATTACTCTGGCTGCCTTGTGTTACAAATTTACTGAACTGACATGATCTCACATGAATCTGAAAGCAACACTCTGTTCACCTGATAACTTTCACCCCACAAAGTAACAGGGCCTTGTTCCATTTGTTTCATTTTTTTGTCTTTGTGTCTTGCTTAATTTGTGTCAAAAGTTATTTTCTGGGTCCTTATTATTTTCCTAAGTACATCTCTTTTCAGCAACAGCATAGAAATATCTGACTTTATTCTAGGAACACACAAGGACAGTAGGTTAAATGTGAAAGCCACATGAAATCCAAACAGCTGTGTGTTTAGGCGTCAAGTTTTACCTATTACCACCCATAAAATCTTTTACACCAGAACTTCTAATATGCTCTGTTAGGGATACTGATGATTAGAAAAATGACCAACATTGACAACAGAAAAAATGGGGAGGTGGATGCCAGAGTATCTTCTGAACTGGGAATGAGTATTCACCTGAACTGAATGAATGGTCGAAACTCCTCCACAGTACAGAAATCCCTTTTCTGATAGACACTCAGTGCTTCTCAAAGCTTAGACTGTAGCCCACCCATATCAGTTTTCTACAGGGCTCATAAGAATATGGATTTTAACAAGGGCCTTGGGAAACTATATTAATAGCAAGTTGGTTTCCCAATACACACACACACTCCTGTCTCCAGGATCATTGTACACCCCGACCTTGGAGGAAATGTTATGTGAATTCATTAGGCAATAGCCTATCTACTCCCCTCTCTATGCACACTGCTCCAAATTTCAAGGACCAAAGTCCTCTACTTGTAAATATTAGAGAAGAAACAATGTAGCTGGAGTTCCTCACTGCTCCCAAAAGACAAATGATTCACAGAGTAGAAATTAGTAAAATTAGTCTAAACTTATGTGAGAAATAGTATGAACAGAAGAATATTAGGTAAATTTGCATGTACAGCATTATCCAGTCTCCTGCTTGTTTTTGTAAAGTTTTATTGAAATATAACTGTGCTCACTCATTTACATACCCATGTCACTACAGCAGCAGAGTTGAATAGTTGTGACAAAGACTGAATGGTCTGAAAAGTAAAATACTTACTGTCTGGCCTTCTGTAGAAAATGTTGCCCTCAGCCATAGATGTTTTCAAGAGGCAGAATTGGGATCTGAGGCTCAGTCCCTTGCCCTGGGCTTCTGAAATTCTCCTGGACCTGTTAAAAAAATCTGTCATGGTGAATGCTGAAACTTTGCTGCCACAATCCCAGTGCTCTTGGACACAGTTTATGATCATCTCTGAACCCCGATGCAGTTGGTTGTTGAAGTGCTGCCGGGACTTCTTTAAAAGAGTTTTATCTGCAAACACTAAAATACTATTTTACAATTAGACAAGTGGAGCTGAATTAGAGTAGAGCTACGATGATACTGTTTTGCTGTTGACAATTTTTCTAGATTAAAAACAACTAAAAGAAAAGCAGAAATCAGTTAAGGGTTGTCTTTTTCAAATAGAGGTTGGTTTTCCTTGAGAGAGTCCAAAGGGAAGTTCAAAGTAGATTGTTATATCCAAAACAGCAAGAGCTCAACTCCTAGCAGGGACAATAAACAGGCATTTCTTTTCCATTCTCTTTTTCTAACTTTTGATCAACTGCAGTGCTGAGAATGGAAATGAGTCCTAGAGGCATGAATTCTAGCCAGGAAGACAATACCTGGTAACCTATGAGATGAACATAAAATATTTGAGGATTATTGGATTTTTTTCTAAATGAACCATTGTTCTACATTAAGTCATTGATAAAATAGGAGTGTAATGCTTTGTCATTTCTATCATAAAATTCCAATATTCACTCATCACACCCTCAGTATGGTTGAGGAACTATTACATGCTAGTAGTGGGTTATGGCATAAGACAAAGTTCTTGCCTCTTTGAAGTTCCCATATCAGCTTTGGAAGTCATCTCAAATTTCAGTTTGTCTGGACTACTTGTTTTATAGAAAAGGAAATTGGATTTCAGTTCCATCCCCGTTTAGCATGACTTTGTTTTAAAATCATATTACATCAGGTTGATTAAAATGGATTCCATACATTCCCCTCCCAGCCAGTTTTGGGGTACCCTCCTGGGCCCAGTCTGCAGCATGTGCAGCTAGAGCACAGATGTGGGGAGTCATGCCCCACAGGGTTGCTGGCGTTGCCCTGCAGAGCCAGCCAGCTGGAGGGTGGGAGGGAGGTGAGGTGCTAGAATGGGGCGGCGAAAGGACTAGAAAGCTGAACAAGGAGAAGCCAAGCAGGCAGGTGGGGAAAGGCTCCCAAAGCAGACCTTCGAAGAGGCCAGAAAGCATCATGAAACCAGAAAGTGTTTGTTACTGCTGGATGAAACTCTTTATGTATCATTTGATACAATTCCTTATTCTCCCAGAAAGTCAAGAAACTGCATTCCCCAGGGTCTCACCCATGAGTTCAGCTCACGTAGTCCCCACACAACCCTTCATCCCAAAGGCTGGTAGATATTACGACAGCATTTTGCAGAGTAAAAGAGCTATGGTCTAGAGGGGGCCTTGTCCAAGGTCACCAGTTGGGATTCCAACTTAGTCCCATTAATAATAGGCAGACACGGAAACAAACAAAACCCATGTCCTTTACAATCCTGATACATATTTTTGACACTAGGTTGTCAGAAAATGCCATGTGGAATCTCTTGATTGCAGTTTAGATACTCCTGACACAACCTGTCCCGGTCCCCAGGGCTCTAGTCTCCAGGCCAGCTTCCTTCTCTAGTGCTTTTGAAGACTTCTGGTTAAGTCAGGATGGGCAGGCTCCTTGGCTGTCTTCTTACTAACCTCTTGACACTCGACTCTTAATTAAGGATTTTTCCCTGCCCCACTGGGTTAAATGCAGCTTCCCATTTGCTTTTCACAGAAGACCGAAGCCAAATACACACACGTGCACACACACACCCCTCACCCCATCCTTACGCAGAGGTACACATACCCCATCCTACTCATACATACACACACACACAGTTCAAGGAGGAAATGTTAATAATATGTCTAAAACAGCCAATTTTTTTTTACGTCAGCGGCATGTTTCTGGTTTAGATTCAAATATTTCATTTAATTATATGTCCTGTTCTCGTCCCCGCCACACACCAACTATTCCAGTTAGCAGGGTCCCATGTCCCATGTGTGGGGGGAAAAAATGTAGAGTTCTGAATTTGGTTTGCTTCATCTGTTGAAAAATAAAATAAGTTTGGCTAAACAAACTTCTTCCTGAAGAAAGCATCCCTCCTATTTCTGTTTGCTGAAATGTTTGACAGATGGGAATCTGATGGGGAGTATTTCTTTTAATGACCGTGTGAAAACTTCAGTTCTCATCTTTGTCTTGCCATGAACTGACTGTGACTTTGAGCAAAGCACTTCTCTCGGGCTCTCCAGCTCTGTGTTTATAAAATTGGAGGGTTATCCGATCCTAACCTGGGGCTCAGAATGTTTTTCAACGCCCCTAAATCAAATGCAGTGTTTTTTGTGGGTGTGGCTGTGTGCATTTTTTATTCCTGGGGAAAAGAGATTGTGACGTCCAGTGATTTCATTAAAGGCTCTGTGATTGCACAGAAATGGTTTCTTAAATGCAGAAAACTTCATGATTTTGCCATTTGATGCTGAACTTTCAGCCATGCTTCCTGAGGGATCAACCCAGACAACAAGTGGAGTAAAAAGTCATCCTCCTGTGGACAGCAGGCACAGGGACAGGCAGAGAGAGGCCACAGGTACAAGCAGGGGGTATGTTGGGTCACTTAGTTATTTCTTTAGGTTGTTGGTTTGAGCTTCCCCAGACATGTTTATTAGAGAAAGAAGGCTATGGTTGGTTTTTGTTGCTCATAGTTGTAATAAAATTCTGTGTTTGGGTCAAAAAATGTTTAATGATTTTTATGATTCCTTGGCAAATTGTATAGAACTAGGGACTGACCTAGGGCAAAAAATATCAGGTCAGCAAAGTGTGTTCCTATTATTTTTCCCCTTAATGCTACACATTGGTTGAGGGTGGGCATTTCTCCTTGCCGAATGTTTTCATGGGACCCCCCATCTTTCCGGAATAGAGAGGATACATCTGAGAAGCTAATTATTTTTTCCCAGAGGTATATGACATTAATGTATTAGCTCCCAGGGCTTTTGCCTCAAAAAGAAAACCTACCCTAAGGGAAGAGAACGCTTTAGCAAAGGGGAACTGATTGCTAACGGAGGAATTTTAGATTTCAGTGTGGGAGGATATATCAGTGGGAGAGTTGGGGCAGACTTAGCACTTGACAGGCACTGAGACTTGCAAACGATACGAGGTGGTCTCTTTCTCCTGTATGTAATTAAAAATAAAACTTCAAAAATGATACAAAACTTGCCTGTTTGCTAAATGAAAATAGCTTTTTTTTTTGAAAATAGCTTTTTTTCTCTAGATTTTCAGAATAATTTTAATTCTGGATGAATTCATCAAAGGTAAACTTGCTCCTTTGTCTGGGGGGCCAGAGGTCCCTGCCTGGCTGGTGCTCCGAAGGCCTGCCTGGGTTGAACGTCCTCCCTCTCATGTCTCTGAAGCATCACTTCAGCTGCCTGCCTGTTCCACCCGGTACTTCAAGTAGGTTCTGACCCGCTCCAACCTGCTTAATTAGGTTGGTAGAAAAGAAAAATACTAAAGCAGGAAAAGAACTAAAGCATTTCCTTCTGGCTGACAAACAACTCCTACTTGTTGCTACTAATGAGAAATCTATTTTTACTCTTCTGTCCCCCAGCAAAGGAGTTGACCTTCAGGACACAAAGAAACCCTCAGCCCCAAATTTTAAAAGTATGATACTCTTTGAAGATTATAAACTCAAAATATCTTCTCTGAGAAACTAGACTACAATATTCCAGGTAAGAAGACTGCTCACTGTGTGCATGTTCCATAAAAACATTGAGCCCTTGGCCTGGCACGGTGGCTCACGCCTGTAATCCTAGCACTCTGGGAGGCCGAGGCGGGTGGATCACTCGAGGTCAGGAGTTGAGACCAGCCTGAGCAAGAGTGAGACCCCATCTCTACTAAAAATAGAAAGAAATTATCTGGCCAACTAAAATATATATAGAAAAAAAAATTACCCGGGCATGGTGGCGCATGCCTGTAGTCCCAGCTACTGGGGAGGCTGAGGCAGTAGGATCGCTTGAGCCCAGGAGTTTGAGGTTGCTGTGAGCTAGGCTGACGCCACGGCACTCACTCTAGCCCGGGCAACAAAGCAAGACTCTGTCTCAAAAAAACAAACAAACAAAAAAAAAAAACATTGAGCCCTCGACGGAAACATAAGCAACTATCAAAGATTTTCACCAAGGTGACCATACCATTGAAATCTGCCATGTATTTATTTACTGGTCAGGGAAAAGTGAGGTTTTATCTAGAAAATGGCTTTGGCATTGGAATTAGACAGTCCTAGGCTGTCTATTAACTAGCTGAGAGGCTCTGCTTAACTTCTCAGAACTATAGTTTTCGCATCTGTAATGTGGGGGATGATGATGATTTGCAGGGGTCTGGGAAGGATTACAGGCAACCCTGCCATATGCAAAGCATTTGGAATAGCACCTCATCCATAGCTGACCCCTAGTATGTTGTAGACATTATATATTATCATAATTTTAATTCTGAACATCTTTATAATATTGGGACAAAATCTCTTCCTTCATGCCAAAACAATTTGCTCCACCTTTTTGTAACTGTGATGGTTTAAAAGGCCTTAGACAGGAGGAGTCACTCCTCCTTTGAAGCCCTTATCTTATCTTTTGGGTAGGAAAGGCCTGTGCTCAAGGAGAGCTGATTGGAGGACGCCAAGGATGGGATTTTGTGATCAGGGCGCTGCTTCTCAGAAACCGTTCCTGAGGCTTTCTCAGCACAAGACTGGCCCCGCGAGGAAATGGATGTCAAGAATAAGGAACAAGCCAGCTAGTTCCACCTTGAATTCCAACTACTGTGTCGCTTCCTCAAGACAGGAGCTGCGGCTGGGAACTCCCATCCGATCCAGACGTGCTAACCTTTAAGTGGATTCACGTGTGGTTCCAGAGTCTCGCACTCTCACACATTTTGCTCTTCCAAATGCTGTTGTTTTGGTCTGAACCACAAGCATTCTTTCGGAGATGCTAGTCCATTAGCAAATACTGGCCCCTGCCTCCCTGGCCCCCCATACCATTTGGCACTGGGGTTGGCCAGGTTCAAGTTCAAAATTTTATATTTAAGCCCCAAATTAAAAGATACATATATTTAAGATGAGGCTGTTACGTCTCCTTCATTCGTGGTCTAGGTTCCCCCCTCCACAGCATTTTCACAAGAGGGAGGTGGTGGGGGGGTGTCCAGAGAAACCCTGCCCAGCCAGGCCCTGCATCCGGGATGCAGGCAGTGACCTTCCGAAGACAAAGGAGCCGAGAGCCCTGAGTGGGGCTGTGCCGGGCAGGCCTTGGCCTCTGCTCCTTCCTCCTAGCTTGTTTCTTTCCTTCTCCTTCTGCCTTTCATTTCTCCGTCCCTCCATTTTTGGGCTGGGCCAACCTTTCACGGCATTATTTTTAGTTCTCACATGGGAACACCCACTCGTGTCTCTCCCCACTTCTTTTTCCCTTTACCAAAGATGTGCGATTATTTTCCTGCTTGTGTGTTCAGGGGCGTCGGGAACATTGTGTGCTACGTTTAACCCCTTGCATTTCCCCGAGGTGCTTTGTTCAGTTGCACATGAACTTTTAATTCTTTCCAGGCTTATGTGTTTTGTCCAGACTGCAGCTTTTCTGGAGCTCTGCCTGCCTCCTTGTTTTGGGGAAGCTTATTGCTTCACAGTGAGACCATCTGACAGTTGTTATCTGTGACCTGAGAAACAGAGCTGCCAGCGATGAGTGCCAGAGGCAGCGATGACTTGTTCTTCTGCAAGACCTCCCAGCTCCCCAGCCCCCACCGCCATCTGGGACCACCCCAGAAACGGGACCAGTGTGACACCAAATGTTCACAGGAGGATGGAAAATTTCTCTGGCCTCAGTCTGGACAAGTCCCTAACAATGGAGAAAACCATCAGATCCATCTGTATGATGTCTGCTGTGATAGTCCCTCCCTGTCTCCTTCCTTGCTCCCTTCCCCTCTCCTTCCTTCTCTTCTTTCTTTCCTGCCTTCCTTCCCACCTTCTCTGCCTCTTGCAAAACGCCGTGGCCTGGCTGCTGGGTACCATCTCTGCAGGAGGCAGACACAGTGGCTGATATAACACTGAGTACAACCCAGGGAACCATGTCTTCCAGGAGGTTCCCAATCACATGGAGGGTGAAATCCACGCTCCTTATCCTCCGACTGGGCCCTGCAGGGACTGGCCCTGCCTGTATCTTCATGTCCCCTCACCACGCTTTCCTTTGATCACTCGACTGTCACCTCATTCCTGGCTCAGCCTTCACGTTTGCCGTCCCCTCCTTCTGGGATGCTGTGGCCTCTGAACTTCTCAAAGGGGCTTCCCTCATCCTGGTCCCAGCCTGAAGCCTCTCTCCCCAGAGAGCCCTTAGCTTATCTCCCCTGCCTTTATCACTCGCTGTTGCATATCTTCTTTCAGCGTCTTCACAGCTCTCTCCATCTGACACTATCTCTGTATTTGCTTGTGTATTTTCTGCCTTTATTCTTGAAACTCTGCCTTTTTCTCCATGTGGTCCCCAGTACCTGACACATAGTTTGTCCTCAGTAAAACATCTGTTGAATGAATGGATAAACACATATGTTAGTAGGGGACATAAGAAATAAAAACAACATCACCAATAATGACAGCAATAATAATGACTGAGTTTTTTTTCTTTTTGCATTTTACCCAGCACCGTCCTCAAAACAATTATGAGAAAGAGTATAATTTTACATTAAATATTTTTGCCAAAACAACAAACGGAGGCTCCCAAGAGTTGGTATTTTCCCAAGGCCACCCACTGAGTGAGGGACAGACCTGGGATCCATCCTCAGACAGGTCTGACCCTGAAGCCAGCAGACTTTCTTTCCCCTTGACCGCGGAACACGCGTAAACAGCTATAATGTGAGGCAGAAGGAGATAAGCTGCAGGAGAGGTGCAGATAAAACATCATGGGAATTCAAAGGAGGAAGAAGCGGCCTCTGGGGGAGGGCAACAGGAAAGGGTTTGTGACAAGGTGGTTTTGTTTTTCTGGGCCATGGTGGGGGGATTTGGACAGTTGGGGGTGGAATGTGAAATCGCAGGGCATGTCGAGGGAAACCATCAGAAGGTTACCATGGTGTGTGTGTGATGGGGGTGGGTGTGTGTGTGTGTATGCTCACACCCTGTGGGGCCCTGCTGTACCCAAAAGGACAGAGGGCTGCCCTGAGATCCCATGCTGTCCGGCCCTTGCTAGCTGCTCAGATGGTGCATTTTATCCACCACCATCCCAGTTCTTGTCTCCTGACCCCATGGCATCGTGGCACAAAAGAAGTGGAAGAAAATGAGCTATGTGACCAGTTCCATTCGGTCCCCCTGCGTTGACGCCTGGTTGGCATTTGCAAAGAGCTTTAAATATATTTTTTTGAAGACAAAAAAGGTAAAGAAAAATGCTAATCAACTCAAGGAGTGGGAAAGAGAGCAACAGAGCAAATCCAGAGAAACAAGAGGAAGGGGAAACAGCATTAATGACAAAATGATAGTAAAGATTAACAACAGCAAAATCTGGTTCTTAGAAAATATTAAGAAGATAAAAAAAGACCCTTGGCAAAGATGGCTAAAGATAAAAAAGAGTGCAGATACAAATAAGCAGAATTCAGAGAACAAAAGGGAGAATAACTTAAGACATGAGGGGATTTTTAAAAAAAAAATAATTATAACACATATTTATTTGCTAATAAGTTTGAAAGTCCAGGTGAAATGCATACATTTCTGGAAAAATATCAAATGTTAAAATTGATGAAAGACACAATAAATAGCTTGAATAGATCAGCAAGTATTTAAAAAATTAAAAAGATAGTGAAAAACATCTCAATTTTCTCCCAAAATCCTTGGCCTAGGTGGTTACATGTGAGTTTTACCAAAATTTTAAGTAGTAGTTAATTTTTGTCTTACAGAGTTAGTTTAAAATAAGCAAAGAAAAATACAGAAACAGACACAAAAAAGAGACAAAGAAAATGGGCAAAATCTGCCCAACTCATTTTATGTGGCTAATACAATCTTAATTCCAAAACCAGATAACAATAATACATACACACATACACACCCCCAATAAAGCAATAATCTATTTCATTAAATAATGTAAATGCAAAGGTCCTAAATAAAATAGGAATATCTGAATCCAATAATGTATTTAAAACAAAATACAATATGATCAAGGAAATTTTATGCCAGGAATGCAGTGGTTTGCCACTGAGAAATTTATAAATGTAATTCATTACATTAATAGACAAAAGGAGAAAAATCATGTGATTATCTCAAGAGATGCAAAGAAAACTTTTGATACATGTTAACGCCCATTAACCATAAAATAACAGTCCTCCAGGATTAGAAAAGAAAGCCCTACATTTCTTTAAACTGAAAAAAGTAGTATATTAATAATTTACTGCAAACATAACAAATAGACAAACTTTAGGTCCATTTTCCTTAACATCGGGAACAAGACAAGGACATCTACAGCTTCTGCTTAATATAAAACTAGAAGTTCTTGCCAATGCCATAAGGAACAAAATAAAAACAAAAACGAAGATGTATATATGGAGAAGAAAGAGATAAAATTATTATTTGCTGATGATATGGTCACCAATCTGGAAAAATAAAAAAGGGGACAAATTTTTGGAACTAATAGGAGAATTTAACAAGACTGCTGGATATAAAATCATTTTATAAAAATCAATAGTATTTCACAACAACTTGAAAATACAATAAAGATAATATCCCATTCACAATAATAACAAAAGTATAAAGTTTCTAGGATCTAGCCTAACCAAGAATTTACAAGACCTTCATGGAGAAAATATTAATAAAAGACATAAAAGATGTTCAGAGAAATAGAGAAATATCCATGTTCTTGGCTGGGACAAATTTACCTATAATTTCAACTCAAAAAAGTTGACACATAAAGTTAACCATCATAAGTACCCATCCAAGTAAGGTGGTTTTAGGAAAACTTGGAGAAAAATACAACTGAATCCTTCCCTGATATCTCAAATAAAGGTGGACTTTAAATAGATTTAATTAAATAATTAAATTTGAAAGAAAAGCTCTTCAGTTAATATTACAGAAGAAAATACAGAAGAATATCTTTGTTACGTAGAGCAGGGAAAGATTTTAAAAATAAAACTTCCAAAGCAAGGTTATAAACTAGAAATCTGAGAAATTTGATGACATCAAAATTAAGGATTTCCAATCAACAATGGACACCATGACTGGAGTGGATATATTTAATGGCAGAATGACAGATCTTTACAATATCTAAAGCTAAAAATTAATATCTAGATTAATCAAGAAACTCTTGGAAATCAAAGAGAAAAATAGAGCAACTCTATTAGAAAAGTGGGCAAAGGATATGAACATGTAGGATACCTGTGAGGACACCTCAAAAGCTAACCAGTATTGGAACAGGATTCAAAATTGAAATAACAGTGGTATATTGGTGTGCACCTACTGGACTGACAATTAGAGAACTAAATAATCAGTGGAGTGTGGGGAATGGAAATGCTTCCATACCGCTGATGGGAGTGTAGACAGGTCAGCCTCATTCCAGAGTATGATCTGGCATTACTTGGTCAGACTAAATAGGCACGTAGGCTAGAAACTAGCAGTTCTGCCAGATGACTTCTCATATGGATTCCTAAGAAGCTGTGTACGAGGGTATTAGTTGCAGAGCCACTTGTGGCAGGGAGGTTAGGACCACCTGGGTGCTCGTCACAGGAGGAAGAGTGTTGAGGTAAAACCAAGTGAGTGCACGTGGAGTTGACAGCACCACTTAGCAGCAGTGGGTTAGATGTTCACAAAGGGAAGTGGATGGCTGTTACAACACAGCGCTTGAGGGAAAAGGTAACAAATGGAATGAGATCTGTAACACAACAGCATTTATGTAAGCAAGAGAATGCATGCACAATGTACAGTTTACAGGAATATATTTTTAAAAAAGATATACATTCAACATATTAGAATGGTTGCCTGCCCAAGGGGGAAAGGGAATGGGAGGGCATAGTGGGAAGATAAAAAGGAATAGATACTTTAAAAAAATAAACAAGAGGGGCCTTATGAAAATTGAGGAGCATGTATGATAAACCCTTCTGTCCCCAGGTTTAAAAACAAAACTAAACTAAAATAAAAACAGGCCCGATGCTATAAACAAAATAAAAACATCTGTGAAAATGAAACTTTGGAAAGCCCCAGGCCCAGATGGTTTCACAAAGTTCTACCAAACCTTTACAGAGCAGATAACTCCAATGCTACCCAGGCTGTGTCAGAGAAGAAAAAGAGAAAACCTGCTAAATGCTTTTTTGTGAGGCCGGGATGACATTGATCTCACAATGTGACAAAAAGTGCACAAAGAGAGAGCCATACACAATACTACATGGCTATCAGTGCGAAAATCCTAAATAAAATAGTAGCAAATAGACTTCAACACATTAAAAGAATCACTCACCATGATCAAGTGGGGTTTATCTCAGGAACATAAGAATGATTTAAATATAGGAAGATTAATATAACCTGGCAATTCAGTAGCTGAAACTATGGAGGTCATTTGTCCCAATATACACAGAAAAGGGTTTTGATAATATTCAACATCCATTTTTTAAATGAAAAGCGTCCCTTAATAGAATGGATAGAGCTTGCCCACACACACACACACACACACACACACACACAAGCCATTATTGCTCTTACTGGAGAAACACTAGAAGAATTCCAGTAAAGATGGAAAGATATCATCACATCTTATAAATAAGATTATAATACACATAATAGAATATAACTTAGAGGAATCAGTAACCTTTATATGTAAATTCAAAACCAATCTGAAAGTATAAAGAAAGAAAAGATATCATTTAAAATAGCTTCTAAAAAGATAAACTACCTGAATAAATTTAACAAGTAATATACAAGTTGAATGTGAGAAAAACAAATGTTCTGAGGAAGACAGCATTAAGACTTGAATATATGAAAAGAGACACCACGTTTTTGGTTAGGAAGGCACAGTCTCATAATGGTGTCAATAACACCGTCCCAATAAAAATACCAATTGGTTTGTTTTCCTATGTAGGAAATTTATTTTCTAAAGTTTATTTTCTAACGTTTACATGGAAAAGTATGTGAGCAAAATTAATCAGGAAATTTCTGTCAAAAATGAATAATGGAGGGAGGGCTAATTATGAAAATATTAAAACACATATATGTAAATTTTGTTTTTGAATGAGAGGGCATTTCAAACCAGTGGGGAACATATGGTTTAATCCATAAGTGGTTTGTCACCTATAAGATTGGCAAAAATAAAAAAAGGTTTGGCAACACAACGCGTTGGCAATGGTATAGGCAGCAGGTACTCTTCCCTGCTAAAGAAACTGTAAATTGGCGCCATAAAGGGGGCGGTTTGGCGTTAGATATCAAAGTTACAAATACATATACCTTTGATTCAGCAATTCTGCCTCATGCATTTTCCTCAATAGATATACTTGCCAGCGGTAGTGTGTACAAGATTTTTCACTGCAGCTTTGCTTGTAATGGCGAAGGACTGGAAACCGGTATAGTCGATGGTGGGGATTAGTTATATAAATCATGATACCTTCACATAATGAACTCTTCTGTCCCTATGAGAGCAAATGAGGGAAATCTTTGTTACTGATGCAGAAAGATCTCCAAAATCTGTCATTAAGTGAAAAAAGCAGCCAGGCACAGAAGAGAATACATTGTGTATTATCAGTATGTAGAAAAGGAGAAAGAAAAGGTATGTTTCTGTTGCCTTGCATGTGTAAATTTATACAAATATCCAGAGGGATGGTAGGAAAGCGAAATCATGGCTCCTGCTGTGTGTACGTGTGTTGGGCGGTGCCGGAGGAATTGGAACTGGGTGGATGAAGGAAGGTTTTTTTACAGTGTACCCTTTTGGACGTTTTCTTGTTTGAATCACATGAATGCATTACCTAGTCAAAACATTAAATAGATAACTTGCAAAAGAAGCTACAAATTCTGTGCTAATGTGGTTATACATGTTCTCACTATGAGTGATAATCCTTCAAATGTTTTCTGGGACAGTATTGCATTGAATTGAAGATAAGTGAAGGGTCAGGATCATTTTGGGGTTGTAACAATAGGACTTTTTTTCTGGGGTTGATTTTAATGATCATCTGATGGAATCACAAATCTCATTTGCCAAGCGAGAACAGTGAAACCCAGAGAAGTGAAGTGGTCTGTCTTACCTACCATCAGAGCTGGGCTAGAACTCAGGTGTCTTGCATTTTCCTACTGCTACACCAGATTCATATAATTCATTTTAGGCCATTTTGGCTCCCCTGTTTTTACTTAGGTTGTTGCTTCTCAGTATTTATTGTGTAATAATTACTCCGTGGGTCTCCCAAGCTCTTTTCCTCTGAGTGCAGAACTAGATTCTTGAAATTCATGACCAAAGACTAGAATGACAACCAAATGTACCTGTATGCAAAAACATTTTGCTTGGTGTCTTATCCTGAAGTTGTGTAACATATAACTCCTTCAAGGAATAGTAATTTAACTCCTAAAGCCAAGAATTTCTGGTGATTTGGAAGCCCTGTACAAACATTCTGTTTTTTAGAACATTACTAAATAATAATGGTAACATTTTTGGGCTCTGTGTATAAACAAGGAACTGTGCTAGGTGCTGTGCATGCATTAACTCGTGTCAACAATCCTACAAGACAGATACTATCATGGAACCCATTTTACAGAGGAAGAAACTGAGGCTTACAGAAGTTAACTTCCTCAGGTTCACAGAACTGCCCAGTAGTGGAACTGAGTCACAGAGGTAGGAAGTCTAACTCCAAAAGCACATCCTTCGTTGTTTCTCAACTGCCTCTGTCACATGATTTTTTTTTTTTTTTTTACATCTCAGGCACTACTTTCCTTTCCCTTTTCTCCTCTCACCCTACTGAGTTAGACATTTCTTTGTAATTTCGTAAATTTCCAAATGCAATGAGTTCTGATGGCATTCTACCAACAGTCCTATTCCTTGACATTTCATTTTATCCAAACTTCACTAAGAAAAAATCAGAATGCTGCAAGGTTATTTCTCTTTGCCAGGTACCCAAACATTAGCAAAAACCATTTTGAGTAAAGATAGATTTCTTGACATGTGCCTAATGTAAGTTATAGATGTAATAGTAATATGCTCATTTATATAGATTTTTTCTTAGATAAGTTAGTTACTGAATATTGGAATAACTAAAATATATTAGAAGTTATTTATGCTTTATGCATCATGACTTTTTAAATAAATACCACTTGCATTATTTTCAAGTAAAAATAGTAAGTCAAATAGAGTCAATAATTTGTTGCCTAATAAAGACCTTAGGGGATCTCTTTTGATACATAAGGATGATTTGTAATGTACATACAAACAGATATTTTAATTTTAATAACTAAAAGCTACTTTAAAGTCCTTAAAATACTTTAGTGGTATAGATTTTTTTGCCACCTCTTATTTACAAAAATATAATTGATTTACTTATGTAACAGGATGCTGACTTGGAGATTTTAATGCAGTAAATGCTCACACTACATAAGAAAATTAACTCAAAATGGAACAAATACCTTAATGTAACAGCTAAAATGATAAAACTCTTAAAAGAATACATAGATTTAAATCTTTGTGACCTTGGATTAGGCAATAGTTTCTTAGATATGACACCTGAGGCACAAAAAGAAAAAATAGATAAATTGAACGTCATCAAAATTAAAAACTCTTATGCTTCAAAGAACATCGTAAATAAAGTGAAAAGACAACCCACAGAGAGAAAGTATTTGCAAATCATGCATCTGATGTGTCTAGTATTCAAAGTATTTAAAGAACTCTTACAAGTCAACAATAAAAAGACAAATTACCCAATTAAAAAATGAGCCAAGAGTTTGAATAGACATTTCTCTAAAGAAGATACACAAATGGCCAATAATTATATAAAAAGATGCTCATGATTAGTCATTAGAGAAATGCCAATCGAAATAATGAGTTTCTGCTTCACACTCAGGTGGATGGCTATAATAAAAAAGATACACAATAAAAATATTTGACAAGGATATAGAGAAATCAGAACCTTCATACATTCGGAGTTGTGAAATGGTACTGCCATGTAAGAAATAGCCTGGCAGTTCCTCAAAAAGTTCAATATAGAGTTACCACATCATCCAACAATTCTACTCCTAGGTATATATCTAAGAGAATTGAAAACATATGTTCACACAAAAACTTGTACATGTTATTCATAATAGCACCCCAAAGAAAACAACCCAAATGCCCATCAACTGATGAATGGATAAACAAAATGTGACATATCTATACCACGATATTATTGGACCATAAAAAGGAATGAAGTTATGATACATGCTATAACATGGATGAACCTTGAAAACATGATGCTAAGTAAATAAATCTCATATTGTATGATTCCATTCCTATGAAATGTCCAGAATAAGTAAATCCATAGAGATGGCAAGTAGATTAGTAGTTACCAGGGGCTGTGGGGAGGGAAGAATGGGGAGTGACTGCCAATGGGTATGAGGTTTCTTTTTGGGATGTTGGTAATGTTCTGGAACTATACAGTGGTGATGGTTGCACAATCTCATGAATATGCTAAAATCCTCAGAATTGTTCACTTTAAGCAAGTGAATTTTATGGTTTATGAATTATATCACAATTTTGAAAAAAGGTGCTATAAATATCAAATGCTAAATTTATCCATGAGAAGGTTATCCATATGCACATTTTCAAAAGATATATTCTAGAACCATTTCTGTATCTCTTGGTTGTCTGCCCCAAGTGACTTTCACCTACATGATGGATACAAAAATGTCAAGAACGTGGAAATTAGCAGATGATTTGTCTGGAGGAGTCTGTGGAGAGCTTTGCTGGAAGACCCATCTTCTCCAAGGGCTGGGATTTGGGGGTACTTTTTAAGCTAGGTCTACCCCACTCAAAGAGTGGTGTCCTACAGCAGTTGCAGGGCAGAGTATTCAGACACCTGACATAAATCTAAGCAAACCAGGGCATCCCAGCTGTGGAGTGTCTTTGTGGGGATGGAAGCTGGCAGATGTAGGAAGCTCTGCTCCAAGTTAATGTGCTCAAGGTACCCCAGGAGCAGGTCTCCAAAGACCCCACGAAGGCACCCACGAGAGAAAGTGTCATCTCGAAACATCTCTTAGTTACAGAGTGCACGGGACCACTTTATGACATTACTAAGCATGTCAGACTTTTTTGCCTGGTTACCTTTCCTCTTGCCCTGCTTAGATTTTGTCGAGGCCAGAAGCGGCAATTGCAGAATCGGGGAGGCCGTCAGGGGGAAGGCAGAATGAGGATCACCTGACTCCCCATTTCGAGTGGTCCCAGCCAAGGCTTCGGGAGATTAAGTGGCCTCTTCAAGGTCACTCAACTGGTTGCTGGTGGGGCTGGGACCCTGTTTCAGAGCCCTTAGCCAGGTTGCTGTCCTGAGAGACAAGATGGACTTTTCCTCAGCAGACATGGACATTTTTGATTCCTAGTAGTTAAGTTAGGGCAGTCAAAAGGCAGGGCAATGACATATTAATAGTACAGAAGGAAGAGCACTTGTGGTAAGAGAGCAGGGAGGACGCCCAGCTCTGCACAGCCCAGGGAATCACTCCAATCTCCAAGCTTTCTGGGAAATGTTCATTTGTGCCGAGGGTCTTTCCAACCTTCCAGCTCTGCCTTCCAGCAAGTTAAACACTTTCCTCTACGCAGATGAAAGAGAAAGAGGAAGCCCTTGCAAAGTAAATAACACAAAGTTAACAGCTTGAGGAGCTGCAAATGCATTTTCTTTGCAGGTTTATGATTGTAGAATATTCACCGATAAGCACTTTCTCACTTATGGCACCTATGATACTGCATAAATTAATTTCTTTAACAAGTAGTGATCAGCACTTTCCTGCAGAGCATGTTGATCTTAGAGACTTTGTAAGTTTATTTCAGGAGGTGTTTAAAGACAAAATGTATGTTGTGATAGCTCCTAAAATTTATACCATTCATTAAAGTTCAGCAAAAGACCCAATACTGCAGATTTGTGTTTATACTTAGGGTCAAAGGAGGGGCTTAGAAATAAATATGATACTTGGTTAAATATTTGGTTAAATATCATAAGACTTCAATATCACAAATATGATAGATAGTTGTAGTACCAGCTGGCATTATTTTGGTTGTTCTCTTGAAATACTCTCTTCAAAAAATAGTCGTCTCTATTCAGAATGCAAAAGGATGCTTATTCTACACATTTTTATCTATAAAAGGAAAAATATTTTTCGTTGGATTTCTGTTCTAAAAAAGCAGCACTATTTCTAAGCTATACATTGAACAATTATGTTCAAACTATTTTGACAACAGAGGCCAATGAAATCAGTAAATAAGAGATTCTTGTGTGCAAACACCAATCTAATCCAACCCTCTCATCTTACAGGTGAGGACACTGAGGGCCACCTGTGAGATGTCAAAGGTGAGTTCACCTAATTCTAAGACCAGCCTACCTTCTACTACTCAATGCTGCCAGAAGATTTGAAGTACCTGGAATGTGGCCCCACACTACTTATCAAATGTTTTGAATAATTTCTCAAAGCTCTCGCTTAAATTCAACTCGACCCAAACAACAGGAATTGAGTTTCAGTGGTGACTCTTTGTTGTCCTCCTGTTAAGGATGAGTGAGAAGGACTTTCTACATTGTCCTTGATCTGCGGACATCATCGCAACACTGTGACTCCAGCCTCTCTCCACGTCCATGGGATGGGGATGTAGAGAAGTGGTCTAGGACCGCAGGATCATGACAGGTGAGTTTCAGTGTTTTGCCTTGCTAGCTGTTGGTGAGGAAAACCAGAAGATCTTAATGAGCTTTGGGGTGTGTGGATCCTATGGAAGCCTGCCTTATACTTACAGCTTCCTCCAAGCCAGTACACCAAGGGTCAGAAGAAATGAGAAGCAGGTCTTCTAGCAGCTAGCAGTGGCACTTGACTGACCAGCTGTTGACCTTCTTTGTTCACAAAGCACCTGACGGTCAGGTTTACTACTCATTTCATAAAGAGAAAATGGGGCTACTAAATGAATGCAGAATAAACTGGTTGTTATTCATTCAAATGTTTGAGTCTGTGTATCATCAATATTTTCCTATGGCAGCTGTAACAAACTTGGTGGCTTAAAACAACACTCATTTATTCTCTTGTAGTTCTGGAGGTCAGAAGTCTGGAATCAGTTTCACTGGGCCAAAATTAAGATGTCAGCAAGACATACTGTCCTGTCCAAGTCTCTAGGGGAGAATCCGTTTCCTTTCCTTTTCTAGCTTCTAGAGTATTCCTTGCATTCAGTTATGTTGTGGACCCTTCTTCATCATCAAAGCCAGCAGCAGGGTGTCTTACCTCAGCCTTCATATTGCCTTCATCTCTGTAGTCTAATCTTTCTCTGCATCTCCCTTGCAAGGATACTTTTTGATTACATTTAGGGCCCACCCAGGTAATAATCTCCCCATCTCAAGATTCTTAATTTAATCACACCTGCAAAATCTCTTTTACCATGTGAAGTAACATTCACAGGTTCTCAGGATTACATCCTCAACATCTTTGGGGGCTATTATTCAGGCAATCACCACCTGAAACATCAATCAGCTTCCTCATGAGTACATCTGAGCCCCTCTTTTGGGGCATAATTATTTCTACAGGGCCATTGGTACAATCACTACGCCCATATGATGTGGGATCCTAGAGGCTTCTAGGAGTTCATCTACATTCCCAAAGGCGTAATTTACACCCAAGGAAGGGCTTGGGAGCCAGGTTAGATTTTTATCCATAACAGCTACTGCCTCTGTTTTATATTCACTTTGCACTACTATCTGCAGTGGGCTGTGTTTGCCCGAGTTTGTGCAGATATGGAGGCAAGGTGAAGAAAGACGATGGATGATGCCTTTCTTTTTTCTCGTGCTTGTCACTTTTCCAAATGCAAGTCTAATCACCTCCCAGGAGCACTGATTAGAAGCCCTGTCGCCTGGGATCCTTCTGGGAAGGATGCTGTGTGAGGCTGTGGGCTTGGCCGCTTTCCGTTTGTCAGTTCAGAGCCCCACCCATGGCACTGACCACTGAATTCCCTCTCAGACATTGCCGCACAAGTCTTTAGATTTAACCTGGGAGTTTGCGCTAGGGATATTGTACGGAGGAGAGGTGAGTGAGGCATGTAGTTGGACTCTGTGAATTCCAGATGATGTCAGGAAAAGAGCCAGATTAATGTTTAAGCCCCTGGGCTCTGGCGTTGGACTGCCCGGATGTGAATCTGGACCATCTGATCTTGGGCAAGTCATAAAACCTTTGGAAGCCTAAGTTTCCTCATCTATAATATGGGGACAATTGCAGTTTCTAGCTTCTAGGGTTGCTGCCAAGATTGAACGAGATAATCTGAGTCAAGCTCTTAGCACAGTGCTAAGTGAGGGACATGGTACCTCAGGAGTCAGGAGGGAGTGGAGAAGAGTGTGTACTCTGCTTACTTTTGTGTAGGAAGATGTAGAAAATTGCCTTTTATTTTGCATGTTAAAATGTGACAAGTGAATACATACAAGGGAACCCTCATTTATAATTTTAAAAATTGCGATTAAAACTATAATGTAATAATCATATTTAAATATCAACCCAACAGATTCTTTTTAGAGATATATTTAATGTTATTGAGGATATGAGAGAATAGGCAGTCTTGTACATGGCTGGTAAAATCAGTAGACTTTTCTGGAGAACAATTTGATATCAGCTTTCAAATGCCTGAAAAAAATATGGATAGGCATTTATCCAGTTTCATCTTTAGGAAGTTATCTAGAAGAAAAACAAAAAAGAGATTTGTTAAAGTCTTATCTACAAGGATATGCATGACAAAGTTCTGTATAGGTCAAAATCGGTTGAAATATGAGTATGGTAATAGTTACATAAATTAAAAGGCATTCACATGACAGCATTCCATGCAGCCATTAAAAATAATGCTTTAAAAGAATATTTAATGACATTGCCAAGTGATCATGATATTATTTAAAATTTAGAAGGCAAGTTATTAATACAAAGAAGTATGTTCATAATGATCCCCAATTTAATACAAAAGTTATGCATTGTAAAAAAAAAATAACAGCTGGATGGATCTATGTCGGAATGTTAAAGTTTAGTATCTTTGAGTGATGAAATTATAGGTGGTATTAACTTCTATTTTTGTGTTCTGCATCTATACATTTCCTGTAATAAACATGTATGAATATGTATCACTGTTATATTAGGGAACAAACACAAGAAAACAATTTGTATTTGTCAATCCCAAAATTTGTATTTGTCAATCCAAAAAATGAACACAGCAACAGGAAAAAAAATAATGCATCCTTATCCCTTCCCCTTGTGCAGTGTTCCTTGCAGGGACCAGGGGGAAGCTATTTAGGGAATGGAATCTATACATACTCCCCAGGGAAAGCAGCCCTCTTCCTACCAGCTGTCTCCTCTGCATTGAGGCCTCCCTGGCATCTGCTTTGCAGACTTTCTGACCCCACAATGTTTCTCTAAGCCCGGCTTGTTCACATGTCAGTAAACTCCTTGGTCTTCAGGGCTAAACGAGATTGCTTTTCTTTTAGCTGCCAATTTAGAGCAAAATTTGAACAGTCTTTTGCATTCCCTTCCTATCCTTCCATAGTGACCTCTTTCTGAAAGTCGTCTAGTTGAGAGGACAGCAATAAATTGCAACTACTTATTGTACAACAATTGTTAGTTGTACCAACGACAGTAAGTTTTAACCTGCTGTTCTTTCCTTTCCTGTAGTCATTAGCCTTGCCCTGAAAACGTAGATAAATAATCTTGAACTTATTCTACTTTGGGTATTAATCAAGTGTTTGAGGCTTCTTGTTCCCTTCAAAGGTATTGATTGATTAGTTCCATACACTTCAGAGAAACCCGATACCCAACTCTCCCTTTACCCTGTATTCCACCCTTCCCTGATGCCACTGTCCAGAGCTGAGATGCTATATGATTTCCAGTCCTTATGTCATTGTTCCAATTATTCATTTTCACCTAATTTATTATGCCCTTGTCCTTCTCAGCTTAGTTTCCTTCTCAAATTAATTTTTACGTGTGTGTATTTAAAACACACAGATACACAGGGAAATGACAGCAGAGCAATTAGACATGTTTGTACACACTTGATAATCTCTTCTGGGGATTAATCTCTTCTCTTTGGGACTCTCTTCATGTTACTTCATGAACATTGATACATCCCTCTTCTTTTAGGTAATCTTAGATCCTGAAACAAAAATTAGGACACGTGGTCTGATAAAGAATTATTAATATTTTCCTAGTGTTTAAGTTTCTATCTAGTCAAAGTCTTAAAAAGGGATAAAAAGTAAAGAATATTTAGTTTAAGTGTTACCTAAATTGATAATAATAAAATTATATGGCATTAGGACTGTTTTAGAAAATCTTCAGTTCCTGCCTATTGGATTGTTACCCTTTGTTGAGTGTGTGTGTGTGTGTGTGTGTGTATGTATGTGTGTGTGTGTATTATGCTCACAGATGCTCAATCTACTTTGTATACAAGTAGCATTGTATAAATACTTCCATGGATATTAGAATATGTAATATCTCAAAACACAGTTTACATTTACCCATCAACTCATTAACTTATCAGCTCCAAACACATTTAACACCAAGCAGCAATTGTTCATGGCAGGTTATTGCTTGCTATTCCCAGCTGCCAGATGAAGGAATGCTAAGGAAGGGCTTTGTAGATTGGGAAACCTATACTTTAAAAAAATTATATTACCTCTAAGGAACATAGAATAGGTGTAGAGAGCTCCAGATTCCTGTGGCTCAGGTGAGTGTGTTACTCACTGTCCTATCTACTCCATTGTTTATCTGATTATAAAAGTTGCTTATTGAAAAAAATTTTGTAAAATATTGAAGTATAGGGAGGCATAAAGAAAAATAAGAATAACTCAATTTCAACACTCAGAGACAACTTCTATTCACATTTTGACTTATTATCTTTTAATAATTCTCTGTAGATATATAAATATGTAAAGGTCATATTGAATACACGATTTTGTATCCTGTCTTTTTTACTTAACGTAATTGTTAAGCATATCTCTATGTAATGGAATACTCTTAAGGACATAATTTTTTTAACTGTGCACACTCTGAGCTGGCACAGATGTTTGTTTTGCTTACAATGTCTAGCGGGTGCCTAAGGTAGTGCCTGGACACAGTAGGCACTTAACAGATAGTAACCAAATGATTCTGTGTATTAATGAATGTGCTTTCATTTGCTTATTTACTCTTTAATCATGGACAATTTTTAAATAAATTATATTGCTATGAATACTTTTGGGCACACTTATAAATCACCTGCTTTGGTGGTTATTTCCTAAAAGTATAATTACTAAGTCAAACAACTCAAATAGTTTTATGGCCCTTGATGAAAAATTTTTTTCAATTATAATGGCCGGCTTCAATAAGATGAGTAGATTATAGATCAAAATAATCTCAATGATCAGAACATAGATAACCAGTTAATAAGATAATCAAACTATGACTTTGCTAACATAATTTAACCAAGAGAGCTTACTAGTCAGAAATATTATAATGGGTAATAGTTAAGTCAATGTGTCCCAGTGTTGACTACCCTACAGTTAACACTAGGAGGATTGGTTCATTTATTCAATAAATACATACTGAGTGCTAATAACGAATCATGTGCTAAACCCTGGGAAAACCATGATGAGGACTGCCTCTGCCTTTATGGGGCTTACAGCTGAGGTGGAGCACCGTCTGGGGGTGTTGGGTCAGAGGAAGACCTCAGGGCTCATTTTTTTTAGTAAATTGGGGGAAACTGTATGCAATTTGCTTGTTTCATACACTTAATGTTTCTTCTCTCAGGGAAGGCATATACAACATCATTAGATAGAGTTCGGAGAGAGATGAGAGTTAAAGTGAGAAATGTATGAACTCAATTAAAGAGTTAGGGACAGAAGTCTGAACAGTCTCAGGAGAGAAGCTCCAACAGAAGTCTCGGGGTTTATCAGTTAACTTCCCAAGTCCTTGGTTTCTCATCTATAAAATAATCAAAATTTCAAACCCAGCTCTAACCTGCTTTAAAATCTAACTTCAGGGCTCTCTGCCACTGCTTTAAAGGTGATCTCCAGGCTATCTCACGATAGTCACTGCTCCCAAAAGGAAGAACTTTATGTTTGTAGACAAACATAAGACTTAAGAATCTTCCTGGGCTAGCCCATGGTTACCTTTTTCAAATTATTTTTCTTTATAATAAGTTGGCAAAGTTGTGCCCCCATCCACTTTGTGCCCACCTAGTCTGGACAGCACATCCTTTTCTCTCTGATGTGTTGGCCAAACTCACAGCCTAGAGAATCTAGGAACACATCATTGATTCTTTCTACAACATTCCTTGGCTTAAAACGTGCCTTGGAATCACAGAACAACAGATTCCTATTGTTGCAGAGATTTTGAGTACATTCCCTTTATTTCATTTGTTTTATATTTATTTTGTGGTGTGGAACCATAAATGATGCCCCATCTATGTCCCCTCCTCGATAAGCAGTAGCCTAGGACACTCGTTGGTTGGTACCCAGGGGTCCAGGGATGGCCAAACCATCCCCTTGGTGCTAATGCTCAGGCACTGAAGGAACAGCCCTGAGAGGTAGTATCTGGGGGTAGAAGCTGCAATAAAATCAAATAAAACCATCCATCTAGTTTGTCAATCAGAAGGAACCAGGCACAGAAAGAGAGTCCAGTCAACAGGAGGGAAACCAGATGAGCGGCGAGTGTTAGGAGTGGAAGTGGGGTGGAACATGAGCAGTGAGAATGGCTAGAGCAGCCTTTTACAGGCACCAGGTCACCTCTGGGCGTGGCAGAGAGTTACCATTAAGAGCAACGACTATACCTGGCCAGCTATTAACTGACTGGACCAGTACTAGCAAGCAGGATCCCAACTGGCTGGAAGCCAGCAGCAGATTTTACTGGAACTACCCCACCAGCTCATGGACAAGGGGCATATGGTGGGGCCCTGAGTCATCTGTGTCTTCCCTAAGCACTTCAAGAGACACCATGGAATGCTAACAGTTGGGTATTGAGTGATACCAAATGACTTTGTTTGGGCTGTTGTATAAAGTATAATTACAATAGATTTCACTTGATTGGAATAAACTTCCTTATGATACGTTGTTGCCAGAGAGCTCATCCACAGAGGAGCTGATGTCGGCCTTCGGGGCCACCCAATGCATCGCCTTTCTCTAGCCATTCTGGACAGATGGCCAGGATGACAGACTGCTAGACTTCTCTGGCCTGGGGGCTCTAATTGTTAATAGGAGGGAGAACTGAAGATAAGCTGAAAGAGAAAGAAAACTTCTCTTCCATGATATGTGATCATTGTTAGAAGAAATTTGCATTCCTCAAATTCCCTGCCCCCACTTAACACCGAGCAAGAAAGTTGTGTCTACACAACCATGATTATGCCAAGGAGACTGTGAAGTCACCTAATTTGTCCTTGTGCGTTTGGATGGCTTGAACTTTACTCTTTCCTTGTGTTAATAACTCTAGGGCTAAATTAGTACTGTGTGTGCTAGTTTAAAAATTTCCTATGGGAACCTGTATCATCTCTTCTTGTCCTAGCTGTCCCTCCTTTATTGAACAGCAGCAATGTGCTACCCAGTTTCAAATCCATATTTGGTGAGTTCTCCACAGTGCAGACAGAAGTGCCAAAAGAGGTAACGGGGCCAGTTTTACTTGACTTTTTATAGAAAACTTAAATCTTTATTTCAAAAGAAGTTTACCAAGTGTTTACATTAAAAAATAAATGTATCTGCAACAAACACCATTTGACTCTAATTAGTATAAGTCCTGTTTTGAATTTAGATGAGATGAATTGTTTACCTGAATGCAGATTTATTCAATATCCGAGAAACATTTATGGATTTTGCACCGTTGGCCAGGAATTGTGTTAAATCCTATGAGCTTTGTGTTTGATAAATCAGATAATCCCTGCCTTCAGATAACTCACAGTCTCTCGAGGGAGACATAACAATAAAACACTAATGTCACACTGTGATTCATATCTAGGTATAAGTAAAGCACAGGGGGATATGGAGCTACTTGGGGGCTCTAGAAAGGGACTGTCAGGCCCAGAAAATAAGCCATTGAAATGTCGAGGACTTCTACAGCTGCCTATACAGACCTTTGTTTCTTTGAGCATCCCAAGTGCTCTTGAAATGTTGCATAGTCTGATATCCCATCAACTTCAGGTGTTTTCTCAAATATCAGCTTCCTACTGGGGTCTTCACTAAGCATCCTGTTTAAAATTATACTGTCTGCTTGGATCCCCACTCCATACTCCCTAATACTTTTCCATGCTTTATTTCTTTCTCCCTAGCACCTGACACCAACTGAAATAATATATAGTTTGCTTTTTCTTTGTTGCTATTAATGTTAACCAATTATCTCCCTCTCCCTCTCACTTAAAATATAAGCTCCATTCTTTAATAGTTGTATTTTCAGCACCTGGAATAGTGGCTGCCACAGAGGAGGTGATCAATATATATTTGTTGACCGGAAGCAAGGATGAGGAGTTTTAGCATTTGCACAAAGTTAAGAATAAATCTAATGGCCTATATGTTTTAATTCTATTCTTCATGTAGCCAAAAAAAAAAATTTCAAGAAGAAAATATTAGATAAAAGTTACATGGAAACTATCTTGCAATTAATAAGTTAACAAATATTTATTGAGTGCCTAGTATATTCTAGGCACAGTGTTAGAAGGCATGGTAAATATAACAAAACCCAAGAGACATCTTTGCCTTCAAATATCTTACAGTTTAATTAAAGAAGAAGATATGGAACAATATATGGAAAGATAAATAATATAGGGTTTGAGGACCAGTATAAGAAAATAATTTGAGCTAGCTCAAGTAGAAAAAGGACAGGCTACAGGAACATTGTCGTAGTCTGTTTGGGCTGCGGTAACAAAAGTATCACAGGTTGGCTGGCTGGTAAACAACAGAACTTTATCTCTCACAGGTCTAGAGGCTGGAAGTTCCAGATTACGGTGCCAGTTAATTGGGTTCTCATGAGAGCCCTCTTCTGGGTTGCAGATTTCTGACTTCTTTGTCATATTCTCATGTGGTGGAAAGAGGGTTAGCTCTCTGGGGTCTCTTTTGTGAAAGTACTAATCCCATTCATGAGGGCTTCACCCTCCTGAGCTAAATTACTTCCCAAAGGCCCCACCTCGTTATACCATCACATTGAGGTTAGAAGTTCAACATATGAATTTTTTGGGGGGGGGGGAACAAACATTCGGTCCATAACAAACACATAAGCAACCTTGACTGTGAATTGATTAAGGATAGGCTACTTGATCTGGACGAGTTCCCTGGAAAACACAGAACTTAACCCCAGGCACAGGATTTAGGGAGAAAGAGCTGAGACCCTGGGGCAGGGACTGTGACGTAGGGGAGGGCCGTGGGTCACTTATGGGGAAGACTGCACAGAGCTGTGCACTGGGGGGTGCACTTAGGCGTTTACATGGGAGTTCTTCAGAGACCTTCTTTGGGAAGCTGTAAACTCATACGAACAATATTATCTTTGCTCCAACCATTCTGAAATGGCCCTTTGGGAATGATCTTCAGAGGCTGCGACTTGGTTTTTGAATTTTTTTGCTGCTGGAATCCTTCATCCCTGGAGAACATATATGATAGTTTCAGAAAAGTCACCAGCAGTTCAGGGTCAAGCTGGGTTCATAAAGTGACTGAGCAAGCCAGGCTATACTGTTCTGGGCCTCACGCTATGGTTTCTTCTTTCTCTCAGTTCCTATTACTGGCCCTTTGCACACAGAAACGTGTTTCTGTTTCTATATTTATTGGAACCCCCTCTCCTGCCCCACACAACACATGCAACTTTAGTTTAGTTGTGACCATGAGAAATGATTTCTGTGATTCAAGAACATTGTAGGGCAAAGAACAAAAATTCATCTCTTTAACTCCAATTCTTGATAAAACGTAATTGTAGTTTTGCTAGTCATTATTTAATTATTAGATGAGCTTTATTGGTTTGGTCAAAGGAAGTGTTTAATTTTGACTTTGACCTGAATCAAAGAGAACAGCAGGGCAGTGGTTCTACCATGTGAACAGGAGATTTCGGGACACCCGGCGACCCATTCCATTTCTCCTGTGCCCTTATGGTCTGCCATACCCAGCTATGCTCCTTAAATGGACCTTGGCCTTGGGCCTGAGTTCTCAAATACTCATATGTCTGGCTATGTTCGTAGACAATCTTTAAACTTTGCTTTGGCTTTCCTAGGTAGATACCATTTCCAGGTTCTTCGGTATTTGATTTTTTCAGTGGTATAGGAATTATAACTGCTAAACTGTTACTATGTTCGTGTAAATGGAAAGACCAATAATCATATTAAACACTTGGAATCCATAGAATTATTTCCTTTATAGTAACTTGAAGAAGATTTTGACAGGACCAAATGCCAATGGATAACATTAAAATGGTGAACTTGGTCACTATGGCTTTGAAAGTCATTCACTACATGTATCTATCCCAGTGTGGACCGCCAGAGAGGGGAGAGGTAAGTGTAGATATCAACTAAGGTAGAGTTTCACCAGCTGCTGACAAATAGATTCTAAGTGCAAGGGATCACTTGGTAAGAACAAGCCTTGTTAAAAGTGACAAGGTCAAGTTTCAGGAATGGCAGCTCAATTGTCACCTCGGCTCTTAACATCTGCAGACTTATGGCTTGTAAGACATAATGAAGCCCCCTAGTTTTACTCTTAGTATTCATAAGACAGTAAACTAGAAAGGGGGCCAGGGAGGCTAATTTACTTTCCCAAACTCACAATCAATCTAGCAGTTGTCATAGTTGCTTAATGTGGGTTAGACTTGTCTCAAAGACTAGATTGTGTATATTCCTTGAATATAGCACAGAATATTTGTACTTATACCGTCTCTACTTGGGTTAGTGAGTGTTAAACTGGTTGGAAACACTGAGTTAAATATGTGCCGTGTTATTGCAGGGACTAACCATTTGTAATGGGCTATTGAGTCTCACAGTATCTGGAGACATACATAAAGGGCAGAAATGAAGGGGGTGGGGTAACAAAGTATATATTGTTACAGGCAAAGCAACAAGAGACAAATTATTTTACAGCAGACTTTCTACCCCTCCATAGCTCTCATTGCTGTGTAAGCCATTTAACTTGTGGTTTTAGCCCTTTATTTGTGATTGCTATCAGATCTGTAATTTTAAAGGTGATGTCCTAACTAGTGTTTAAGCAGAGAAGTAGAGACTGTGGTATTTGCAATGAAATGCAGGGAGAACAGGAACACAGGAGCTAGTTGGCACTTTGCAGATCATTATTGTCCTTGCTTAATAAAGTAATAGAGGCTTCGAAATTGCTTTGAAGTGGTTGCCAACTTCTTCACAGTGCTGTGAAATCTGATACTTCTGCCTTTAAACAGTGTGAGAAAGCGCAAATGGCAGTACTTGTGAATTCATTCAGCAACTTCCCAACTGTAGTCTGGGTGGGGGAATGAGAAAAGGAAGACTGAGAGAGGAGGAGGAAATGGCCTCCACAAGATTCGTGGTTGGATGTCACATTTGGCTGACTTGTAGTTATGCAGACTTGAACTTTACAGAGATAAACAGTGGTTTCCCCAAAGGATCTAAAGGAATTAAAAGAAGGAACTTTGATCTTCTTTATAATTTTTATTTAATTTAATAAGCTCATGGCAGAGTTAAGTGAAAGGCAGCTCAACCCCTATTTAATAAAGTACTTACTGGGATACCAAATTTAATAGATGCATTTTAGAAGGTGGAAATTAGTGTCCAAATAATAAAGGAAAGTAGGTCAGGAGAATATTTCACATGCTTCAACTGGGATGACTACTGCAGAAGACTGGCCCAGCCGTCCGTGGAAATAGTTTTCTGTTATCTGACTTCCTTTCCTGAGCAGGTGGTCCATGTGCTAAAGTTTTTGCAAATGTCAAGTGTCATTTTGATAAGTGTCATAAATGCTATACAGGACACTGGGGAAGCTTTATTCCCAGAACTGCGTGATGACCTTGGCTATACACTTATAATCCCTGTTGCATTTAGGGAGAACATGATGGCTAGATTGTTATCCTCACCCAATTTGCTTGCTAACAAAGTGGCTTGGAACAAAGGTTGACTCCCTGGCTGCTCATTGCCCGTGGAATTGGGTAAGAGAGAAGTCTGAATCTGTGACTTTACATCTTTCTGAAGCCACAAGCTACTAAGTCAGAAGAGCAGAGAGATAGCTTTCTTGTGCTACACACTGAAACGTTCAAAAGAG
Organism: Lemur catta; assembly: GCF_020740605.2. Classification (NCBI taxonomy): domain Eukaryota; kingdom Metazoa; phylum Chordata; class Mammalia; order Primates; family Lemuridae; genus Lemur; species Lemur catta. The sequence continues at coordinate 10,894,306 of NC_059135.1, forward strand.
TCATGTGGTGAAATAAAGAAGTCTTTATTGAACACTGGTCCAGATCAGTAAAGATTCCCTCCAAAAGTACATCATCTGGGTGCAGTGTAGATCTTCATCTTTGTTTTACCATGAAAAATCCATATTCCGCATCAGTGGAGTTCAATAAAACTCTCCACAATGGGCTGGGCATGGTGGCTCATGCCTGTAATCCTGTCACTCTGGGAGGCCGAAGCAGGAGGATTACTTGAGGCCAGGAGTTTGCGACCAGCCTGAGCAAGAGCAAGTCCCTGTCTCTACAAAAAATAGAAAAATTAGCCCAGTGTGGTGGCACATGCCAGTAGCCCCAGCTACTCAAGAGGCTGAGGCAGGAGGATCGCTTGAGAACAGGAGTTTGAGGTTACAGTGAGCTATGATGACACCACTGCACTCTAGCTGGGGTGACAGAGTGACACTGTCTCAAAAAAGAAAACAAAACAAAAAACCCCACAAAAACCAAAGAAAACAAACAAACAAAAAACCGAAAACAAAACAGAACAAAAACTTTCCACAATGAAGGAAATGTTCTATATCTACACTGTCCAATGTGGTAGCCACAAGCCACATGTGGCCACTGAAACTGAGGAACTGAATATTTGGTTTTACTTATTTTTAATTCATTTTAAGTAGCCAAATACGTTTGGTGGATTCTATATTGGACAGTGTAATTCTAGAGAAATGGCAGCAGGGATCTGAACAAAATTTAAAATTGTGAAGACAATATCCAGGGTATGTTTTTAAAGTCTGTGAGTTTCCATTTATTTGTCTCATGAAGCTGCAATGCTGATCATAAAATAAGATATGTTCTTGCATACCTGGGCTTCTTTTTAAGGGTGTTTCCATTTATCTACCCTAGCCCCATAGTTCACTCCAAATATTTCATCTCAAAATTGATGGATTCCCTTTTCTTGTCTGTGAGTGTATTAGGAATGCTGTTCTTAAACTTAGTAAGTAGTCTTGTTTTGATTTGTGAGTGGAACAAAGAAAGGGAGAGAAAGATAAATTGCGAGGGGGAAAGGGACTGGTGTATGATGGACAGAAGTTGAAAGAAAGGGAAAAGGAAGAAGTCAAGTTAGGATGATTGCTGGAGGTGAAATTCACAGACTTGTGAATAATAATAATTGTCCCATTTATAGAGCATTTCTACCCACCACCAAGAACTGGACTAGATTATTTACATTAATTATTTCTGGTAATTCTCGTGATAACTGTCTGAAGTAGGTATGTCTTTTTCCTCAATCCCTCAGATGGAGAACCCAAAGATTAGAGATTAAACAATTCATGCAAGATGCACTTTCACCCACTCCAGGTAAAAGCAGATGGGTGGATTTACACGCAAGCCTGTTGACGGCCAGAGCCCCTGCCCTTTCCATTAGAATAGACCCTGTGCTACCCTGAGCATGGGGAACAATGGAAAGGTAGGTGGTCATGGTGTGTAGAAGGCTTCTGAGAAGGATGAAAAGAGGTGTGAAGAGGAGTGGTAGGTGGGTTCCTGGTGCTTGTCACCAGGCCCCCAAGAGGGCATAGAAAATGAGGAAGGGCTGATTAGGAGTGAGATGGGACTGATCAAAGGGCAATTGGCTGGTAGCAGGTATCCAAGTTTTAACAAGCCAGGATTTGGAAAGGCAGGGAATGCCTCTTGTTGCCTTGGTGTTAATGAAAGCTCAATACCACAGAGGAAGGAGTTGAGACACTTGCAAACGCTGACAGTTGGACCCATTTCCGGGAATATGTTGAACAGTTTGTGGTTTTGCAATGCTCACCTTTTCAGGGGATTTGCTTCAGAGGGAGTTCTCTCTGCTTTCCAAGAGTAAACTGTACAAAACGATATATTCATTCAAGCACTCAACCTTTGTTGGGTACCTGCTACAAATTATAATATCAATCCTTCCTCCTTCTACAAAGATTTAATGAGCATCTGCTATGTCCTGGGCTGTCTTCAACACACATGATGTGAACATCCGCTCCACTTGCTGGACAATATCTTCAAAAAGCCAAATTTTAATTTAGTGACCCTCTTATTAGAGTTACAGGCTCCTTTCTACCCTTTATACCACAATACTGCTGGGTATTAACATGCTACTTAAAAGGAAACATTTTCCTTGTGGTGTATTTATAACTTCCTCTGGATTTAGGGCTGGACATGGCTGAATAGAAAACTAAATATAACCTGTGTTTGTATTTTCCCTCCTCAGCCTATTGAGCATTAAAAAGGAAGGAGGAGAATACAAGCTTTGTGGAAAAGGCTTCCAGTATTAATGAGCAGCTGTATGTATCTCAGGGAAACAGTTTGTTACTAAAAATAGAGTCTGTCTAACTATAGCAACTCAGAGCATTTAATACCCAGATTCTGCATGGACAGAAATAAATTCCAAAAGGGTGCCTGACTAAGGAGTGGTAGTGCTGAAGCAGTTGGAAAGAACCCTGGGCCCACATCTAGGGTTGCGTTAATCCGCTCGTGAGCTTCCATCAAGTGAGCCGATTACATTCACAGGAGATTTTCCTAGTCTCAAAGACAATTAAAAATCAGTGTGCAACAATAAAGCTAAGAGGAAAAACAGTGCATATAGTCTATTTTTAGCACACTAAGCCAAATTGTTTAAAAAATGGCTGGGGGAAATAAGTCAAAAGAAAGGAAATATACACACTCAAAGAAATGGATAACGTAAGCTTTCTGGAGTGTGGCCATAGTCTAACTAAAGACGCGAGATTATGTTCAGAAGAACTTTGAGGACCTTAGTTTTAAAATGGCTCTCTCTGCATTTTATCAATATTTGTTAAATTGAGATATCTAGAAAGCTGCTTTCTAAGATGACCTAGAACTTTGAGATTGTGTTGTTGTTGTTGTTGTTGTTAATCAGTGCTATGGAACTGAATTGTGGCCACCCTCCAAGTGCATATGGTGAAGCCTTGACCCCCAAAGTGATGGTGTTTGGAGATGGGGCCTTTAGGAGATGATTAGGTGTAGATGAGGTCGTGAAATTTGGGTTCTCATGATGGGATTAGTGCTCTTGTAGGAAGCCAAAGAGACACCAGAATATTCTCTCTCACTCTATCTCACCACCATGTGAGGACACAGAGAGAAGACAGTTGTCTGCAAGCCAGGAAGATGGACCTCACCAAGAAGCAAGTTGCCAGCACCTTGATATTGGACTTCCAGCCTCCAGAACGGTGTGAAATAAATGTCTTCTGTTTTAGCTACTCGGTCTGTGGCATTTTGTTATAACAACCTGAACAGATTGATACAACCTGCATAGCCACCGTCGTGTTGAAAAAAAAAGTGTGTGGTTATGGCTCAGTAATCAAGGAATGGCCGATTAAACATTTTTACTTCTCCTCTCAGTCTTTCTTCCTCCCTTATCAAAGACTGGAACCTTTTGGAAATGTCAACAGGTAAAGATATCTCCTGATACATCCTCTGACCCTAATTGGCCTGCACTTGACAAAACTTTAAAGGCATTTCCACAATGCATAGATTTAACATTTTTATTTAAAAGGCAAGACATGAAGTGCTGAGTATTTCTGACTTTGTGGCAATTAAGCACTAAAAAGAGGAAGATCAAGGCTGCCAAGGTTTAGACTACTTATGGCCACATCTTTGTTTTGAAATCATAATTGCTCTGATCTTGGCAATGGAGGATGGCCTGGTTCCATACATACAGGTAAATACATAAAGGAGGATTCCAGCATAAGTAAAGTTTATTTGTAATGTCTTTGATTAATGCCCCCCTTGCAACAACATTCAGATTAACTTGAAAAATTAAAATAGAATATAAATTTAAAAAATAATAGAATCATTCCTTTAAATGCCTTACACATCATCTCATTTTTATTTGTATTATGGGGTCAATGTATTGTGTGGGTATGATAGTACCCTGTTACTGATAGAGAAACTCAACCAGAGAAGTTCAAGTAAAAGGATAATTTATTCCTCTGTGTTAGATGTTTCCTCAGAAATTTTGAAACAATAGCTTTCTGTTTCTATAGGATTTAGACCAATTATTCTTAAATTCTACCGATACGCCTTTTTGTAGTGATGAAGGTTCCAGAGCTGAGAAAGAAATCCCACTGCTATTCTCAGATGTAGCTACCCAAATAGGAGTAAAAACAAGAAAGCACTTATAACCTGTATATTGTTGCAATCCTCTTGATTAAAAATGGAATGAAACAAAAGGGAACAAAGTAAGACCACTGTGGGCTGCCTCTTGCCCCCGTCTGCAGACCCACTGGGCAGCGTTGATGATTTCTGTCGGTCTGTCTCCCAGGTTGATTCAATGCAGTGTGAATAATATTCCATTGAATTGTATGAAATTGCTGCTTTTGTGGGTCACAAACTATCAAATATTGGCAATTTCTGATGTTCATACTTAGAGTGGATATTTCTAGGTTGGTATAGCCCAGAGTGATTGCAAAATTGGTCAGTAGTGGCTCAGGCATTCTCTGCAACACCCCCTTCCACCTCCACACACACAGGTTACTACTACAATTATTGACATTTACATGTGGCACGGACAGTGATTCTCTCCTTGACCAAACTCCAGCTAGGCTTCTCAGAGCCCACTTCTAAAGTAGGTCTCCACCTTGGCCCATACAGACTTGAACAAACACTAACACTGTTTCTAATGGCTCAAGCCACATCCCTAGAATGACCTAGTACCCCTTAAAGTGTCCTCCTGAGAAAACTGGATACCAAAAGAATTTACTATTTGTTCCAGCTGACACCTGAAGATAGAGCCCCTGTCTCCTAGCTTTTGTGGCCAAAGACAGTGGTTTGAAGGGGCTGCCCAGGGTCTATCAAGAGGTCCACGAATTCCACATGTCTGAGAGACCTCTTTCAGTTTGGATAAAATCTGGCAATTGAAGTCAGTTGCTTTTACAACCCTCCAAAATGCTGCAGCCTGGGAGAAGGCTGGACGGGGCTTCAATGATGGAGTCACTCAAGGTGCAGAATGAAGGCAGAGGGCTGCTTGTAAGCACGACCACCAAGCCATGTCCACGGGTGGCAGCATTTTGGAAGACATTGAATGAAAGCAGTCACAGTAGGAATGTGGTTGATAAAGTCTGTGAACTTAAAATGGACACTTAAAGCAACTGCAGACTAAGAATCATTTGCAGCTAATATGTCAAAAAGAAGCAGCCCAATGGTGCAATAGATTTAGAATCCCTAGCAATGGGTTTTCAGGCAGCAGAACTGAGTCTATGATAGCAAGAGAGGATGGGGAGACAGTCTAGGCCAGAGGCAGTATCCTTAGCCCCACCTGGCTAATTTATTTTTCTTTTTTTACCAATTCCATAGAAAGAAGGGCTGAGAAGTAAATACTAGAACTTTATAGTACAGTATTTGTGGTTTGTTTTCTAGGTGTGGTGGTGGTAGCTGTGGTTCTGCTGCTGCTGGGTGTGTGTGTGTGTGTGTGTGTGTGTGTGTGTGTTGTGTGTGTACATGTTTATGGTAATTAGTAACGTCTCTTCAGTTTTTTATTTCATCACTTTAGATGGATTCTTTATGAAGTCTTGAGTTAAAGAACTTGTTCAGATATATTTATACACATACCTGTACCAGGTGGAACCCACTGATAATAAATTCATATGAGATTCAGATCCTCCGAGGAGGCTGACCAGATAACTGGTTCTCCTCCCAGAGTGTGCCTGCATGAGGCTCATTCCACGGAACATGAGCACAGCAGCACTCTTGCTAGGGGTCACGTACTAATGGTTTATATTTGGCAGAGATAGGGAAGGATGCCATTTGCATATTTTTCTCTCAAAGCAGAGTTTCAGGAGAGAGATCATGTCATTCTAAAGGCTTTCAAAATAGCTACATAAATGAATGAAGTGAATTGGGTGTCATGATCTGATTGAAAGAGGGACAAAGACTTGAATCTTAGGAGCAAATATTTGGGCTATTACTTAAATTGAAAAAAAATAAATAAATTCCCAAAAAATAAGCTAGTAGAAGACCAATAAAGTCTAATTGAAGATTTAAGATTAGGTCAGCATTAAATCATCAGGTTTTATTTTTTTTTTTTCCCTTCTCTCTCTCTCTCTCTGTTAATTTCAGTTGCCTGGTTGGAGAATGCGAAATTATGCTAAGAGGAAGGAAGCACGAACTCCACTTGGTCCTTTGTCTTCAGGGCAAAGCCGAGTCTGGTCCCCACCGAGACTTCTACAAGGAGGTGGGCCATCCTCTGGGAGAGACTCAAACTCAGCCTTGCGGGAGAAAATTTTCCTGTTGGAAACACGTGGTTCAAATAGAAAGGTGGTATCCAGGGTAAGAATTTTGAATCTATCTTTTATCCATTAGAGGTGAAGCATCCCTCGTTATTGGTGGCATGTGTTTCTCAGCAGTTTCTCTGGGAGGAACCCCCGCCTTGTACTTGTGCCATGCTGAGGATGAAGCTTGAATGGAAATCTGGGGTGAGACGCTTGGGTGTGCTCAATAAATGTTAGCTATTATGATTTTGAATGGGGTTTAAAATAGCTGGTTGTCTGCACGGATGGAGTGAACTAGATACCTGGCAGATCATATCTACTCGTGTTTGCTAAATACAACCAAAAAGTTGAACTTTGTCCATTTTTAGGGAGACATAATCCCTGCTTTGTCTTTGGGATGTAAATACTGAGATGGCTGAGCTGGTTATTAAAACAGTGAAGCATTAGGCAGAACCCTATGAAATTGACAGGTTTGTAGACCAAAAATGATTAGATATCAGTAATTTCATGTGATTTAACCTAGGATCTCCATACTGATTGTTGAGTAGCCATTGCCTCTCAGTCCCCAAGGGACTCCCCCAAGATTTTCTGGACCTCTCCAACCAAAAGGGTCCCCAGGATCTGACTGTAGTGCTGAGGCCACTTGGTGCCCTTTTGTTATTAAGGGAAAGGTTTCTAAGAGTCTATTATTTATAGCGTATGTGATGACTTGTGCTAGATGTTAAGAATGCATACGGCCCTCAACTTATGATTTGGACTTCCGTGTTCCTAAGCAATCACTTTAAAGAAAGTAGAATTCAAGGCCTACTTTGAAACATCAAGGCATCCACAACATTTCTCAAACACTTTTGCACTGTGTCTATAAGTCTAATTATCTCAGCCTTCAGACATGTAAGACTTAACGGCTGGTTCTCTTAGGAGAAGCACAAAGTGAGGACTGATTTAGCAGAGGCTCTAAAAGGATTACCAGCAGGCGTGCGGCTCCAAATGCCCACCAGCTGAGCACAGCCTCTAGGGTTGTGAAGTCCTTGTCCCCGGCAGGGGGAAACAGACTGAACCTGGGGATCATGTTATAATGTCACTTCCTGGCACTGCGGTAGGCCATCTCACGCACACAACCCATCTGACAGCTGAGCTAACTCAGGAGAGTAGAACAGGAAAGAAGTATTATTTTGGCATTTAAGAACCACTAGGATTTGGCTCTGTTTCCTAGTCTCTTCTCCAACAGATCATCCCTTGTGGTTTTTCACCTCTGCTTTTTGAGTACTTTTTCCCCCTCCTAGAGTACCTTTTCCTTCCCCCATTCACTGGGGAAACGTACCACTCGGCCAAAATGCCATGTCCTTCTTAAAGCCTCATAAGACAGAGCCTGCAGCCTGATGGTGGCTGGGTCACACAGGCTCCTTTCTTTATGGGGCACACAGATTATAACTTCCCTCTTCAAAAGATTGGAGCATTAGGAGGAAGAGGTTTCATGGAGATAAACACTAACTGAGCTCCTGTGATGAATCAAATACTTCTGAGAACTAGCATTTGATCATTCACAGGGTAGATATTTATGTGCCAGGCATGTCCTCGGCAGTGGAGATAAATGGTAAGCAGGACACCATCACTACCCTCACAGAGACACTGTTCCTAAGCAGCTACCCTTAAATCTAGATCTTTCTCTCTATGAAGCATGACTTTTAAGTGAGGTTGTTTGCTAGTTTTTAATTTTTTTTTTGTAGGATCATGCATGCAAATGCAAATATGTATGGAATAAGAACTAGATGTATTTGTTCCACTGTAAAAATCCCCTCCTCCAAATAAAGAATTGTGATCATTATTCTTCTACCCCAACCTTCACCCCAACATACATACATTAATATAAAAGAGAAGGCTCACAGAAACACTGAAATAAAAGGGTCCAGGAGACCTGTGCCTATTTTTCCCTTGTGACTTTAGACCAATTGACTTCTCCCGTGTCTCTGTGGACTTTGGTGTGTAACACCCACGATAACGCCAAGAGTTTGTCACTGGGCCACAAAGCAAGCAGACAAGTGAGGCCACCTGCGTGGAGAGGCCTGCTTAGTTTAGCAGCCCACGAGTGCAGACATGGAGAGGTCCAGACTGAACGCAGCAGCCAGCTCACGCTCAGATAAGCAAGGCATGGCGTCCCTGAGGGCACAGACAATTACAGAAAAGGCAGCTCCTTGCTGTCACTGCCCCACAAATAGGTTGCAATTTGCATCTTGCTTTCTTTTGGGGCCAGTGTTATTCAGGAGGAATTATAGTGTGATAGTCATTTGCCAAAACAAACAAACAAATCCCCAAATGTCCTGGGTTTTTTTTGTGTGTGTGTTGTTATAACAAATAATTTTATTAATGTAAACTGTTTGAATTTTACAATTCTTTAAGGTAAGTAGAGTTCTTGTTGTTTTTGCTAAGTTTTGCAACCACTTTGTAAAGTAGATTTTTATACGCGTGGTCCACTGTTGCATCTAAGTAAGCAGTTCTTTTCTTAGTAAGGGCAATGTAACTGCTCCTTATTACTAGGTGAATATATTACACGTGAACTATTCTACAGACTTCATGTTCAGGTATTTTTGACTGTGGAAGTTTCTCAGAGATGCTAGTGAGAAGTTAGTGTTTGGATGGGTAGGATAGTTCTAAAGAGTGATGCATATTAACATAATAATTTCTAATTAGCAAAATGACTTTCACATAAACAATCTCACTATGTATCTAAGGAGCAATGTCTTTAATTGCCCTGTTATAAACTACAAACAAAGCCCACAGCAGGATAACAGATAGCAGTAGAATCTGTCAATAAAACAAATACTGTGCCGCCTCCCCAGCTCAGCGCACTTGTTAAAGTGCTGAAAGCAGAATTCTAATGGAGAGTGATTTAAACGACTTTCAGGCATGCTGAAACACATCTCTGCTCATGTGATTTGGTGGAATTTTTTTTTTAATCCTTCAAAGCTAATCATAAAGGAGCAAAGCACATACAAAAATATTTAGGTAAAAGTTTCCTCCTTTGAAGACTTAGGTTCTAAAAGCAGAACCCGGCCGGGATTATCAGTACTCAGATCAAACATTCATTGTGCCTGTTTCTTATGTAGGAACACTGTGTACCAGCTCACTGTGATTACCATCTAATTAGGCCAGACTCCACTGGAGGTTAGTAAACACTTTCATCACGGTAGTATTCTTTGTCTCCTCTGTCATGTGTATTACTAAACATTTCATTATATTAAATTTGCTGAACTCTTAATCTATTAGGCGATTTTTAAATATCACTCCGATGCGGGTGGATGGGAATTATCATGATTTTATATTCAAGGTGGGGCACTGAACATGTTTGAATTACCTTTCGGGAAGTCATGGAGGAAAGATCAAGACCCAGAGAGTGGGGGGGACTGTGGTAACCGTGGCCTCTCCCTGCCCACCGTGATTTTTCAGGGTCCTTCTGAGAACTGCCCTTTGTTCTCCTTTTGGTGCTAACCCCGTCTGTTCCACGTGAACTTGGCGTGGCCGGAGATGACAGTGGCCTGCCTTCCCCTGACCATAGGAGTGAGGCACCTGACTCAGAGCACCCCTTGTGCACGCTGTGGTCATTGGTTCATAGATGGGCATATGAGCCAATTTGAGTCAATCGCGGCAGCCCCTAAAAGTTTTAACTTGCGACGTGCCTGACTGTAAAGCTGTGACATTGGTCTTCTTTCGCCCTTGGATGAAACTTACACCATTGGCTTTCCTGGGTGTTGGACTTTCGATTCAGACTAGAGATACACACTAGCTCTCCTGGGCTCCAGCATGTTGATTGCAGGTCTTGGGAGTTCTCAGCTCATTCTGTGAGTCAGTTCCTTAAAATAACTAAATGAATAAATATTATACCATTGTATATACTGTATATATGTATAGGTTTATTTTAAGAAATTGACTCACAACTAGTGTATGTGTGTGTGTGTGTATGTGTGTGTGTGTGTGTATATATATATATATATATATATATATACCTTCTCTTGGTTCTGTCTTTCTGGAGAACCCCAGCTAAAAGTCATGAAGATGTTCTCCTCTGTGTTTCTTTTTAAAGTTTATTTTATAATTATTCTAAGTAGATCTGCTATCCATCTAGAATTGTTATACCATTGCAATTAACCAGTTTTTTCTGCTGGAATTTCTATGCTGAGAGGATTTGGGTGACAGCCACTGGAGGTTATCTTGGAGAGACACAGTTTGAAGAATGAAGCCAAGCTAGGTCAAGAGAGATGAAGAATGGGGAAACTGAATCCTGGAGACATAATTTTGATCCCAACACCAGTTGTGTCTGAAGCTAGTGTTAATTCTAGACGTTCCAGAAATAAGCGATTGTCTTATGTGCAAGAACTAGTTTGAATTGAGTTTTCATCATTTGAAGCCCAAAGAGTCATGGTTAATACAAACAGTTACTTGTTTGTTTAGGCAACATCCAAAGCAGGCTTATCTTGATTAGAAAGACTAAATATAATTAATACTTACAAATCCCACCCAAACAGCGGTCTGTTCTATTAAGGTGAAAGATACAGTTTGGAAGATAGCCCTGCTAATCCAACAAAATATACCGATAAATGCTATTAGAGATCTCCAAAAATAGTTTTATGCTATATTTCTACATGATTTCTGCTTCATTTAGACACTATATCTTTAAATAGGATACCCTCTTGGTAGAGATAATTCATTCAGTTTGTTGAGCTAAACATACTTAAAAAGTAATACAGAAAGCAATAAAAGCCCACTGACATCAAAGCTAAAGAGAACATCTTCCCTTCTCACTTGGTAGTTAATAAATACTGCCTCAGAACTGACCATGTCTTCTCAGTGACTCCTCTAAGAATATGTCACTACCACTAGGCTTTCTCTGAAGGACCTCATGCTCAGCTCTTTCTGATTTAATTCCCAAACTTCCTGACCTTGCTGGCTGCTCCTCAACTTCTATGCTTGATTAACACTAATACCTTCATCTGGTCTTCATTCTGCCATTTCTCAGCCTTGATCTAAGTCCTCCTACCCCCACCCCAAGGTATCACACCTCCTCTTGGGCTGTGCACACCTGACAGCAATTCTTAAGGTAAAAGTCCTCCTGGACTGGCCTATATTCCCAGACTCTTCCTTCCCTCTCACTGACATTGAGAAGTCTCCTTGCCTCCCAAATCTGGTCTATCACCTTGAGGATGCAATATTAGAGTCATTAAGGGAGTCTTTCCCAATCAGGTCTTTGAAATATAAAATGTCAGTGATTCGTTCCTTTGTCTTGTTTCTCCCTTTGATAAAATGCAGATGTCTCTGGGAGAAGTGACACAAGAAGTCTCATCAATAACGTTTGCCTTTGGGGTGTACTGGGTATTGTGGTTAATGCCACACTATCCCTTCTACTAGCCACCTTGCCTATAGCAGCAATGGGGGTTGGAAGATTAACCCACCGTTAGGGAAGGAGAGACCCTGATTAGTCTCAGCCAATCATGGTAATCTTCCTTTTATTAGTAACTGGTTCAAGAACTCAGACAGAGCATGGCATTCCACGCATGACAGCCTGGGGCAAACAAGATATGTTGGTCCAATTAGACAGAAGGGAGGGCTTTGATTCAGTGGCTGGGGGAAAGCATCTTCTTCCTCCCTCCCTCCCCTCTCCTCTGTCACTTGCCACTTCTTGGATATGAAGCATAGGGCCCTAATTGGATACATGCAACCATCCTATAACCACACGGAAAACAACCTTAGGATGAAGCTGACATTGTGTTTAACAGAGCAGAGAGAGAGAATGAACTCGAGTGTTTCATGACATTGTCCAATCTCTGGATCATTCACCCCTTATCGAGACTTCCAGATAAGTGAGTCATACATTTCGCATTGGTTAAAACTCTTAGATTAAAAACCTAATGTAACTAATACAAGGGGTTTTTTAGTATTCTTTCTGGGATCAGGTTTTGAGAAGAGAAGAATAAATAGTGCAAAGAAGGAAGGAAAAGGAAAATACTTCCTAGAGAAGGATTGGGTAGGGTAAGATTGGATAGGGAAAGGGTGTTACGAACACCAGAAAATTAACTTTTCATACTTCGAAACATGCCTGAGCGCCAGCACTCCATCTAAGTAGCCAAGAGATAGGATCGTTTTTTTCCATTCCTCAGGTATAAAGGCTCCTTTTCTGAAATTTTCTTTGAAACACTCCAACTTGTACTGCACGGAGGCAGAGACATGTCCTGTGTTGCAAAGATCATAAGATTGGGCCACAAATCCAGCACTAACAATAAGGGCTAACATAAACATTTGTAATCACTTTCCACTTTATAAGGGGCTGCCACCACCTTCAGTTGAGCCTTAGAACAATTCTCCGCAGTGAGTTTTTATGATCTACATTATACAGACGAGGGAACTAAGACGCAGAGAGATGAAATGAATGGCGCGCAGCCATGCAGCTTGTAGCATCAAATCCAAGACGCAACACTGGAGTTCTGACTGGGGTTTTTTGCTGCCTCCACCACCCCCACTGCCTCTCTGCCCTTCCAGTTGGCCTCACCCTTCCCTGGCAGGCAGCTGCTTCCTCTGAATTCAGAATCAGCTCTCTTTATTGGCATCTCTTTGGAAGGCAGCCCCAGGCCCTTCCTTATCGGTTTGTGGTTGCCAGATTTCTCTTACCATGAAAAGGGCTTTATTTATTGGTATCTAATCCCCTTCCCTCTTCTTCATTACCTCACTAGACTTCCTGTTGGTTTTGAGTTATGAACATCCTGCATCGACAACTGGAGTCAATTTCTGCATTTGATTCAAAGGAAACTCAGTTGAATGAATCCTACACAATGGTGAACTTAGTGGATCTTAAATAATTCCTAGGAAATGTGATGAAACTGTAGAACAGGTATCAGTAATCCTAAATAATATGAGCTAAGAGTGAATAAGCTCTTTGGTTTTAAATAACACCCGTGAGACTATTGATGTCTCACCATAAATATGGAAGAAAGCAAAAAGGGAGGGAAAATGAAAAGAGGTGAAAAAGTAGGAGAAAAAGGAGACAGGGAGAGAAACGAGTATATATGCAAATATTGGGAGTCAAAGAGTACGTATGTGCAGTAATTTTCTGACCTCTAAAAATTTTCTCTCACCTTTTAGTTAATTTAGGTATTGCTTAGTGAGTGCAATTAGCTATTCCACCAAGGCCCTGGAGCACCACTGAATGCATTAAATTGGTAATTCATGTGGTGACCTCACACTGAGTTAGCATCTGACAAAATGGCAGGTGAAATCAATAACCCACAGACTCACAAACCCAGTTGATTTGGACCCCAAATACCTATGATATTTATTTGTTGAATCTCATGTACAGAATATGGATACATTACAAAATAATCTTGATCCTTTCCTATAAATTGTTTACTTTTCCTTCTTCCCCTAAGTGCTTACAAATCAAAATGGGAAGTATAACATAGGATCCACAGGTCAAATACTATTTTAATCATTTGTCCTAGTACATATTTGCATTTTTTATTGTCAAAATCCCTCTCTCCCACTTTAGCTAAACATACAACTGTTTTATATTCTGGCTTAAAATATTATTACTATAATTTAGCTAAGGTTAAACTTGGATGAGGATAAGAACATGTTGACCCAGGACTATTAGGTCAAGAAAACTTTCAATTATGTTTGCCCTGGACCTCTTGCCCTTTTCTGTTGCTTGTGATGCCATCAAATCCCTTGGAATGGAGACATTTTGGTGCGAGGGCATCTATACCTGAGAAAAATGACAGGGTGAGATTCATGTATACTTAGACCTTGTCATTTATAACCAAGTGGCAGCTGATTTGTTTAAAGCATTGGTAAGTAAGAGGAGCTCCAAGAGGGAACATTTGACTCATCTTTATCTTTACTTTTAGGATGAAGATAATCCTTGGAATCAAGGAATGTTAAAACAAATCATGTAATGGTGGGTGCGTGCAATTCGTTTCACTAGTAGAACTGTGAGATTTATTGAGAAAAATTAACAGTTAGGTCTGGCATAAATCTTAATTATTAACGTGCATAAGGCAATGTAGGGATTTTAAATGTATCAGAAAAGAGAATTATAGCGTAGATAAGTGTGGAAAAACATCTACAAGTTTAACAAGTTTAACCACATAACATTCTGTTGTTATACTGTATAGTTGTCTAGTTAAAAATGTTCAAGAGAACAGACACCATGGCATGCACATCTTAAGTGATGTTTCCCCATATTGATCCAGGGACCAAAGGCATAAATGGTTCAATCATTCAGAGTTTGCATTCACTCCAAAAAAAGCTTTTTAATGTTCTACTTTGCTTTTACTTTTCCTGGACTTCACAATACCTATCTCATTGCCTTGGTGTGCATTTATGTAGCATAGCTCAACTGACCAGGGTTGGTCTTTTTGGTTTTTTGTTTTCCCCCGCACCTATTACTATTCTGTCCAATCCAAAGCTAAGCTTAGATGAGAACCAGATAATAATAGCAAGTCATGATTAGGGCAAAGGAGATGAACAGGCCGTGCTGCTGCTGCTGCCGCCTCATGCTATTTACAGCTTTTCTCTCTTAAGGTTTCCGGTCTGTGTGTTTGCCAACACTAAGAGACAAAGGGAGGTCATCCTCCCAGTTCCTATTTCAAAGAGAGTAACAGGCACAATAGCCACAGCAACAGTCACTGCAGCCGTTACTTAGTCTGCGATGTAAACGTGCCTACGTCCATTATCACCTTTAATTCTTTTAAGAACCCAGGGAGGAAGGTAATATTACTGCATTTGACAGATGAGAAAAAAGAGACGCAGAAAAAGTCAGGTTATGAGGTAAAAGTGGCACAGCTGGTGAATGGAAGCGTTAGAATTTAAACCCAGATTTGTCTCTTGCTAACGTCTGTGCTTTTGTCCCTGTGCTCTGCTGCCTTTATGGAAGCAAAGGTTTGGGAAGGTAGGATGTCAGGGAGGCCACTGGTTACATGAGTTTTTCTACATTTGTCACATTCTTGCTCCCTTGTTGCATGTTCCCCTTTGCTTCTTCACCCACCACACCCAAGACGAAAACAATGGGTGGAACCAAAAGAATTGTCACAAACTATTAATAGTTGTCACTGATTTAGAAGTAGAAATAAGTTATTCTTCTAGAGTGAACCACAGAACACTATTTAGCCATGTTTGCATATTCTTTACTCGGAGGTTCCTCTCTTTCCATTAAGTAAATATCAAGAGAGTCATTTAGATGGGATTTCCTTGGAAATGTAGACAAATCTTATTTCTGAATTTTGGGTACAAAAGACTCAGCATTTTTCTGCATCTTAATCTGTTGTTCCGAGCTAATGGGTCTCAAACCTTGGTGTGAATAAGACTTATCCAGAGATGAATCCATTGGTGTTTGTTGGTTGTAACAGAAATCTGCTCTGAATGTTGCAAGTGACAAAGATTTGGGCAGCTCTAGAAGTCTAGGTAGGAACTAATATTCTTTTCTCTCTGTACTCAACTTGGTGATCTCATCAAATCCCACAGTTTTAAATAACTATTTGTAGTTGTCAGAATTCTAAGATGGGCCTCAACATCCTCACCCCCCTGAATGGTCCCCTCCCCTTGACTGTGTCAAGACTACGGATATGACGGGGCATCACTTCTGTGATCAGGCACTAATCAGTCGACTTTCAGTTGATCAAAAGGGTGATTATCCTGGGTTTGCCTGACCCAATCACCTGAGCTCTGAATAGAGGGATGAGGCCCTTCCTGGAGTGAAAGATTCTATGAGAAAGAGATTCTCTGCTGGCTTTGAAGAAGAAAATTGCCATGTCATAGAGGGGCGACAAGGCAGCGAACTGTGGGCAGCTTTGGGGAGCAGAGAGTGACCCCTGACCATTAGGCGGCAGGAAAATGGGGTCCTCAATCCTACAGCCACAAGGAACTGAACTCCACCATCAACCAGTCTGCTTGGAAAAGGACCAAAGACTCCCTGCAGCCGACACCCTGATTCCAGCCTGTGAGAGCCCCAGCAGAGACCCCAGCCACACTGTGTCCAGACTTCTGACCTGCAGAATGTGAGACAATGGGTACTGTTTTAAGAAGCTCAGTTTGTGGTAATTTGTTACATGGCAATAAAAAATTAACAGACCATCTCCTTGCTGAGGACTCTAAAATCTGTATTTTCAGTCCGGACCGCTCTCCTGAACTGCAGCCTGATGTCCAACTGCCTATTTGGTATCTCTGCTTGGACACTGAATGCACGTTGCAATTTAACATGTCCCAAACTAGGCTCCCGCCTTCCCTTGCCTCCAACTCACTCTTCCCACAGTCCGTTTGTCTCAAAAATGTTAACTCTCTCTTTACAGATGCCTGACTCAGAACCTTTGAATCATGATTTATTTCCATCCATAGTTTCAAAACATTTCCAGAATTTGCCACTTCTCACTAACGCTTCTGTTCTCCTGCTGATCTATGTCACCACGATGTTTGACAAGGAATCATGCAACAGCTTCTAAGTGGGCTCCCGCATCCCACCTTCGTTCTCGTACAGTCTATTTTCAACACACCAACCAGACTGATGTTGTTAAACGGAAGTCGGATTAGGTCACTCATCTGCTTAGAACATTCCATGGCTCTCTGGTGTTAGTCCCACTTCTCCATCCCTCCCTTTGCCATATGACTTTGCTGTCCCTCCCACGAGAGGTGAAATCTGCTCCCCCATTTCTTGGGTGCAGCTTGGCCATGTACTTGCTTTGAGCAAGTGGACAGAAGCGGGGAGAGGTAGTCAGAGATGACAGCATCCCTGTTCTGAGTTTAGGCCTTAAAAGTTGTTGTGCGTTCCCACTTGCCTTCTGCACCCTGCTGACACTGTGAATGAGCTGGATTGGTCCAGGAAGGTGAGAGACACGTGCAACAGAAAGGACCTCACTTGTCACTTAGAGCAGCCTGGTTGAGCTCAGACTGGATGGGCTGGCTCTACGCTGACCTGCATGCACGTGAGGAAGAGAATTGCTTATATTAACATCTGTGTGCCACAGAGAGTCTGCAGCGGTTTGTTTCAAAGCAATAGCTGATTGGGACAGGCTCAGAAGGGAAGGCAAACTGCTTCCAATGGCCTACAAAGCCCTGCACATTCTGTCCCCATAATTGCCCTAGCCCCTCCCTACTACTACTCTCTCTCTCCCGGCATTCAGCGTGGCCTCTTTGCTTGCTCTTGACTTTGCTGGGCCCCCTCCACTCAGGTCTGTGCAGTTGTGTCCTCTGCCAGCAACCACCTCCCCGTGAGGCTTCATGGCTCCTCCGCTGCCATGTGGGTGAGAACTGTTTGCAATCACAGCTTCATCCAGCTTCCTCTCTGTCCCCCTTCCTTGCCCTACTTTTTTCTAGGGTTTTTATTACACTATTACACATTTTATTTATTTTACTTTTTATTGTTTGCCCCTTGCTCCTCCCACTAAATGTCAGCTTCACAGGGGTAGGGATTTTTGTCTGACTTGTTCACTCCGAAGTCTCTAGCTCCTGGAATGGTGCTCAGTAGTATTTATTGAATAAATGCAGGCATGAGTGATAGCTTTTCCAAGGTGATACTTTTCCCCCCTTCATTCTGCAACCTCTGCCCAAGAATCCATGTCCCAGGAAGGATTAGGCCTGGCTTGGATCTAAGCCCTATCCCTCAGTCAGAGAAGGACAGAATATCTTCATGTGTGGTCCCACCAATGGGAACGGGGTGATTTCTGCAAAGGAATTGGGCGTGTTGTAACCTAAACATGGAAGAACAGTGGACAGAAAGCTGAGGAGCCACTAGCGGCCCATTACCAGGGTTGGAATCACCTGTGCCCATCCTCATGCCATGTTCTAGAGCCCCACCTAAGAGTGGGGCTCTAGTGGGGCTCTAGTTCGCCAGCACAGCCACTGTCCCCTACCTCAGAGATGCAATGGGGTCTCTGCTCCTTCTTCCTGGCTAGCAGGTAAGAGGCAGGGCTGCAGGGTGGAAGACACACTCTTGCCACCCTGGGGTGGAATCCCAGGAGCACTTTCCTGTTGTTGTCTACGGTGTGCAGGTAGCCGTGATTATGGTGCCCTGGTTGTATTATTCATGTATTAATAACAGATGTCTCTGGGTTGGCCCCAGGACCTGACTGCACTAGGTGAATGTGGGAAAAAGAGTTCTGAGCAACAGATACCAAGTAACTGACTTGCTTTTGGAACGCAGATTATACATTGGAAATTGCACTCCTAGAGAAGGAAAGTTACACAGTCTTTCTAGGTAAAGTGACTCAGTGTTTAGTAGTTCGCAGAAGTTGATTTCCTTCCTCACCAATCTCCCTGCCATTTCGGTGTAAACATCAACTTGGGACATCCTGAAGCTGGAATATGGTCTTTGATTTACATACTAAGAAACACTCTTCCCTGATGTCCCAGAACATTGTTACCAGCTTGCCCCTCCCATAGCTTACTCACGCAAGGCTCCGTCTTCAACATTTTCTGTTCAGTTGGAATAAATACTTCTCATTGAGGTAGCTCATGAAAAAAATCAATTAAAGAGGTAGAAATCTGTGGATAATTACAAGCCCTTTAGAGATAGGTGTTATTTAAATTCATTCATTTATTCTGCATTTTGATAGTGTGTTTATTGACTTGTCAGATTTTTGTTATTTTACCTTCTGTCATTGGTGTAGGGCATTTAAAGTTGTACTTAAAATTTTAACACCATAGGTGTTTCTAAGTCCTAGAAATTAGGAGGTCTGAAGGGTCAGAGTCTTTGAATAATGATAATAATACTAGTAGAAATAATGACAGTAATAATGATAATCATAATAATCCTACCAGCAAGCATTTTTGAGAATTTATTATGTGCTATGGACAGTGTGAGCCACATATATTGTGTCATTTAACCTTTCAAATCTCTGATTTTTCTCACATCAGTCAAATGGATATTTATTTAGGGGATAGTGGTTTTGAATTCAGATGAGTGTGGGTCTGATTCTACCTGTGCCACCTGTGAAGGTGGGTCAGTTCCTTAATCTCCCTAAGGTGTGGATGACAATCCCTATCTTCCAGGACCCTGGTGAAACTAAAAATTAGACACAAAGATGTATCTAAAAGATCAGGTAAGGAGTCAAATAATTGTCTTTTAATAGGTGGTGGCTCTCAGTAATAATAAATTTATTACACGCTACCCATATCAAAGCTCTTTTTCTCTGTGAATAAACAAATAGGTGTTAAATAAATAGGAAAAACTCATAACACCCAGGGTTCAAGGAGACAGCACACATATTTTGATTTTGATTGACAATCGCAATTTGCTAGCCATTAATAAGTAGGAAAATGAGGAGAATTTACAAGGACACCACTGTTAACTACATCTCCAAATCCAAGACGGGCTGACCATCAATTACTGCTCCTAAACCCTTTCTTACTTTCTCACTTGCAAACACATTGCAAGTGTCTACTGAGTATTCATTGTGTGTCTGACTTAGTGCTGGGTGCCGGTGGGGGCTGATCAATGGCTCAGTGGATCAATGTCTGCTCCTTCAGCACTTGTGATCTGGTTGGGGACATAAAAAATTAGAGAATTAGATATCCTATAATCAAGAAACAAAATCAATAGAGAGGCAGTTTATTGTAGTTGTACAGGTTTCTAGAAAGAAGAAGAAAAAAAATGAGTGGCCCAGTCAATACCTTTGGGAAGTTCAGTACACTGCTCCTTCTGGGAGAATCACAGTGCATATTGGTGTATTAAGTTCCTTTCTTTCAGCAAAAAAACTGTCTCAGCCTGGGTTCTCTCAAAAGCGGAGCCTGCCAAAGACTGTGTGGGGGGCGTTTATTAGGAAGCCTGAGCCCGGAGGGCAGGGGCAAGAAGCCAAGGGGAGCGGGGAAGAGAAGGAGAGGAGCCAGGACAGGGACGTGTGGCTGAGCCGGCGGCCAGGCAGGGCACCTGGTGCTTGACTTTGCAGGACTTTCTCCTGGAAAATAAAACCAAAACATAGGAAAGCAGGGTAAAAATTTGGGAAAAAGACAGCAGGATATCGGGAGCCTCTGACTAGAGCCCTATCCGGTGTGTCTCAGAATTGTCCCCCAGGAGACGAAAGGTGGCCCGTTTATCCATCTGCTCCTGACCCGCCCTGGTCAAGGGGGGCTCCGGGGTGCACCGACTCCCTGCCCCTGGGGCTGCCCCTGCGAGACTGCTGAGCCAGTCCCTTGCAGCGTCCAGAAGCCCGAGGCAGGAGGCAGAGGCCCCAGGCGCCGGGCCGGGCCAGGCGGTGCCCGCTGGCGCCTTGCTGGGCCCCACTGCGGCGGGCGGCCGGAGGAGGCGGCGGCGGGCCGGTGAGGATTCCGCGGTCCTGCTCCAGCGCGGCCGCTCCAGACACCTACTTAGGGTTTCAAACTTCTTGTTATCCGCCAACCCGCGGGATTATTATCCTGCTGAATACACTTTGGTGAACAGACGAATGCTTTCTTTGAAATGATAGCTGCAGGAGTTGGTCCAGCGTCAGACATGCCTCTGTCCGGGGGTTCAGGTAATGTTTCCCAAATCTTTTTCTCTGCTGTTTCCCGGCGTTGCTAGGATTCGGCTTCATTTTCCAGCAGGCTTCTTTTCCACATGGCAGCAAAGACGAATTCTCGTAACTCCCACTGGTCACTTGTCCCACTCCTCCCTTGCAATTAGGTGTGAGCACGTGACGGCTTCTGACTAACGGGACGTGGGCAGCCGTGCCGCGTCCTCCCTCGTGCGTCTCCGCCGCCCCGCCCCGCCTCTGTCTCCAGCTGCCAGCAGGCTGCAGGGCCACGGCGAGGACTATGTGACCCAGGGGAGGCGGGGAGGGTGGGTTCCTAATTCACCGCACGGAGGGCCATTTGGCAAACACGCACATTGCACCATTAAGTGAGCAAAAACAAACAAACAAACAAACAAAGCCCCTATAGCGTGAAGCCACTGCAATGGCGATGTTGTTTGTCACAGCAGTTAGCCTACCCTGACTAATATACCTCTCATGACCTGTACGGCCATATCAATTTTCAAAAAGAATTCCCATTATTTCAACTGGGGCCATTTGACCATCCACTGGACTAATCAGAGTTTCCAGGAGCTTGGGGGGAGGGTGGGGGTTCTTGACCCCCAGAAGAAACCCATGGAATGGGGAAAGGATAGTTTATATAATGAAGACAAATGGGACAGGAGGGGAAAAAAAGGACGACATGGAGCAGTTGTTATGGGATCGTACTCTAGGAGTCAGGGCGTCTGCCATGGTTTGAATGTGTCCTGCAAAAGTTCCTGTGTTGGATGCTTGGTCCACAATGTGGCGGTGTTGAGAGGTGGGACCTTTGGGAGGTGATTGGCTCCTGAATGGATTAATAGATTAATGGACTAACGGGTTATTGGGGAAGTGGTTTAGTTATCATGAGAGTGGGTCTGTTATAAAAGCCTGTTTGGCCATCTCTCATGAGCACCCTCACCTTGTGATGTCCCGCACCATGTCCGGTCTCTGCAGAGAGTCCCCACCAGCAAGAAGGCCCTCACCAGATGCAGCTCCTTGACCTTGAACTTCCTAGCCTCTAGAACTATAAGAAATATGTTTTTCTTTCTAAAATACCCAGTCTCAGGTATTCAGTTATAGCAAGAGAGAACTGACTAAGCCAGACTTGGCTTTCCCGTAACTTGTGTGTGCAGCTTTGGGCACGCCACCCGCCCATGCTGGGCCTTGCCTCCTTGCAGCAACAAGAAAATGGGTTTAGATGGTTTCCAATTATTTGGTCATAGAACGATAAAAAATTAAACTGGACAGATTCTACTCTTTCCTATGTAGGCTGAGTGGCACTGCAGAGGGTCCTTCTGCCCCCTCATTGTTACAAGTGTTGTGGGAAACGTGTGCTGTTGCCACCTGTTCCTGGCACTGTCTTCCACTATGCTGGGAACCCCAGCTACGGCCATGGAGGGAGCACACCCAGCATCTTGCGGTCACCCACACGCAGTGCGGAGGGCAAACACCGCTGGCTCTTCGCTGCTTCTGCACCTGCAGACGCAGATGGCTCAGCAGCTGGACCCCTGCCTGGACAGGGGTGTTTTGAACGAAGGTACCAAGGAAGTCCAGCGTCAGAGCTGTTTCCCTGGTGGCAGTTTCTCAGGTGGCCCTGTCTCAAAGATCTCAATCTCTCTTCCTGAACAGTGGGTATGCCGAAGGAAATAACTTCCTGCCCACCTGATCGATATTTAGTCGAGAAGAGGATTGAGTCCACATTTAGAGATGGCAGAGGCGGCCAGTTCCATGGTGGGCAGAACTGAGAACAGAAGGATCGAGGGAGAGGACGTCATCAGGAGCATGTCGTGTGCCCTGGTGGGGGCAAGGCGGTGAGAAACGGCATTTATAAGTATTTATAGGGGAAAAAGCAAAGGACTAAAAATAAACAGTCATACCCACACACTGAGTCACTTCAGAGGCATCTCTAAATTCTTAGCTGCCACCATCAGGATGTGGCAGAATGTAACGGAAGAGGAAGTGGGGAAGGAGTTGGGACGGACAGGTGGAGAGGGAGATGCCCTGCTAGATGGGCCTGGCTAGTTGACCTTGGCCCCATTTCTGTAAGGAGGGGTCTGTGGTCACAGATAGTACAATTCATTGTATTTTTAAAGTGAATTGTTTTAATGGTCCCTGCTTAGGTTTCTCAAACTAAGCACATTTTGTGGTCAATCTCTCTTAAGTTACTAGATCTATAGCAGGGGTCTCACCTTGAATCTATGCTATTGCTGCATGTTTGGAAGACTAATAGGGTAGAGCTCAGATATGTTGTCGTGAGGGACCGAGTCATGTCTTGGGAGAGGGATGTCCTTGGGAAAAGATCTGGGCTCATGTGTTCTGGGGGCAGGGCCTGTGTATGGAAACTATTGTCGTGGTGACTCTTCGGAAACGGATCCTATAAGCACACATCTGAGCTGGTGGGGCATGTGGGGGTGTGTGTGTGTGTGTATGTGTATAAAATCAAGCACATGGGAAGAACTGCATTTGTCAAAAATGTCTGAGACATTCCTTTCTTCCTTAATTCCAAAGTATTTGTTGAGCACTTACTGGGTGCCAGAGCCGGTACTTGTCACTGGGGAATAGTGATGGCTACCCATCCTGCGTACATTCGAGGGGACCCAGACCCCTGATGCATGAGGTAAAATAAGCAAATGTCAGCCAGTGATGAAGAAATAATCAGATTAATGAAATTGAGAGGGATTAGGGAGCGGGATTTCTTGGTGAGACTCGAAAGATGACAGGGAATCAGCCATGCAAGAAGCAGGGTGCTTTGGGCAGTGAGAATGACAACTGCAAAGCCCCTGAGGAGGGAAGGAATTGGCACGTTCTGTGACCCGAGGGGAGGCCAGAGAGGATGAAGCAATAACGAACAGGCTTGGAGAGACAGGAGGTGAACAGGCCATTTGGAGCAGAGTTTCTCAAGTGCAATGCTACTATTGGCATTTGGGACTGGAAGATTCTGTCGTTGGGGGTTGTGCTGTTTATTAGAGCAGCAGTCCCCAATCTATGGTGAGTTGAATAATTATTTCATTATATATTACAATGTAATAATAATAGATATTAAGTGCACAATAAATGTAATGTGCTTGAATCATCCAGAAACCATGTCCCCACTCCCTGGTCGATGGAAAAATTGTCTTCCATGAAAATGGTCCCTGGCGCCAAAAGGGTTGGGGACTGCTGTGTTAGAGGATGTTTTGCAGCATCCCTGGCCTCTACCCACTAGATGCCAGTAGTTCTGCCCAGTTGTGACAAATGTCCTGGGAAAGTTGAGAATGACTGGTTTAGAGCTGTGAGCCCACCAAAAAGAAAGTGGGACCCCAAGGACAGCTACCAGAATATCCAACAAAAGAGGCTAAGGGTAATTTTTTGTGTCTACTTGGCTAGGCCACCATACCTAGATATTTGGTCAAACATTATCCTGGATGTTTCTGTGAAGGTATTTTTTAGATGAGATGAACATTTAAATCGGTAGGCTTTGCATACAGCAGATTGCCTTCCATAATGTGGGTGGGCCTCATCCAAACAGCAGAAGGCTTTAAGAGAAAAGACTGAACTCCCCCCAAAAGACAGAATCCTGCCAGTGGACTGCCTTTGGGCTCTGCAACATCCGCTCTTCCCTGGGTCTTCCAGCCTGCTCGTCTACCCTGCAGATTTTGGACTTGAAAGCTACAGTCACATAAGCCAATTCCCTAAAATCTCTCTCTCTCTCTCTCTCTCTCTGTCTCTCTCTCTCTATATATATACACACACAGACACACACAAATATGTGTATATATATACATACACATACACATCCTCTTGGTTCTGTTTCTCTGAATATATATGTGTGTATATATATACATACAGACACACACACACCTCTCTTTCTATATATATACACAGACACACACATATATCCTTCTGGTTCTTGTTCTCTTATATGATTTCTCTCTATATATATGTATATGTATACACACACACACACACCTCTCTCTTACTCTTTATGTGTACACACACATCCTGTTGGTTCTGTTTCTCTGATTATATGCACACATACATACACACATTCACCCTCCCTCCTGTTGGTTCCGTTTCTCTGGAGCATCCAGGAACAATAGGCATTGTTCATTCTCCCACCTTGGCACTGAACCCAGGGACTTCTATGACCACTGCCTTGGGTGGTAACTGGGGTGGTAGGTCTGGGTGTGGGGGTGACAGTAGAAGGTGACTGGAGCCACCATGGAGCTTCAGGGGCACCACAGAGGACACACGCTGTGACAGGGAGGGCACTTTTCTTGTTGCAGGGCCTGGAGCAGGGCAGGAGCTGAGGCCCTCCCTGAGGCCTTACAGAGGCCTCCCAGAAGGATGGGGGAAGATGGATTCAGGGAGGAGGGAGCTTGTCCCTGCTGCACCTGAGGTCAGCCCTGGGGACACTCCTACTAACCAGCAGATAGAACTTTGAAGGGGCTTGAGATGACGTAAGGGGAGGTGATAGTTGAAGAATAGGGTCACAGCTGTTTTGTGACGATATTTTAACTCTCAGGCTTGTATGGGGGGACTGGGGATGTATTAAAATAGATTAGGAGAAATATCTCAAACTGAGTGTAACTTAATTATCTGGTGGTCCCCACATGGTGCACAGGTAAGGTGACTGCACTCCGACAGCTAGGTCACAGAAACAGCGCCTGGAGAGCGGCAGCGATCACACAGGTGGTCATCCTCTCCCCATTTCCTACCTCTTGGGGACTTACAGAGGTGATTACATTGCCACGTGAAGATCCCTGACTTTTAATGGATAAAACCACCAGACACATCGTCTTACTGAATATCCAGAAGTTGGATTCTTTCCCAAGAGAGGCCAGAGTGACTAAGAGAAGTGGTTTCTCCTCTCTTTCCTACTGGGCGACTACACAGGTTTTCTGATTCGGTGGGGAGATCGAAGAGAAGTTTCTTTTTATAGATGTTGGTTTTGGAGTGAGCTCCAGCAGTCGCTACGGGTATCCACGTAGTCTTCTCAGTAAACTTGCTGTGACTTGGCCTTAAGAGGAAGTTTGGCGGCCTTGACTCTTGGGATATGTTGCTGATCCAACCTGAAACCCTTCTGTAGGTTGAGTCAGCAACATATCCCATGACTTTTGGGTGATAGGTTCTTTTACATAAGACCATAAAGCACAAGGCCCTTTCTGCGTAGTGTTGAGTTTCCCAGAGGCTATGACCAGGGATTAGACCGAGGTAAAAAAGTTTAAGAGATACGGCTAAAAAGCATTGAGTAATGCATAACTTGGCTTAGTCATGTTCTTCAAGTGTTAGTGGAGAGCCAATAAGACCATAGGTAATTGAGAATAAGATGTGTTTATTTTCACACATGGAGATAGCTCCAGTGAAAATGAATCCCTTTAAACATTTTAATTTCAATTAACTTCATGTTATAAGAGATCCACACACACACTCACACATTTATTTTTTTGGCTTGATTTGCTTTTGCTACAACTGTCGTTTTCCAAACCTGACTTTATATAAGCACATAGAAGTTTTTCTTAAAAATGATCCAATTTGATCAAAATGATCTAAAGATAAAAATCTCAAAAAAAAAAAAAAGCTGTATCAACACATAGTTAACCAAGTAGATGTGATCCTTACTGTCTGGGCTTTTTTTAGATACATGATAGTTTTACATTTTTGGGGGGGTACATGTGCTATTTTGATACATGTATATCATATGTAATTAGCAAATCAGGGTAATTGGGGTATCCATCACCACCATCATTTATCTTTTCTTTGTTTTGGGCTTTTGATAATCATTCTGTGTCTCTGGTTCCCAACCATGTTTTCCCCACTGATGCTGCTTATGGCTAACCTTCCTGTTGGTAACGGTGGTTCATGCTGCTTGGATAATATCGAAATTTCCAGCGGCAAACCCTCTCCCTTCTTACATATTGATCTCAGATGCGTCAACGCTGTGCTGACCCAGCATCGTGGTTGACAACTGCTGATCTGGTTTATAAGATATGGGCGGCGTGATGAGACCACCTTCAGATACTTCAAATAAACTGTGACCTCACACTTGAACATATGGTTTGGTATCATCTAAGTCTGTCCATTTCAGTGTTTTATTTAAATAAGAGGCATAGTTTTGCCAAACATTAATGTAAATTAACATTCCTTAATGAGGGAGTATTTGTAGCAGGAAAAAACAAAAAAAACCTTTGTCCTTTGTACTCAAGAGACCTTGATTTGCAGTCAAATCCAAGAAGTTTTGAGCAGATTACACAATTTATTCTGAGTTTCAGTTTTCTTATCTACAAAGTGAGGCTAATAATAATTGGCCCTGAGTCGCACACAGCATTATTGCAGAGGTCACAAACAATAATATGATTGAAAACTATTTGTAAGTTTCAAAGCACCAGGCGTATATAAGATTGCATTCAGTCAACAAATAATTATTGAGCACTTACTGTGTGCTGGCATCCACTGTTTCATCCAAGTTTAATATCTAATATTGGGTAAAACCAGGTCCCTGCCATCAGGGATTGGACTAGGAGAAACCCATGAAATTAGAAGGACTTGAAATTCTCTGGCCCTCACTTAAGAAGTAATGAGAATTTAAACTGTATGATTAATTAGCTTCACAAAGCTTTAAATAGCATTAATTGAATTTTTTTGCACGTTGGCTTCAATTTTGTTTTTGAGTCAAGTTGGTAAGGTTGATATATTTATTTAATGTATTTGTTAAAATAGAACTCTTCCTCAAATTATGATGATAATAGGTACTCACTTAAATTAAAGACTACAGAATTGCAAAAAGCAGAAATAGTTACACCCTTTGACTTGTACTAGGTTTGAATACCAGCTCTGGTCTCACTAGTTACAGGACCTCTCAGACTTCGTTTCCCCAACATTAAAATGGGGTTAATAAACAAGAAAATCTTGTGAGAATTAAGAGAAAAGTACTTTAAAATGCCAAGCATAATATTTGGTGGGTATTTTAAAGATGTGTGTTTTGAATCCTTCTTGTATTTTTAAAGTTAATTTGAGTAGAATTAACTTTATATGTAATGTAGTGATCTGTAAAAAACACAGTGTTCTTTGAATATATATGTGCTCATTCATTTAAGGTTCTACTTTGGCATAACAAATGTCTACAAATCCCCAGTGTCCAGGGAAAGGGCCTTCCTGGCCATTACAAACTAACTGTCTCAAGGACTTTTCAGATAGTTGATCATTAACTCTCAGGAAATGCTTGACCTCTAACCTGTAAATTATCCTGGCTGCCTTAAATTTTTGAGGAAAAGACTCATTGAAAAAAAAATTTTTTTTTTTTTATTAAATAACTTTAACCTCTAACCATAGTAATTTCCCTGTGGGCATAAACATAGTAAAATGTCTTTTCTGAGTATTTAAAGAGGGGAACAAGCAAAATAAGTAAATAATGAAGTTTCACTTTCATTATTCTACAGGAATAGTTGTATTGTAAATTAAGGGCAGAAAATTTGCCAGTTAGCAAAGAAGTGGAAAAGGTTTTATTTTTATTGATTTCTCAAGTGTTGTGACTCAAGTTGATTTCTCAAGTGTATATCAGATAGAACAACTTCTACACTAACGAAAACAGATTGTTTGCTCCTCAGGTAGCAGGTCCCAAAGAATAGCAGATAACCTGAAAGTATTTCTCACAAATCTTCTGAGCATTAGAATGCATATCATGGTGTCACATGAAAAAGAAATGTCTTTCTTTTTTGAGGGAAGATGGTATGGTGAGAGCCTGGACTTTGGTGTCATCAGAACCAGTTTCACAATGGACTCCAAATCATATTCTGTGACCTAGGCAAGTTGATCACCTTCACAGAGACTCACCTTCTCATCTTTGATATGGGGCAAATACTGCCTGCCTCATAAGAAAGTCTACAGGATTACATAGGAGAATATATTCACATTTCCTACACACAGTAGGCTTGTAATACATGTTTATTCTTTCTCTGCCTCCCCTAACTAAAAATGTTAGGCTAGGTGTTTTTTTTTTTTTTTTTTTTTTTTTTTTGAGACAGAGTCTCACTTTGTTACCCGGGCTAGAGTGAGTGCCGTGGCATCAGCCTAGCTCACAGCAACCTCAAACTCCTGGGCTTAAGCGATCCTACTGCCTCAGCCTCCCGAGTAGCTGGGACTACAGGCATGAGCCACCATGCCCGGCTAATTTTTTTGTATATATATTTTTAGTTGGCCAGATAATTTCTTTCTATTTTTAGTAGAGACGGGGTCTCACTCTTGCTCAGGCTGGTCTCGAACTCCTGACCTCGAGCGATCCATAGGCTAGGTGTTTTTAAAACCAAACATCTCTCATTTGCATGGCAGGTTATAAAATACTGCCACATACATTATCTCCTTTGAGTTTTCCAAATAACCCTGGGAAGTTGATAGCCTTGGGCTTAGCATTAATAGTATTTTACAAATAAAGGAACAGTGCTCAGAGAAGTTGTGAGAATTGGTCACCCAGTCACTTGGCTGGTGAAGGAGGATCCTGGGAGGAAGTCCAGGCCATGTGGCTCCTGAGTCTGTGCTCTCCCTGCTATGCTTGGCAGGCAACCATCTCTTTGTGAAAGATGCAAATGGAAAGCTTAAATATGTTCTTCTTGTTTTCGCATGATAACTATATCAGTCAGGGTTCAACCAGAGAAACAGAATCAGTGTGAGATTTAGCACAAGGAATTGGCTTATGCACCTGTGGGGCCCTGAGCAGGACTGGGGCCCGTAGGGCATGTGGTCAGGAAGAGAAGTTGCCAGCATGCCAGAATTCCAAAAACATGAGCTGAAACATGGAATCTCTCAACTCAGGGAGGGTCTAGGCTCTCTTTTAAAGGATTTCCAGCTGATTAAGTCACATCTACCCAGATTGCTTCTCTGTTGATTAACTTAAAGTCAACTGTTTAGGAAGATTAATCATATATGGGGCCACAAAAGAAATCTCAGAAAATTCAGAAAAAGCAAAATCATACCATGTATCTTCTCAGACCACAGTAGAATAAAACCAGAAATCAATTCCAAGAGAAACTCTCAAATCCACACAAAGTAATGGAAATTAAAGTCAACTGATTAGGGACCTTAATTACATCTGCAAGATCCCATCACATCAGCATCTGGATTAGAGTTTGCTGAATCGCTGGGAGAAGTATGTGCTACAGTATGGCTGCTGCCTCCTTTCCCCTCTCCTCCTCCCAGGACAGGGTATTCTTTGTAGTCCACTCTACATACTAGAAAGGGAATTCTGGGGATTATAGTTCAACTGAGCCCGATTGAAAAATCACAAATCCATCATAATGACAAACCAAAGCCCATCACTGAAATGTCTTTCTCTAGCACCTGTTTAAACCTTCTAGCCACTGCAAGAGATGGTTGAGCAAACTGGGAAACTGATTGGTCATCATGAGTTTACTCCTAGCATTTCTGCTGTCAGGTTCCAAGGACAGAGCTTCTTTGCACACTAGCTTTCGTGGACTGGATTTCTGGATGATTCCCAGAGAAGTTCCACATGAGGAATGTTTGCTGGTAGCTGGCATGGGTTCACATCTCACAGGTCAACTTGAGGTGTTTAACCATTTTAGGCAAAAACAAAACAATGCAAAAAAAGCCCAACCAAATAAAAGGGGACAATTGTGGCGACAACAGCATAACAAGATCAATGGCAACCCTAGGGATTTATTTGTCTAAGATTTTTATTCTTCCTTTGGTGATTAAAATTATTTGCTAACAGTGAAAGAAACAAGGGATAGCCAATCAGCCATTTATACCTTTAACCAGGCATTCAATACTCCTTTGCCCTTGTGCCTGGCACAATAACCCAATAAATAGTTGTATTAGGGTTCTCTAGACACATAGAATCAACAGGATGTTTTTTTTTGTGTGTGTGCATGTGTGTGTGTGTTATAAGGAATTGGTTCATGAGATTATGAAGGATATCAAGTCTCAAGATCTGCAAGCTGGAGATATAGGAGAGCCAATGGTATAATTTTCGTCTGAAGGCTGGCAGGCTTGAGACTCAGGGACAGCTGATGCTTCAGTTTGAGTCCAAAGGCAGGAAACAGCTAATGTCCCAGCTCGAAGGCAATCAATCAGGTAAGAGTTTCCTTCTTATTTGGGGGAGAATTAGCCTTTTGTTCTATGTATGTCTTCAACTGATTGGATGAAGCCCATGCACACTAGGAAGTACAATACGCTTTACTCTGATTTAAATGTTAAACTCACCCCAAAACACAGAAATGCTTACAATAATGTTCGACCAAATATCTAGGTACTCTGTGGCCCAGTGAGGTTTATGCATAAAATTAGCCATCACAGTAGTTTTAGTTTATAGCAAGTGTGAAAGAGAACCCCAGTTCCCTGGAGGGGTGCTAATCCTCTCTTCTTAGGATTTCTGTTTTTCCTCTGGCTTTCTCAACTCAGGGTGTTTCAACTATGTTTCCCTTCAAGTCTCCATTTCCAGTTATTTCCCAGAGACACAAAATTGAGCTTTATTACAGGCAAAGTTAGCTGGGACGACTTCCTGGCTGTCTTCTACTCATGCAAAAAGGATCGTCCCCGATCTTGGGAATACCAAATGGCCGGAGGGGTTGCCATGAAGGAACATCAGGCATCCTTGTTGCTGCTCTGATTTGTCCTAAACGGGAAAGCTGTACTCAGGCAATGCTGACAATAGTCTGTTTTTTGGGGTTTAGTTAGTGGAGCATTAAGGAGCATGTGGGTGAGAGAGTTGTGGCAGATTGCAAAAGTGGCCACAGTTTTTCATGCCTGCATTTGACTCTGAAGTTGCTCTCATCTATAGGTGGAATTTATTTCCCTACTTCTTGGATGTAGGTTGCCCTTGTAACTCACTTTGGCAATGGAATGCAATGGGAATGACAGTGTGAGCCTCGGCTCCGAAGGCCTTGCACACCTCCATGTTCTCTTTTGGAACCCTGCTCAGATAAGTTCTGAACAAGCACAGGCTGACCTGTTGGAGGATGAGAGACTGCATGGATCAGAGACTAGCCATCATACATGACACTCTTCTAGACCAGCCTCTTTTAGCAGCCAAGCACAGATACATTAATGAACACAGCCAAAACCAGAAGAGCAACCCAGATGATCACTGATCACAGCCCCATCACCAACCTGCAGAACTGTGAGCTAAATAAATGGCCATTGTTTTAAGCCACTAAGTTCTGGAGTGGTTTGTTAGGTAGCAAAAGCTAACCAATGCAGTTATCATTTTATGCCTGGGGTGCCCTTCTATGTATGGTTTCCATGAGCATTTTTGTGGCTCTCTGTTTTGGAGTAAAAAATTAATAGGGTATTTCTTCTGGCAAAATCAATAGGTTTCATCTCCCTAGCATTTTTCTGATATATATTCTGATTTAATAGCATAGCTGCTAAACCCTCACACTTGGCATATATGTATAGAATAGAGTTTGGTAGTAGGATCATCAAATTTTAGCATAGAGGCACAGATGACATAAGCCAGTGAGTGGGCTTTGAATATCTGTCTAAGTAGCTCTTCCATGAACCCCTAAAGAGTAACAAAGCGTGGGTCTTGACTTCCCTCTTATCCTTGTTCAAGTAAACACAGGTTCTAACTGGCCAAGTGGTCTGGGCAGTTGATAACTACACTCATTTCCTACTTCATTCATAATCTACTGCTGAACTTCTTTGACCTCAATGGTGTCATGGATTTGAAGAATTACAGAGTCATTTAGTGGAAGTGAAAGAACAATTTCAGAGGAGATTCATAGATTTTGATGACTATGAATCATACCTTAAGAATTTGTGGCTACCTCTGAAGCACAAAACCACAGGATGTATCTGATTTATCCCACGTCTGCGCCGTTCCTGTGGTTCAGTTTCCAAAAGACCTGACTGAGCTGAAAATGAATTGTGCCCACCAAGAAGACCATTCGTAAAAACTCTGGGTATGTTAACCAGAAGTATGCTGAAGTTTCTGGCCACACTGCCAAAATCTTGGTGAAGTTTAAGCTTTTCTGACTGAGTGGAACTGTTGAGATCAAAGCTGAGTCTGTCTTAGGGATGCAGATTGTTACTGGGAAATGAGGTGGGCTCTAACTTAAAGTCACCTGAGATTCTGCACGAGAGCTCAGTGTAAAATATTTTCTTATGGACTGATGAAGAGGTACAAGTGATTGCCACCTGACTTTTAAGAATAGATTTTGGAATGTGTTTGGTTAATTTTTTTTTTAGATTGCTTCATATTGAGAGAAGAGAAAATGTATCCCAGAATTTCCTCTAATTATAAGCCTAGTCCAGTTAGTGTACAAATCGGG
This sequence comes from Lemur catta, assembly GCF_020740605.2. Classification (NCBI taxonomy): domain Eukaryota; kingdom Metazoa; phylum Chordata; class Mammalia; order Primates; family Lemuridae; genus Lemur; species Lemur catta. Next base: position 10,927,298 of record NC_059135.1, read on the forward strand.
CAGATGTTTCGGTGTAACACAAATTAGTGTTTTCATTTACTTTACCTGATTTGTTTATAATAGTTTAAGAGTCTTAAATGTGAATTTCTAGGAACTTTGTATTAATTGCAGTGATTAACAAATTTGTTGGAGAAATCTGGTGGCTTTACCCTCCTACAACCTGGATGTTATTGAAACATTTTTTATTATGATTGAGAAAAGATACTACTCTTCAACTGACAAATCACTTCCACCCTTCGTCGAGAACATTTTCCCCTTAGAAGCCTAGTTTTAGTTCGGCAGAGGAAAAGAGGCTGTACCTTCCTAAGGGGTGACATTATGCTTTTAGCTCAGCCAAGCCCAGTTTATTAGACCTCCAATTAAAATAATTAGTCCAATGGCTATTCGATTAGTTTATTAGTATTTGTAGTAGTCATAGTAATTACATTTATTGAGCACTGGGTAAGACACTAAGTAAAATTAGCTATGTAGGTCATCTCCCTTAATCCTTGCAACAATCCTGTGGGGTGGATGAATTTTAAGATGAGGAAACTGAGGCACGGAGAAGTCAGATGACTTGTGCAGGTGGTACAGCTAGAAACGGAACAGTTTGACTCAAAACCCACAGCCATTCTGAAGCATGAGGTCTCTTATCTAAATAGATGATCTTATTTTATCAAAACACGAACGATTAGTGGCAACTGTTTCTGAGTAGGCAAAGTGGATGCTTAAAACTTAACATCCATCGTTTTAACTTTTGGTTAAGCAGCATTGTATGTTGGCTCCTAGAACAAATAGAGGATGGGGAACGAGGTCATGTTTACCATCTGTGAAAGAAGATTTTAGACTCTAGATTCTGTTCACAGCAGAATAGAATACCCTAGAGGTAGGGGAGAGAGACACACAGAGAGGGGGAGAGATGGAGAGAGGGAATGAGAGAACCATCCTTCCCACTACCAAGAAACCACTGACCATCCTACCTCTTTCCGGGTTCTTTTTTGTGGGTCCAGGACATGTCAGTTTCAGTGCCAGCTTAGTGCCTGCAGTTTCATTGCCTGAAAAACTAAGAGTCAAACACATTTTAAGGTGTGGTCTCTTTCTGGTCTCATTTTAACTGATTTTGTGCACAACTGGTTTCCTTTGAAGTGAGTCATTTGCCCCCCATGGGCACCTGCAGTTAGCCAAGTGTGTGTTAGTCAACACAGTCTGCAGACCCCATGTAATGAAAAGCCCATGACATTTAGGCACTTTGAGCCTTCCGAGAGAAAGCATCAGTGGGCCTCCCTTGCAGAACTGACTTCCTGGCTGGAGGGAAATGCACAGCCAAGGTCTTTCGCAACCAAAATGTGTTTGTGACATTTCCTTGTGCAAATATCAACTTTGGTTAGTGGGGAAATCCTGTAGTGCCCGGAGAGGTGAGAGAAATGGATTCTGAAAATGCTAATCCAGTGGAGTGGGCCCTCAGCGTTGCAGCCTGCCCGGGCCTTGTTTTGCATGCTCCTTGCAGCTGCCTGGAGAGAGCTCATTGACAAAGGAGAAGGAAGCGCACAGCTCACTAAGATGACTCACTCTGCGTTTGCTGGGTGGTTCACACGCCCGCCTGCCTGCCGGAACAGGAAGGTCCTTATTGTGCTCAATTGTTTTCCTGAATGCCTTTCTCAACAACAGCAAAAGGAAACATTACTGTCTGGCTTCCAGCCATCCCGACCACTTGGTACTTACAGTGCTTAGAATGCAGAAGTTGGGCCCAGCCAAGACATGCAGAGGCGCACGGCTGCAGTTATTTCTGTCTGTGTTTCAGATTAGCCGGCTGCCTTTTGCAGTAAACAATCCCGGGTGATTTAAGACAACGGGAACTCCCTTTACTAGCAATAACCTCGACCAGAGTTTGACCATTTGTTTTATGGACCTGTTTCATGTCCAGTAACCCCTGGGGGGCCTTGACACCACCACCCACGGAGTCGCCTGAGTAAAATACAAAAGGCTCTGCCGGTCAGCTACCTCCTTCTTGGATCTGATTGCTCTGGAGGGACGGGGAGGGTGGGGAAAGTGTGGCCTGGGGCAAAAGGGAAGGAGGAAACCAGAAGGTTAATGCACGGGAAGCAGCATCACAGTGCCTGGAGCACTTCAGTCTCTGGCAGTAATCACAGGTGCAGTGAGGCCCAAGGATAGTGCCCTTATCCCTCTCTTCCCCTCTGGCCACCTTGACCGGGCCCTTTGCCTATTGCTCAGCTGCTCTGGGGCCAAAGTTATGCTGTCGTTTGTGGGAGAAGATGGGGCCTAAGAAGGGAGTGGCAAGAATGTTTCTCTCCTGGGCTCAGGATTGCTTGGGTTCCCTCTCACTGCCCTGCCATTGCTTCCTGAGCCGCTCTCGGCCTTCTCTGCGCTGGGGCTCAAGCTGCAGGCCAGAGAGGGTGGGTAGGAAAGGTGAGGGTGGCAGGAGGAGGAAGAGTCCATGCTGTTCCCTCTGGCCTCTTCCTTCCTTCAGGTTCTCCTGCACCAACTCTACCCACTTCCCTGCCACTCAGCTGCAGCTCATCGTGTGCCAAGCAACACAGCTGATGCCTCCTAGCCCATCTGTTCAGACCCAGCTGAAAGCTGAGATCAGGCTGGGCTCACCCGGAACATCCCACCGCATGAGCTTCTTCCAAATTTTCCAGGGCTTTTTGCCTTTATCAACGTGTATCCCCAAAAGGTGGGTTGTCTGAAAGTGTTCCATGCTCAAAAGAGTTTGGGAAATTAGGTTTCGGAAAAGCAAGCAGGTTCCTTTGCTGTAGAACTTCTCAGAGATGCGGCTGTGCAGTGGAGTGCTGCGGCTTTGTAAAGAAGCTCGGGTATGTAGGGTTAACCTGTGCTTCAGTTTGGTTAAGTACTAATTTCTAGTTTTAAAGGGGGAATGCGGATGGGTGCTTCTCCTTCAACCCAATTGGCCTTCCTCAGAGAGTTCAGACTCATCAGACAGGAGTGAAGCTACAGCACACTCTGTGGCACTCCGGCACCCCTAGACCCATCGCGGGTCAAGGGAGAGCCCGAGCTCTGCAGAGAGCAAAGGCTACAGCTTTCAGAGCCCTGGGCAGGTGACATGCATGCTGCTGGCAGCACATTGGCATTTAATGTTCTTCACCGGGAATAGGGTGGGGACAGCAATGGATGGACAGGCTAGTGTGTGGGTCTTGCTACATCAGGCCGCCCCTGGGAAAGGGCCCAAGGCCTCATGCTGTGGCAGGACCGGCTGGTAGAGTCAGGCCTTGCAGTGAAAACAGCCAAGTTTATCTAAGCTAGGGTGCATAGACTCACATAGCTTATGATTCTCTCAGGTGCATCAAAAAGCAAGCACGCAGGCCAAATCCCAGCAACAGCAGAAAACAACTCATACTCTTAAATCCATACATCACATTTGTACACAAATCATACTGTCGGTGTGTGATAAGCAGATGGAATCATCTAGGGGCCAGAATGAAAATCCTCATTACAGGATACATATATAGCCTTTGTCTAGAAGTCCAAACCCTGGGGGTCAGGGGTGAAGTGGGGAGGTCTGAGAACCACAATCAGTACACAATCTTTCACATGTTGGAACCATTGCCACCTTTTTATTAATTGTTTTTATGTTTTAAAGAAACACTTCTTTTAAAATCTCTTGGAAATAACATTTCGTGGACCCCAGTGAGGGAAATGCTAGTCTATTTTAACATTCTTTGTTCTCTTTATAGAAACAAAAGAGACCCTCGGAATACTGAAGTCAGAAATGGACAACATTTAACCATGTGGGAACATGATGAGTAAGTGTGTATAAGAAGCATCATTTTCCAACTTTCCTCCCTCTTGTGTTATATCCTGAGCAAGCAAAGTGAAGGGTAGAGTGCTGGGTAGACAAAGGAGAGGAGGGATGTGCCAAGTAGACACTCAGGTTGTGGTTTGGGTAACCGGTAAGTGATGATTGACATTCACCAAGACTGGGAATGAGGGAAGTGGATGCATTCTTTGGAGGAGGAAGACAGTGAGCTCCTTTTGGACAGGCTTTAGAGATATCCAAGTGGAAAACTCCACTGGGCAGGCAGATTTATGAGCCTGGAGTTCAGAGACATCTGGGCTGGAGGCATAACTTTGGGTTAACAGAGAATGGAAGCATAAGTGTGCATGAGCTCATCGGAGATGACAGTTCAGTGTGAGAGAGGGTCTCAGCTGGGCTGCAAGGGGACAGGGGATGGAGACCCGGCAGGGAGGCTGCAGAGGTGGGAGGAACGTAAGAGTCAAAGTGCACTTGCAGTTAGTCTTCAGCAGCTGCACAGAGCCTACTTGACCCACAACGTGGCAGGACAGTGTGGATTCACATTAAACATGTAAACAAGGCCCTGTTTTTCGTTAAAATAATATCTTTCATTTGCATAGTAAAGTAGACTTTTCAAGGTGTGTTTTCAGTGATTTTATTTTTTACAATCACATGCTTATTGCAAACCAGTGAAGAAGTCGTGGAAGGTATTGGGAGCCCTGTTTCAGTGATAACACTGAAGCTCGTCTGTGGGAGGGAAGGGAAATGAGAGTTCCTCGTTACTGGGAACTAGTGTCTTCATAGCTCTTTGTTGTTACTTCACTTTTGGTTCACCTGTTGTGACTTGTCATCTTGTGAATACACCTGTTCCTTTCTTACTGGATTGTAAAGTACCAGGGGTTGGGAATCATGTCTTAACTCTCCCCCTCCCCCTTTCTCTACCCAGCTTTGCTTTGGAACCCCAAAATATTTGATAAATTGGGGGGGATTGAATCAGTAATGGGACAAAAGCATTCATGGTTTGAAGCCTTCATCTGTGGCTTAGCAGTTCCTTCCCTACTACACAAAGATGGCAGCTCCAAATAGGGGATTCTGTAACGACCAGCACTCGGAGAAAGGCAAGAAGAGATTCATGAATGCTGCAGGATAGTTTTCCTAGGGAATTCACCACGATCAACTCAACAAATACTTTTTGGATCACTATGTATTTTTACAGAATCCTTTTTTATATCAATTTATATTTTTATACAATCCCTTTTTTCAGATCACTGTGTGTTTTTACAAAATCCCTTTTTTGGATCACTATGTATTTTTACATAATCTCTCTCTTTTTTTATCACTATGTATTTTTACACAATTCCTTTTTTTCCCCTCTCCCTTATCATACACAACTGCATGGGAATTTGCTTTTGAAATTGGATAAGGAAAACGTGGAGCAGCAGTCTTCTTTCATTTTTTTAGAGTTCTTTTTTAATCTCATTTTAAATTTTTTTAGCATTATATTTTGTACAATTTTGAGTTTATTTCAATATTTGAGTTTATTTTTCCTGAGTCTAGACAATCGATGGATTCGTGTTATTGGCTAATTTCTGCCCTGGGATATGAAAAATGAAGGCAATTAATATGGTACAGGGAAGAAGACATAGGCTTTGGCCTCAGTGGGTCAGGAGTGGACCCTGTGTGACCTCAGGCAAGTTACTTCTCTTGCGCTCTGTTGCCTTATCTGCCAAAGAGAAGTACTATGGCCTTTACAGGGCTGGTAATCAGAATGAAGTGAGATAAGACATAAAGCTAGTAAGTATGGGCATGTAAATGTTTATTTTCTTTCTACTCCATCTATTTTTAACTCTGACACATATTTATTATGTAACCTTGACAGGGATCTTTCAACACTTGAGCATGATAGTTTCTATCTATCATTTAGTATTTTTTACTTTTTTTCATTACCTTGTGCTTTCCCACAATAGATTCCAAACACCTGGAGGATAGAACAATATATTTTATTTTTTAGGTGTCTTTATGCCAAATCACCTATAATCATGCCCATCACCTAGTAGCAGGTGGTGAGATACTTTTTAACTAAATTTTCTTTATTTCGGCTTCATCATTTGTCATGTGGTGATAACGACAGCATTTGTCCCTGTGTAAGAAATCAATTAGAAATTTCAAAAAATCTATAAGTCTTTTCAGGTATTCATGGTGGAGACCTAAGGTGGTGCTGTTGTTACTATTGATTTATTCCATGATTTCCCTGATCAGGGGACACTCGGATCTGTGCTCGTCACTCTTCTCTTTACGTGGCAGGAATCCCAGCACAATCAGCACGTTGGCAAACAGTGCAATTTGTGCAGAAATGAAAGTCAATCAGAAATAAAGTGACTATACAAGTTGTCCAAATGGAGACACATTTGAAAGTGAAAGGGGGAGCTATTAATGATTACGTAGGCTCAATAGCGGTCAACCTGGGCTGTTCAGGGAAAGCCAAGGTCACCTTGTAATAGCAGATGGATGCCAAGGTTATCTCTGCCTTGTGACAGTCACCCCAAACTGGCCACATTGCTGTGAAGCAATTATAATGCTAATTCAATTTTGCATGCATTTAATATGTGCATTTCTTTAACACTGTCTAAATGTCGCACTGTGTTACGTAAATTAAGCATATTATGTTGGAGATTCCAGGTGTAGCAGGAGAGACATTACATGGTCTCTTTTAATCATGCCACTCACAATTTAATGAGGACCTCACGTGCTGAGCTACTGACAATTTCACCATGTTTGTCTCCTAAGCTCCCTGATATTTCTCTAACCCCTGGGCAGTGTAATGCCAGCTCTAAGAACTTTGTCTGAACGGCAACATAATCGGTTTTACTCCAGATTTTACTACCATTTACTTGTGCAGTAGCCGTGAATGAGCAAGTCATCTGTGAAGGAGCAGCACGCGAGGTGCCCTCTTCAGCCAGGGGGGACAGTGCTTCTCCCGCTCCTGTGGGCGTGGCCAGGCCAGCACCCACGACCTGTGAGGATGCTTCTGCACGGGGCCTCCAGGGTGCTGACATCTGCTCCATTGTCACAGTCTTCACCTAGTCCTCAGCTGTACGTCGCCGTCCACAGTGAGGCTGTGTTGCCCCAGCCAGGGAGACTCTTCTAAGGGCTGCGTGGCTGAGCCACTTTTGCATGTTTATACCCCCTCAGCTGATCACAGGAAGGTCCTTTGGATATTCTGCTATTTTCTGTTTCCTTCACAATTCTTTTCCAGTTGCAAAGATCCAAAAGGGCAAAAGGCATTATGAAATTAAATAATGTGCCGTCTAGCATATGCACAGTCACTGCTGTTCACTGGGCAACTCTGAGCTTGACTGTTCAATGCAAAAAAGGATTTCTTTGTCTTTTTGTCTGTCTGTCTCTGTCTGCCCCTGCCATTTCACCTTGTGCAACTACTGAATATTTTCCCAACCTAGTACCTCTTATGATGATGGAACACTGGCCTTTCCAGTAACAGACCCCAGCCTTGGGCCCCACTAAGACCGTGTTCCCACCCTGGCATGTAAATAACCATCCCTTCATCCCTTTGGTCTTTGGGGACACTACATTCAGAGTGTCTTCTTCCTATAACAATAAATAATTCAGTGGGAAAACGTTTTCTGACCTGCCCTCATTTATAGATGAAACAACAAACAGGCACATGTGGGGTGATGAGGCTTGGTCATTCTAAGAAATTTTAAACTGGTACCGGTGTCATGAGACACATAAGAGTCGCTGTCAGGTGAAGTCGTTTTACAGGTTTTAGAGCGCTTTTGCATATGTACCTGTTAATTCATTTGAGCATCATAATAATGTACTAAAATAGATAAGGCAGGTTTTTCTTGTTTTATGATGAAAAGATTGTGGTTCAGTGACTTGGCCAAATCTACTTAAGTAAATGGTAGACTTGGAACTTTGGACTAAGATCTCTGACAAACGATGCTTAATAGAATTACATAGGTTTATTTCTTCATTTGAGTTTTTATTGGATAAACATATGTCAGTGGTTTTGCACACTATACTATTTTTGAAAGGCTTAATGCCCTTAAAGTTCTCATAGATCGGTTTATAAGGTAGCTGGTGTGCACACCAGTTGTGTTTAACCTCAGCATGCAGCCCCCTCAACTTCTGATAACAAAACACAGATTTTCCTTTGAGACCAAATTTTACCTGTTATATGTGGATTTGGTAGGACAGTGCCCTGGGTCCTCACTAGTCTAGGGCTGAGCAGAATTGCTCAAGTAGACTCTGTCTTGAGAATTTGAATTTTCAGCAAAGTGGCTTGAGGATGGACAAATTTCCCCATTCCATAGTAGAATCCTCCAGAGACTGTTTATTAGTTTCTGCCACCCAGATCTTTGGAGCTTCTCTGGTTCTGGTTTTGATCCTTTCTGAGGTCTGTATGATCAGATTTTTCTTTGATTCTATGAATTTCCCCATACTCTTCCAATGAATTCTTTTGTGATTAGTTTAGCCAGATTAATTTCGGTTGCATACACCCACAAGTGCCTAACATATAGAAATTATGAAAGAAAAGTAGAAATAAAATTTCTTTTGTGTGTGTGTGGGGGGGCAGATTTAACTCTTGTCGGACACATTCCCTCCCTTCTCACTTTCACCAAAGGAAGATACTTTCCCACTCCATTAATGTTGGACTTGGCCACGTGACTTGCTTTGGCTTCATAGTGGGCAGAGAGTACATCCGCACTCCTTGATTTTAGGTTTGGAATATTATTTGCTTTGGCCAATGGGATGTTAGTAGTTGAGACTCAACAAAGGCTGGAAATCCTCCTGTGGGATAAGTCTTGGGTTCTTGCACCTCTGCTGTTGCCATGAAAAGAGCACAGCCAGATTCGTCCACAGGTTGCAGAAGGAAGATGAAAGACACCTGTGCAATCCACCCAGCCAAGCTGCCCCAGCCTACGTAAGTGAACCCCCCATCCCCACCCAGCCAACCCACAAATAACATGAGCTAAATAACTGTTTATTGTTGCATACTACTGACATTTTTTTGGCTGTTTATTATGTGAGAATTTTGTATCAATTTTAAGCCAACACAGAAATTTGTATTAATCAGTGGTGTGCTGGCTATAAGAAAAACCTAAAATATGTGGGACTGGGTGAAGGGTATAGGTTAGTAAGATACTGAAGAAACCATCGTAGCAGCCTACAAAAATGGAGACTGCTGGTATGTAATCATGAACCATTTGGTATAACTGTCCTCTCTGGTAAACTAAAAGATGGAAATATAACCAATGAACTTGTAGACTTGGGCAAGACAGTTCTCATGAGAATGTTGAAGTATTAGCTGGCTTCTTTTAGCTACATATGATAAGCTCAGAAAATAACTAGTTGGTTTGCAAATAGAATGTCAAGGGGATTATAGAGAACCCAGAACTTGCTGGTTTAGGAAAAAAATTAGTTTCTTAGACCATCTTTCCATTCAGTAGGAAAGTCTTAAGTTAAGATACAGCCTGAGCACATAGGTCAAGTTCAGGGACTCCAGCAAGACATGGCCTTTCACTCTAAACTTTGCTCCAAGGCTTAAAGACCAAAGCATGGGTTTGGCTGTGACAACTATTAAAGACCTGTAGAAGGAAGAAAATGGAATGCTCATTCCACTAGAACACCCTTTTAGAAGGACAAAAAAGGTTTCTTAGAAATCTCAAGGGGGTCTGGGGTCCCAGCAGCCTGATATTCCACTGCCAGGAATGAAGTCTAGAGAGGGAGGTGTGCCTCAAAAATAATGGTGGGTGTGGCCTTGGAATATGAAGTAGACAGCAATAACTAACAATATGCAAGTATGGCAGACATTTATTCATTTAAAAATGGTTTTAAAAATTTTAAAAAGGAACGTTTCTTTTTTATAAACTCAAAGTCACTAAGCAACTAAAACCTAGATATTCACCTTGTGAAAATCTGCCCTGAGAACATGCACAATAAAAAACCCAGAAATTCTAATACAATGGTATGTAAATTAGAATGAAATGTTAGATGTTTCCCTTCTAAGCCAGGAATGAGTCGAGATTATTACTATTGTTAGTGGACTAGAAACACATGAGGTTTGCAATAATAAAAGGCAGGTATTAGTGATGCAGACAGATAGTCACATGGCATATGAGAAATATCAGGAAACAAAGTTAGAGTAGGAAACCCAGAATTAGAGACAGATGAAATAACAACACTTCTAGTGAGGTCTTTGAAACTAAAGAGACAATGTTGAAACACAAGGAAAGCCAAAAGTTAAAGTTGGCTGAAATGGGGTCTATTATGCCTTGGTTTTACTTTGGTTCAATTCTTAACTTTCTGTTCCCAAACCACCAAAATTTACAGGGTTAAAAATAGGATTACTGTTCTAATACTATAAACAAAATAACTTTAAGAATAAAAAAAGTTGGTTTGGCCGTCTTTATCTTTTGCCAATAAAAATTAAGACTAGTTTTTTCCAAATTTTACATGTTCTATAAATATAATTAAGCCTCTCATACTTTTCTATGTCTACAGGTTGATTATAAAAAAGAAAAACAATAAATATAAATTATGATGTTATAGTAAGTCTTTGCTGAACTAAGTATTGTGATTGTTAATTTGTTCCCTAGATTAAAGAGCCAGTTTACTTTGGGGAGTCTTACAAAAATAGTACTTACTTTTAACATTTAAATGCATGTTTATTTGCTCACATTATACTGCAAGGCCAGAGGCCTTTTCTTTGAGCACATCTAATAATCAGTATGAGAGATTTGGAATATTTGAGTCTCAACATCTCTCCGAAACAGGCTGTGCTTGGAACAAAATATTTTGGGTGGCTGTAAGGCCAGATTCCATGAATAAATAATATTGTCCAGTAATTGACATATGAAATGGCATGAAAGGAAAGTTTGTCTCAAAAATTTCATTGGTGTATAATTATTACATTTCTTAAGTGCTGTGTTAATATTAATAACATTGGTTGAATAAATATGCATGTGTGAACAAAGCTATTGCTTTTATGCTACAAAAAGCCTCATTTCCTGGTATTAAGCAATGGCAAGGAATAATGAAAATGACAAATAATACTAAAGCAATAAAAAGCCATATTATCTGCAAAATAACTGTACAGTTTATATGTATGTGGCAACTTCCTCTGCACATAAAATTTCTTTATTGCCTTCCACAGCATTCCTCTGCAGAAGTTTCAGTCCTCACCCCCAACCCCCATTCTCATCTTAAAGGTGAAGAAACTGCTTTAATGAATGGTGGATTGAGTTTTTGCTCTGTGTCACCCAAACAGGTTTGGAGGTAGATTCCAGGTTTGGCAACTTTGATGTTCTGAGCTGTTTTCAAGTAGTGTCATCTAAACATGGTTCATTTTTCATCTCTGGGGTCAAAGCAATGTAATGATATTTGATGGGAACTTTTTTTTAACTGCTACTATCAGGACAGAGAATAAATTTATGGATCCTCCTGGAGTCTTGTTATTTATAGGCGATAATTTGGTGCAACCAGTGGAGTCCCAAGTACTTTTTTATATACAAAAACGCCCGTGTTCCCAATACCCAGAAGTATACTTCGTTAGCCTTTTTTCATATTTGCCTCTGGTATTTTGTTTTTTATAAAAGAAATAAAATGGCCTCAATTCTTTTTAATAAAATTTTACACATATAAACTAAGAACAAAGAACTATTTTGACAGTGTAAAGTTCTAAGAGAGAGAAGTCCAGATTAAACAAGAAGTAAGTGCCACTACAGCTATTGCCAAAGGAACAACAGTGCTCGAGTGATGTTTTCCAGGCAACCCCATGGCATAAATCTTTAATCCCACTGCCTTTTATGTGACATTTATATATAAAAACTGTTTATAGAGCAATGTAACCTTTTCTTGTGTCCACTCGGGTTTATTGGGGCCGTCAGTGCTTTGGTTCTTACGCTGTAACTGCTCACACGATGTCAGCAAATATCAACGCACTTTGCCATGATTCTTTGTTTGGATTCTCACCAGAACCAAATAAGGGGCTGATGTACCAGTTACAAAACAAGGTCAATGGCAAGAAGACGGTGAACCTCACACAGCTGTGCTTGCAGACGCTGGTGCCTACGCACCAGCCAGTGTATTGTTTTGCAGCAGGCCAGAGCAGGACCCGCTCTTCACAGCATCCGTAAATCTTGATAATTCATCTTCACAGAAAATCAAGGGAAGATAAATGCAGTTTCATTTAAATAACAGAAAACTGGCCCAGGAATAGATAAATTGGTTGCTCTATTAGGAACCTGCCCAAGTTAGGAAACAGAATACTTTCTAGAATCATAGATCTGGAAAAAGGTCATTGAGAATGATTTGCTCATTTATTTAGTACAATAGAAAACCCATTTATAGGCATATTTAGCCACCAGTGTGAGACTCTTGATTGTAAATGACCAAAACCCAACTAAACTAAATTTTGTAAAAAAGGAGAATTGGTTGACACAGGTAACTAGGGAGCCAAAGAGGTGCACTTGATCTTGGGCATCTGTCGCTTCAGTCCTCTTGGATACACTTCCCTCTGCCTGGCTTTCTTTTCATCCTCTCCCTTGAAGGTGGCACAATGGCCCCCAGGAGTCCCCCAGATGCATGTGGCTTTTCATGGTTATAGAGAAAGAACAACTGCCTCTCACAACAATTTTGGGAACATTATGATTGGCTCAGGTTGGGGAAGGGGCCTTTTCCTGATCCAGTCACTGTGCCCAGGGAGATGGGCTCAGTTCTCTGAGTGATCTAGCCTGGGTCATGGCGGCTCCCTCAGCAAGGAGGTGATATCAATCCCACCTGCACCACGAGGTCTAAGGAGGGGTCCATGTGGACAGGTAGAGGCATCCCTCCTCAAAGGAAGGGATACTGGACAGATCAGAAAAATACCCGCCCACTACACTAATCACTGACAGGGCTACAAATTACCTGCTCTATGTTTATTTGTATTGATTGATTCTTAGTTTCTATTCTCTTTCTAATCAGTGTGTCCCGTCTGTGAAGCAAAAACACCAGAGATGGTGGATATGTAAGTGTCTAAAAGTCAGTGTACACACCTGTGGTTGGTCTGGAAGGCTAAGGATTAACGAAGAAGTAGGCTAATGCCTGGAAGGAGCTGTCTCTCTTTTAGTTTTTTCTTTATTTTGAGATTTAAAAGAGCACAGATTTATTACCTTGTAGTTCTGTTGTTCAGACATTTGAAATGGGACTTTCTGGGCTAAAATCAAGGTGTCAGCAGGGCTGTATTCCTTTCTGGAGGTTCCAGGGAGAATCTGTTTTTTTTTTTTTTTTTTTTTTTTTTGAGGAGCTGTCACTTTATGAAGAAGTTCATACATGGATCATAGACCAAAAAATATTGAGAGAGTTTGCTCCCTGTTAAGACCAAAAATGTTGAGAGAATTTGATCATGCTGTTGTCTCAAGGTAATTACATTTGAATTACAGTACTATTAAAAATGCAGCAATAATCTGAAATTTAAGGTCGTGGCTGATGGGCAAACTAAGAAATGCATACTTGAGATAAGGAACTTGATGTCTGGAGTTTTATCTGAGTGATTTAAGTGTAAAGGGAAAAAAATCATTGCTATGGTTTGAGTGTCTCCTCCAAAACTCATGTTGGAACTTAATTGCCATTGTGATGGTATTAAGAGGTGGGGCTAGGTGGACCTTTTAAAAGATGATTAGGGGCCGGGCGCGGTGGCTCACGCCTGTAATCCTAGCACTCTGGGAGGCCGAGGCGGGTGGATCGCTCGAGGTCAGGAGTTCGAGACCAGCCTGAGCAAGAGTGAGACCCCGTCTCTACCAAAAATAGAAAGAAATGATTTGGACAGCTAAAAATCTATATAGAAAAAATTAGCCGGGCATGGTGGCACATGCCTGTAGTCCCAGCTACTCGGGAGGCTGAGGCAGTAGGATCACTTAAGCCCAGGAGTTTGAGGTTGCTGTGAGCTAGGCTGATGCCATGGCACTCACTCTAGCCTGGGCGACAAAGCGAGACTCTGTCTCAAAAAAAAAAAAAAATAAATAAATAAAATAAAAGATGATTAGGTAAATGGATTAATCCATTCACGGGTTAATGGATTAATGGTGTTTTAAGGGAGTGGGTGAGTTATCTTGAGGGTAGGTCTATCATAAAAGCAGTTTGGGTTTCTCTCTTGCCCCTCTCACCTGTGATGCCTTTGGCCATGTTATTGCACAGGGAGAAGGTCCTCACCAGATGTGGTGCCTCAACCTTGGAGTTTCCAGCCTCCAGAACTGCAAGAAATAAATTTCTTTGTATAAAAATTATGCAGTTTGTAGTATTCTATTATAGCAACAAAAATAATTATAAAACAAAACAAAACAAAAAAGCACATGCTAGTTTTTTTCATGAATAAAACAAAAAAAAAGCAAACACTTGTTTGTGTTTTCATGAGCAAAAAGATGCCTCATGAGGTTCATATGTCTTGCTGATAGTCCCAGCTAGAAGGAAGAAATTTAGCAAGTGAAATTGAACAAGTGAAAAATTTTTTAGCATTATGGAAACTTGCAAACCTCAAAACAGTTCTGCTATTATCTGCCCAATTTTTATATAATTAGGTCTCTACTGAAATGTCCTCATACTTCAATTGAGTAAAACCCTAAGCACAAAGATAGCAATGAAAAGATTCCCATATAAAATATTAAAGAGTTATTAAATGAACATGTTTCATTTGAGCATAGCCCCATCACATAACAATCTGTGTGAAGGAATACAAGAAAAAAGGTGTTCTGTCTTGGTTATCAGGGATCCATAGATTTTGTAGTACATTTGCCTTTGCCTAGAACAGTGTTCTTGAAAACTTTAATATGCAAACTTTAAAGGGCTTGTTAAAACCCAGATGGCTGGGCCCTACCCTCAGGATTTCTAATTCAGTAGGTCTATGGTGGGCCCAATAATTTGCATTTCTAGCAAGTTCCTGAGAGGTGTTGATGCTGCTCATCTGGGACTACACTTGGAGAACCACATCTCTAGACCAATCCCAAAGCTAAGCTCTGAGTGAGCAATTATGATCCATGGTTCAGCTGAGAGGTGCATTGAGGCTGCCCTGGGGACATCAGTAGCCAGAGTTGCCAGCGGTAGTGATGGTCCTAATTATGGCACAGGAGGGGGAAGAATTACAAGAGCAAGCATATGGGTGAACACAAGACTCTAGCCTGTGTGTGGTGTAAAATGGCAGGGATCGTATCCTTGGGAAGACACATCAAGCAATAATTAGGAGGTTGTTAGGGCTTTCACCAAGTGCTCTGGCTTTTAAGACCAAGGTTCCCAAAAGTGGCTGGGAGTTTGAGTGCCAATTAGGATAGAAGTCTCATTAAAGGCCTGAAACATGCATTGGGCTCACAAGAAAGGCTGAAGCTGAAGGTATGAGGATTCCCAGTAAGCTGACGTTGACTAGGCTTAATGCAACAAAGCCAATTCTAGCTCCATGCATACCAGGAGTAGGGTGGGATGGTTGACCTCCTACTAAGCCAAGTCAAACTCAGTACGCAGCAGACCTAGCTACGACTGAAAGTTGCCTATTCAGTGCCTGCCATGATCAGGATTAGGGCTGGCAGTAAGGGTCTATCTGAAGCACTATTTGTATTTCTCAAACTTTTTATGATCTTGACATACAAGAAATGCAAGAAATACAAGCTACATTATAGCATGATACCCACCCCCTCTACACAGAGTTTCCTAAAATGAAAATATGTTCTTTACCATGTTCAGTGCACATGCACTTTATTCTGTTTTATTCTATCTATTCTATCACATTCTATTACTTCATGAAAATAACAAACACCTTTTGCTCTCCAATAAATTATTTCATGACCCACTAATGTGCAGAGACCTGCAGTTTGAAAACACTCATCTAGAATTTGCAGTCCTTGCTATCCCTAGCCCTGACCCATGGTGGGCCCTCTCGCCCCCCATGCGGCAGCTAGCACACAAAATCTGGCTGTAGAACATAAAGTTACTTCCAGTGAGTAGGTCCAAGGCCTTCTGGCTTTACTCAGTGGGCATTAGTACTTCCTGGCAGTCCACTTCCTGGCCTAGCATCTTCAATCACAGAACTCCTTGGCTTCTTGGGCCTCATGTCTTGTGCAATTTTTGGTTTTGACCTCTTTTGGCATCTCTAACACCCTCAGGAAAGAGATTTTGTCTTCCAGGCCTGGCATTGGGAACCCCTTCATTAGGCTAATCTAATCCTCCTTCCTCCACCAGGGAAGGCAGATTGGACCTGGACTAAAAAGCAAGTTATGCGTTCTACTCCCACTGCTTCCCTTCCTGTGATACCAGCCTACTTCCTCTTGCTAAAAGCCAGCTTTACCTTCCTTTCCCCTCTGCTTAATTTCTCTTCTTCTCCATTAAATGTCTGGGACAATGATTAAAAATCCCTTTATTTGTTTTATAAATAATAGCTAAATAAAATAACTGCCAACAAATTCCAGTTGATAAGTATACAAAACCATACTTGTGTAAGCAATAAGACCATGGTACTATTCGGGAATCATTTCTAATATGCATAGCAGCTGTAATGTAGAAACAATGTATGTTAACCAATCAATCGACCAACAAGGCAAACAAAATTCCCATCAGCCCAGGTTTTTGAAGCAGCAAGCCTTGGCGAAGGTGACCCATAAAAACATAACCAGAGGAGATGACATATTAATAAGCTACCTTTTCAAAAGGTAAGCTTGCGTATTTCTACAGCACTGAGAAACAAAGAGCCATGCTGGAACAAAGGGAAGGTGTCTGCTTCCAAGCCACAAAATTGATCTCTGCCCAGAGATATTTTCTAATATTTTAGTGCTTTACAGAATATTGTCACAGTGGCCAAGAAATGTCTTAGTATGTGCTCTGCATCTCCCACCACACTTTGATTTTCAACCCAAGATGGAGCTTTCTTGTAGGATCATTTCCTGTTTTTTTTTTTTTTAGTTTGATTATATTTCTTATTTATTTAAAAACAGGAATCAGAAATGCAGTGAGAGTGATGTGGGCAGAGATGGAGACAGAGTGAGGTGAGAGAGCAAGTTAGCACTTCTCAGGGCAGGTAATGTGGGCCTCCTGAGCATAGGGGGATTGTAGGCAACTATCAGTGACACCAAAATCAGGGTGGGATCATTTACTTTTTAAAACAACTGTTCTTTAAAAATCGAGATGCACTAGAGTCACCTTGGGAAATGCAGATTTCCAGGCTCTGCCCCAGAATTCTGATCCACTATGGCTGGGGTGGGGCCAAGGAATCTGCATTTTAAGGCCATTGTTTCCTCCCCACCCACCTACTGCAAATGATTTTATAGTAGATAATTCAAAACCTACACTTGGGAAACATTGTCAGGAGGTTAAATAGTTTATTCCAAAGGATTTCTGTGCCTCTTCTTCAGATGCACTTGTCAGTGAGACTCCATGTCTGATGGAATAATAACGTTGTTTTCCATATTTTTTCTCTAAGTAGATGAATGCTCAATGTCCAAAGCTTCAGGTAACTGTTCTCAAACTCAGCTCCAAGTTCCACAGGTAGCTCACGTGTGAGGATACAAGAATAAGCAGAAGGGCCGGTGACAAGGCGGACCAAGGGCACCCTGGCCCACTGGCCCCTTCCAAAGCAGCACCTGCCCCACATACCGTCAAGTATCTACCTCCCCTCTCACCCACAGAAGTTCAATCACAAACACTTTTTATCTGCAGGAAGTTTCAGAAAACCACACAAAACAAAATATGAGATCACAAGTAAAAAGCGAATGTTACCTCGTGAAATCAGACTAATACAAAAATAAAATTAAATGCTTGGTCATTTCCAGTAGGATATGTTAAATTGGGCATTTAGACGAATAGAGTAATCTCAAAAAAAAAAAAAAAAAAAAAAAAAAAGGTTATAAAACATACCTAAGGAAGGAAATGTAGTTTTTTTAGACCTTGCCGGCTGGTAGTCTGGCTTAGTCTCAGAGATGTAGGATTTACCATCTCATAAAGCCATTTTATGCCTCTCTGGATTAGTTTCTTATTTGTGAAGTGGGCATAAAAGGCTGTATGTCTCTTAAATGACTCACAGGAATTTTCCATGAAATTATTAGGCTACCTCCTGTAAAATGATTTTTTTTTGCCTATATCTATGCTTTTTTAAAACAAAACATTCTTGTGATTCCTTTTTGCAAAAGAAAGAATTTCACTCCAGCTAATTAGTGCCTTCAGAGAGAGAGAGAGAGAGAGAGAGAGACAGAGAGAGAAAGGGGGAGAGAGAATATCTTTTTGGCATATCATTAAAAAACCACAATAAATATCAGTACCTGACTGAAAAAAAATATAAAGGATTTCGTGAAAGCCCCTGGGTGCTTAAATAAAGAAGGATCTCTGCAGAGTGAAGTGATTTATTCCCGGACAATTCACCTAGAAACATTTTTCTCCAATTACCGAAGGTCTGGCGAGGGAGAATCTTGAATGACATATCCAACAGAGGATATCTTGGAAGGTCTTCTCAGTTCCTCTTTGGGATCCAACAGGGGGACAAACTTAGAAACTAGGAAACATTTGGCTGGCTTCTCATCAGAAAAAGAGAGATTTAATCCCATCTAATATTACATGCAGCTTTGCTCAAAATAAAGCAGCTGCCTGGGATCTGATTTGAGCCCATTCCCGTTTAAGCACATCCATTTTTTGGTGCGTGTCTTCTTCAGCCGAATCTGACTTGTCAGGCTGAGAACATATGTGTCTGTCATTTCAGAAAGAATGCACATTTATTTTCTCCCCATTTAATGTTTGAACATGATCACACTCACCAGATGGGTCAGAAAAACAACGACAGCATGGTATAAATCTTCAGAGGGTTTATCAATCTGATTGAATTGAGAAGATAAAGCGTAGTTTGCTAGAAATCCAATAAACTCTCTCCACCTCAAAGAATAATAAGGGTTTGTGCCAATTTTTCTCCTTCATTACGATCTCTGCCCCCTTTTTCTTTTTATTCTCTTTTGTTTCACTTCCTTCCTATTCTGAGATTCATTTTATTCTCTAAAAGTGTTAGGTGAGCCTCAATTCTTTTAGCCCAATTAGTCAAAGAAACTGGAGGCCGCCGTGTTCGTGGTGGGAATGGCACAGGGTGTGGAGCTGGATGGACCGGAGCTTGAATATTGGCTCTTCCCCCACCTCACTGTGTGGCCCTCGAGCCTCAGTTTCCTAGTATAAAAATGGAGGCTAACCTTTTCAGTGGCTGTGAGAGTTAGAGACGATGGATGGGAAATATGTAGAGTGCTTTTTGGTTCCCAAAAGTGTGCTTTCTATTATCTTGAACACCCAAGTTTAGATTTGCTAGCCAGAAGTTCATTCTCTTTAAGAAGGCAGGAATTATCACCAAGGGGAATGAAATATTCTTTCACAAAGACCTCTAATATAATAGTGTCATAGAATTTAACCTATATTCTCTGCTTGTTCTGTGGCCCCAAAGGTAGAAATAGCATATTCAAGTCTGTGATTTTCTCTAAGCATTGGAATGTTAAATTTGCTATTGCATACTAATCAGAAAATTGCAAGTCATAGCTCAACATGCAGTGATAGGCAAAATCGAACTGCAGTACTCTATTTTGCTCCAACGTGCTGCTTCAGATGTCTGTCATTTAAAAAATAAATGACTAGGTCTACCAGATAGGTTCTGTCGGAACTCAGCAAAGCTCCTGGTGACCTCATCCACCAGAGTAACTCTAGCAGGTGGAGATTTGCAAAATTAGCCTACCGAAGACATCTGAGGTTAAAATGCCCTTGTTTTGGTCAACGAATCGAAGAGTTTGCTAATATGAAAGATTTCAATGTGGTCACTGTTCTTTATGTTTATTTTTAACTGGAAAAAGTAGACATCATCCTTAGAATGATATATACAACAATAGAGGGGGATTTTAAAATTCAGTAATAAAGAGGGCTGTTTTTATGATCATGCTTTAAGATTTAACATTTAAGGAACAAATCCTCTTTGAGGAGGGGAAATTTGAGTTGAAACCAGCCATGCAAAGACTGGACATGAACATTCTAGGCAGAGTAATCAGGGGGTGCGGATACCCTGAGGTGGGAATGGATGGGTGACTGAGGAACAAGGAGCGGGCAGGATGGCTGGGATACAGTGGCTAAGCGGGGAGAGGCATGGGGTGATGAGTGTTAGCGACCAGAACATGGGGAACAGGTAGGTCCAAGCAAGGTCTGTAAGTGGGGCAGGGCACCTCTGGGTGTCTCCAGGCAGGTACTGAAATGACTGCACTGGCAGAGAGTAGATTTAGGAGCAGCAGGCATGAAAGCACGGAGACAAGTTAGGAGGTTAACGAGATGCCAGAGGTGAGAGGTTAGTGGCCTGGGCTAGGGAGTGGTGCAGAGATGGAGAGAAGTGAATGGATTCAGGGCATATTTTGGAAGTAGCCTTTGAATAGAATATGCTGATGGGTTGGCTGTTGGAGGCAGAAGTGATGAGGCCAAGAGAGAAATCAAGAATGACTCCTAGGTTTCTGTTTTGTTGAAATAGTGGATGGTTGGTACCATTACAGGTGTGGGGAGGTGGAGAGAAACAGGTTTGGGGTCAAAATCACACGCATTGTTTGGCTGCATTAGTTTCACCCTTGGGATGGTCTCTAGAGTTTGATATGAATAAACACAGTGTAATTAGTGAAAGGACAACTTTATGCAGGGTGTAAGTTCACCCTCATTAAAGATCAAATGAAGGAATATCATGTGCAAAGGAAAACCTAATTATGGAGAAAACACAGTGTACCTCAGAAAATGTTTTGACTTGCTTTTTTCCTTCTTTCCACATCTCTCAGCTCCTCCTTTTGGTTGCCTCTGTCCCCTGCTGCTCTTCCTTGCAGCAAACCTGGAGCTTAGAAATGTGCTCTCTCTCCTCTTTCTCCGCAGGGCTCCGTCATCTTCATTGCCACTGGCTCTCGGTGCCTGGAATAGAATGAATGAATGAATGCATGAAGGTGTGCTGCAGCTCTTACATCTCCACTTCCGGTCAATCTCACTCCGGGCTGTAATTTGGCAGTAGGGGGATTGCACGTAATGCATATACTAGTATCAGCTTTGTTCTGATTTGGGCTTCCATCCTGTTCATGGCACAGAGTCCCCATTTCCAGACTCTAGTTTTGGTAAATCTAGTAATCCTCTTGTGCCTAAATTCCTGCCTTTTAAACCTAGTTGTGCTGTCAGGCCCTTGAGACAGGAGCCCTCCAGGCTCTTGTCAGCAGAATTTATCTTGCCTGTATTCCATACTCTTCATGCACCTTTGAGCTTCATGCACCTGTGATGAGCTTTATTCTTTACTATTAGACACCTTGGCCACTTTTCTGAGTGCCTAAATATTGTCTGGTCCTAGGTCCGTGTTTTCAAGCTCTCTGACCTGTCAGTAGTCTGCAATCCCTTCCTGGACCTCCCCTGTGTTCGCTGTTTGTGGTGTTTCTAAATGCTGCTTGTCACTGCTTGGTCGGGACCTGCCCTCCACTTGACAAGTGCTGCCATTGGATTCCTCCCTGACCCTCACCTCAACTCATGCACCACCTCAGGGAACACAGCTAGTTCACCTTACAGGCACCTTTAACTATGCAAGCTCACAGCTATCGTTCTTCAGTCTGGCCCAGTTATTAGATACAACAAATGCAGTCAAACAAAACATGTGGAGGAGAAAATAAGACATCCTACTGGTATAAAGCAAAGCAGAGGCTCCAGCTCTGTGGCTCCAGGAGGATCTGGGTATAAGGCATGTTGCTGAGTGTGTGTGTGTGTATGTGTGTGTGTATGTGTGTGTATGTGTACATGTGCATGATTGTAACCTGATATATTTATCTGCAAATACTTCAATTGTTTGGGTGTTCGCTCCATTTTCTAGGAGAGAAGCTTAACTTTGCCACACTGTCATAGGTCAACAAATATTGATTAAAACCTTACTAAGGAGTAGAGCATGTGTTAAGTACTGGGAATATCAATTTCTATCTGTTCACCCATTTAACTAATACAGTCGAGCCCCAACTATGTGCCAGGCACTGCTTTGGGTTGGAATTCATCCTTGAATGTCTTTGTTAGAGATGAATTTTGGAGGTTCCCTTATTTCTAGGAACTCAAAGAGAGTGCCAGGTAAATTTTTTGAAAAGCCCTAGGCACTGAAAGGATTATGGTGGTCCTTCTCCATCCTCAATACAGTTCAGACCCAAACAGCACTAATCTATAAAAGAAGTATAAAGAAGTCCAACAAAGTACTAAGTTTTTTTGTGTAGTGATAATTTCAATAATTTTGTTAAAATAAATATCGATAATTCAAATATTTCGATTTCTTCTTCTTCTTTTTATTGCCTCTCTTTTGCTAAACACCCAAGCACAGTTTCCTGTTGGTGATTTAGCCTGTGCTTCATGGAAGCGATAGACAGGTAAGCAGATTTGAATAAGTAATTGCAACCCCATAATAGAAGTGCATTCAGCGTTCCCGGGATATAAACGCAGTTCTGTGTGAACACAGCACTTCCCACCCTCCCTCTTCTTTCGCCTTCACATTCATATTCAGGGGAAATTATTTCCAGATTCAGGGCAAAATGGAATGTACATAAATCATAGCTCTCACACAAAATAAGGTAACATATGGCCGCTTAGGTTTTTGTGTGAGATGAAGGAACGAACTCAGAAATATCCGCCTGTACTTTTGAAGTTTTGTAGGTCTTGTTATTGCAACCCTAAGGTGTGAAATGTTTGTACTGTGTCTGAAATTAAGAATTAGGATAGCTGCTAACTCAAAAGCTTCCTTTATACACTGCTTTTTTCTTTCTCACTAAGTTTTAGCTTACACAACTTGTTCAAAGGACAGCATCAAAGGATTGTTTTATCAGTTAGTTTAGGATAATAGACTGGGGTTGAACTCTAGTCAGTAAAGGGAAACTTTTCAGACTTGGAGTTAAAGTTCAATCTGTTATTCTTGGCAAATGGCCCAAGAGGGAAACAGAATTCATGGAAGAGACTTGTTTGCTGGACAGTTATATGATCCAACAGTTGCTATGAAGAGATTACAGAATAGAATGATCAAATGAATGTTCACACACTACTGACAGCATGAAAATATTTCACTTTCCTTGCATATTTCTTTCTTTAAATGCTGTTCTTAGTGCTGCTTCAATATAGGAAAGTCTTACTTATTGTGAGTGAAAGAATAAATGTCTCCATGTGGATTCAATTCTAGTGTTCATTAGGTTATAGTGATCAGTAGTGGATTTCCACTGGGACTCATGTTTCTGCTTCATGTTGATGGTGATTACTTGGCACTCAGATCAGATTGGTAATGATTTTTTTCCTCTCTGATGTCCAAAGATGAGAAAAAAGTCGTGTCTGTGTCACTTGTGAAATGATTGAGAACAGCAGTCAGCTCAGGTAGTGTCCGCATGCTTACTGGGGGCCTCATGACCTTGACAGTGGTCAGCCTTGCTATGAAAAGGGGTGCTCTCATAATCTCAGTACCAAAAAAGGAGGGCTAGGAAGGAGGGTCGGAAGAGAAGGAGAAAGAAAAAAGAAAGAGGGTAATGGACGAGTATGCTTGGTGATCCATGGGCAGTGTCTGTGGCTGTCACAGGAGGTCATCCACGGGCACCACCCATTGCTCCAGAGTGCAGGTCGTGCACTCTGCTCCGCACGTGGAGCCCAGCCGGCCTGTGCTTGAGTGCAAGGGTGCCGGGCAATGGAGGCCAGTTGGTGTCTAGACACCAACACCACTCTGAGCTCTGTGGCTTCTGCTCGTCCAGTCATCTCATCTGGGCTCCACTGACCGCTCTTGGCTTTGTGTCTCCTTCTGCCATTCCTGGAGAGACTTTCTGATGTCTGGTAGACCCCTCACCACACACTCTTCCTAACTTATCATTTAGGTACAGTCATCATTTCAAAAGTATTATCTTAACCACTACCACCTTCTCTATCATTCCGTAGGGCTTATAGAGAAACAAATAACAATGAATATGGCAGTGCAGATGCAAATGTGCTAGACATGATAAAACCTATTCATGGGTAAGATATTAAAAAATACTACTTAAAAGGTAACACATGTGGTTGAAATCCAATTGCTCTAACATAGTGATAGTAATAGCTAGCACTCATAGAGTGATGCCAGGCACTGTTCTATGAGCTTTGATTATACGGACCCATGTAATCCTCATAATAACTCTATGAACTTGGTAAAATTATCGTCTCCGTTTTTAACAAATGAGAAAATGAAAGCACAGAGATGTTAAGCATTTAGGCCAAGGTCACACAGTTGGTATGCCCCAGACCTGGGTTTGAGCCCAAGCAGTCTTGCTTCAGAGTCTGTGCACTTAAGCACAACTATATATGTGTACAATGCATATAGGTCTAAGCACAATGAAACTGTGCATAATAGAAAAGCTACATGGCCTGGGATTTAGGGGGCTCTGCTACGGGACAAGTCACTTAATTAAGCTGAGTCTCCATGTCTTCATTAGAAGACAGAGACATGTGTCTGCTCACAAAGCCTGTGTTCAAAGAAGACTTTGATGGGAAGGCACCTAGGTCTAGGCCGGGTGCAGAATGCACGTGCAGTGATGTTTTCTTTTCCCCTCCTACGTCTGCACAGGGCCCCACCCAGCAGCTCCAGTCTTCAGGTATATTGCTGCACGGCGGAGACAATATTATTAGTGTCTGCTGTTAGGTGAATCCTTCATTTATTAAAAAATACTAATTGAATAGGTGGTATGCAGATGAATGGACCCCCAAAGATGTCCATGTCCTAACCCCCAGAGCTTGTGAATATGCTCCATTACCTGGCAAAGGGACCTCGCAGATTACTTTAAAATGGGGAGATCATCCTGGATCATCTTGGTGGGCCCAGCATAATCACATGGACAATGAACAATGGAGGAGGAGGGCAGACGCGTCAGAGAAACACCGCAGAAGAAGAGCAAGAGGGAGTGAGAGCTTGACAGGGCTCCCCCCGCCGTTGCTGGCTTTCGAGATGAAGGAGGTCGCCAGCGGGGATCGCAGGTGGCCTCTTGAAGGTTGGAACGGTCCTCCGTTTACATCCAGCAAACAGGGACTTCAGTCTTTCGATCACAAGGAGCTAAATTTGGCCAACAACTTGAGTAAACTTGACAGTGGATCCCTCTGCACGGCCTCCCGGAAGGAACGCCGCCCTGCCGACCCCTGACCCCAGAGCCTCTGAGCACAGGGCTCTTCTGAGCCGCGATATTCCTGGACCTTGGGTCTGAGGAACTGCGAGATAGGAAATGTTGTTTTAAGCTGCCAAAGTTGTGGTAATTTGTTACTGTGACAGTAGAAAACTAATGCAAGTATGCACTCCGTCCCAGGAGCTCTGCTGGTTGCTGGGATCGTAGCTGGGAGCTAGACAGAGTGCTGTCTGGGAGACAGGCTCACCCAAGTGCAGGGCCCAGCAGAGGCCAGTTCTGGCTTAATCCTGTTTGCCAGCCGTCCCTAAAGCAGTTTGCTTGCCAGTGTGTGCATCAGTCTCCGCAGCTGTAGGACAGTAGTAATCACACAGGGTTTTTCTCTGGAACTGAGGTGTAAACACTTGAGCTATTTTCCATATGGTCCTTGCGTGACCTGTGAACGCTCAACTGCCTCCTGGTGCTGAAATGCAAAATGTGGGTGTGCCCCTGTGCTCACAGATGTGGTTTGGAAAGAAGCTGCCTCCAGCTCGAGGGGCAGTCGGGGAGTGGGGACGCTCACTTGATGGGATAATTAAATTAGTCGCCTAAATTAGTTTTTAAAAATATCCCCATGTATATCTTTTCTTAGGGTGGCCCCTTGTGCAATCCTTTAGACAATGGTAATTATCAGATGAAGGAAATAATTAAGTTGGAAAGACAACAAAAGGGTTCTCACTGTACTGATCTCAGACAAATTTGAAAGCATCAGATAATTGGTTGCAACAAACTAAGGTCACATGCAAACAAACGCAATTATCTAAAAATACAAAATACTGCCCTCAGCAAACAACCTTAAGAACTGAACAAATATTTCGATTTGCCAGCATCTGGTGAAAATCTGTATGAAATGTCTCCAATAAACTGAACAATGCTTAAAAAACACTTGAGCTAAACAACCTGAAATCATTCAGATTTACTAAAGAATTACATAAAATCAAAGCCATGCTTGTCTGAATATAATCCTATATGGAGAAGCTGCCTCCTTGGATAGGCTTCTTCTAACCATCTTGTCTAGTTTATTACACTTGCAAGTCTCTCTTTCTACTGTTTATTTTCTTTGGAGTACTGAACACCAGTTGGCATTACCTTATTAAGTATTTTGCTTATTGTCTCTTTCTAGAATGTGAGCTCCTTGAGGGCAAGACCTTGCCTGTTGGGTGAGGTGCTATTTATGTGCCATGTGGCACCTACCCTAATAGCCCTCTAGAAAGTCCCCAACCTTCCTCTGCCCATTTATTTTCAGGGAAGCAGATGCCACTCTGAACTTCAAAAATTTGTATATATTTTAAAAATTTTAAATGTTTACTTGACGAGTAAAGATCACATATATTCAAGGTATACAATGTGATGATTTGAGATAAATATACATTGTGTAATGATATCCAATCAAATTAACACATCCATCACAACCCATGCTGTACATTAGATCCCCAGAACTTGTTCATCTTACAGTTGAAAGTTTGTGCTCTTTTATCAACATCTCTCCATCTCTCCCACCCTCAGCTCCCATTCTACTCTCTGTTTCTATGAGTTTGACTTTCTTAGATTCCACATAATAGTAAGATCATAGAATATTTGTCTTTCTATTTCTAGCTTAGTTCACTTAGAATAATGACCTCTAGGTTCATCCATGTTGTTGAAAATGGCAGAGCTTCCTGCTTTTTGATGGCTGCATAATATTCCATACTGTGTGTGTGTGTGTGTGTGTGTGTGTGTGTGCATATATATATATGCACGTACGCACTACAATTTCTTCATTCATTCATTCATTCATTCATCCATAAACACTTGTTAGTGTCTATGTTGTGGCTATTATGAATAATGTTTTAATGAAAACATGGGAGTGCAAATATCTCTTCAAACTACTGATTTCATTTCCTTCAAATATAGACCTAGAAGTGGGATTGCTAGCTCATATGGTAGTTCTATTTTTGGTTTTCTGAGGAATCTCCACTCAAAACTCTTTTCCACAATGGCTGCACCAATTTGCATTCTCACCAACAATGTACAAGAGTTTCTTTTTCTCCACATCCTTGCCGACAATTTTTATTTCCTCTCTTTCTGTCTTTTGTTTTTTTGCAAATAGCCACCAGATTTCAGCTTTGAAGCACGTGCATACATGGCCCAAACCAATCAGCACAGTCCATCCCACTGGCTATCGGGATTGATTTCTTATAGCCACATAACCAAAGTCATGACTGTCAGGATGAATATGACCCAATCCTGGAAATTTTGTTTGAGTTTTTCTACTGGGTCTTAAGCCTGAGAGGAGATGGGGGCAGGAGCTTCTGCTGTCGTCCTACCTCCACATTGAGTTAAAAGACTGAGTCAGAGATGGAAGAAAAGGGAATCTGATGGCATAATATAGGCCCTAAGTCCTGTCATGTACAATTGAGCATCAGCCATGAAATTTTTACTTATATGAGACAATAAATATTTTTCTCAATCCAGATAAAACAGAGAAGCATTAAGTACTTGTTAATTTGGGCACAGAATTTCTGTAACTCAATAGAAAAATCATGTGTATCTGTGAGTGTGTGTGTTTGTGTGTGTGGGTGTTGGTGGCTTATCTACTAGCCACTAATTATCCTGTGTCTCAGGGTCTAATACCTTTAGAAAATACAGGACAAGTGAAACAATATAGTATTGGCTATTCTATAAAACAGCAAGTAAAATCTTTGACTTGTAGCTTTAAAAATGGTACAACATTTCTATTGTAACCAAGTTGGCAGCTCTAAACCAGTTGGGTATGAACTTTATATTCTACATATTGAATACCGTTAGCCTTAATGCAAATTATTGGTAAGGAATATTATTTTGAGTTTGTGTAATATTTCAAATTTTGTTACTATTTTCCTGTGTGTTTGGGTTACTCTAGGATGGCTGATAGATATAATTTACCAAGAAAAAAAAAATCTGAAAACAAAAAACATGAAACCTCAGAAGATCTGAGCATAGTTGCTTTATTAATGTTCTCTTAAGGAGTACAGATTGACTGACGTATTGACAGGAGAGAGACAAGACAGCTGCATTGCTGGGCATATCAGTGGCCTTAAGGGGATCCAGTAATCTGACCAGTACTATATCTTAACCTGTGGCCCAGTGAGTGATTTTATTCAGGATTTTGATGTGAAGAAAAAGGAGAAGGAAGAAGAACAGCCTGTTGAGAGAATTGAAACAAAAGGGCAGACTTGGAAGGAGAGGAATTTTAATGTACTAGGAGAAAAGTCAAGAATTTATCATCAATCCTGCTCCTGAATACCCACTGGAAACTTACTGCAGTTAGAGATATTTATTCGTGAGGACCTTTCTGGTCGGGTCATAGATGGGAGCAAGAGAAATCATTTGGAAGATCAGGCTTTGATAGTCTTGAAAAATTCATAGAGAGAAAAAAGCAAAGAGATAGTGTAAGGAGAGACACTTGGGATATACATCCAGTGGATTTGTTCTAATCTGAGAGCTTCGGTCCTGAAGATGGGTCTGAGCAAACACAACAGAATGTACCACAAGTACCTTCAGCAAATGTCCAAAATTAATCCCAAGTCCCGTGTGTGAATAAGATGCATGAGATAAGGAAAGGCTGAGGTTTCAGAGGGCTGACCAAACACCCAGCAAGACCTGTGTTTCTTTTCCCCTCTAAGGAAAAGAACTTCAGTGAGGGGAAAAAGTCATGAATCTAGAATTAAAATACCAAGAATGACTCAACACTGAGGCAGCAAATAGCTGACCTAGAGTTCTTCCAATTCCATACCTGTAATAGGAGTTAAATGGCTCTAGCTTCAAAAGAAGGAAGCATAAATTGGGGGTCACCTATGGAAATGTTCCTTCTACCCATCAGATCCCAGGCTTGGTCAATGAAAGGCTGGAAGGTCAAGGACATCCACTGTGCAGAGACTAGCAAGTTCTGCCAAGGCAAACAGTCTGACAAAGTCCAGCAGTGGGTAAGAAGCAGGAATCTGGATGGCGGGTGGAGTAACTGGAAGTTGGCAATAGGCAAATGGCAGAGGTGGAGAGAGGCAGGTGGGCCTGGAGAGACTTGTCCTTGGAAGTCACTGGGATGTGGGCTGTTTGTGGCAGTCACAGCAGAGGACGTAATTATGTAACCTCAGGTCATCTAGGAAGCTATCTTGAAGGACTAGCTCATAGGAGATTAATGATTCATGAGATCTCATCATTCATTCATTCAAAACATATTTGTTTGATGAAACCGGCAAAACTCCTACTTTCATGGAATTTACAGTCTAGAAGTATAGTTCCATTTCTTAGCCCTGAATCTCATAGCCATTTCAGATTCGGCATGTTCTGAAGTCACAACGCATCAATGAGAACACACAAGTTGTTGTGTAGTATGGTGGGTCTCACATATTGCATATTTCATGGCTTTTCATTAGACAAAGAACTTTTTGATCTGAGGAAGTAGCTTAGTAAATAACACTTTCCATGATCTAGTCACCTGAATTTATTAAACTAAACTGCTCTACTTTAATGCCCTCTAAGCAGTCCATAAATTGGTGATGCACAAGTAAAAGAAAAATAACAATCTTTAAGTACACAGTTTTACTGTTTATTACAGATGTATGTTCCTTATGGAGAATACAACTAATCAGAAATAATAAAACCCCACTACCCAGAGATAATCATTGCTAACCACTGCCAATTATCTGGGGTGTTGCTTTCCAGATTTTCATCTATGTAGCTCCTCTATAACTATTATACATTTTGCTTTTTATATTTATCAGAAATTACCTTTTCATATTATTAAATATATTTCTATAGCATAATTTTAGTGGCTACCTACAATCCCATCGCACAGATGTGCTATAATTTATATAATTAATCTCATTTGCTTGAACATAGATTGGCATCAGTATTTTCACTGTTATAAATAATGCTACACAAACATCTCATGATGATATCTTTGTGCCCATTCATGACTATTTCCTCTAGGAAAAATGCTTAGGAGAATTTACAAGCCAAAGGATATGCAAAAATTTCAACACTTTTGCTATATATGTTGTCAAATTTCATTCTAGAAAGATTATGCCCCCAAATTTACAATCAGTAATCAATTCCTTCCTATATCATATTCTTCTGATAAATGACGCAACTGGATCAGTTGTTATATCTTCTATTTTCCTTTCATTGCATGAACCCTGCCTCTAGCAAAAGAAGTACAATATTTCATATTCAGACTGAGCACCTGGAATTTCAGTGGTTAGGTCCTACTAGTTCATGTGTAATAGTGATTAGATAAAACTATTATCAAAAATTTATTTAATTGTATCAAGTGGCCTGAGTTCTGATGTCAGGTTAACCTCATGTTGGTTGGAATTTTGGATTGTGATGGAGCATGGAGAATTTTGGAGGGCTAAGGAGCTCTAAGGAGTTTGTGTATTTATAGTAGTTCTGTCTAAAAAAACCTTTGTTTTCTTAGGCATCTGGTGAGAAAACAGGTGACAATGGTGGCTACTCTCCCTCCTCCTCCTGAACATTGTGGAAGCCAGAATTTTTGAAAGTTCAGGATGTGGGTTATAGGACGTCTTTTCTGGCTTTTTAGTTTAAATTCCTTTTGACATATCTTTAAACATTCTTCCTAATTCCTCAGAGATGACCATCCCCAAAGAAATTTGTTCTTTCAGAAACTTTCAGTATTCTAGCCAGAAAAGCTCACTGTGCGGTGGGAAAGAAGGGTAGGTTAAAGACGAGCATTGATACTGGGCTACTCCTCCCACCCAGAGCTACAGTCTTACTGCCCTGCCCTTGATCTAGGATGGCTTTGTGACTTGCTTTGCTCAAAGAAACTGAAGGTAGTGGTGCGTACAAGTTCTAGGTTTAGCCCTTAAGAAGCCTAGCAACTTCCATGTTTTCTTCTCTTGTGCAGCTACTGTGCCATAAGAAGCCCAAGCTTCTACTGAATGATTAACCAC
The DNA here is from genome assembly GCF_020740605.2 of Lemur catta. Lineage (NCBI taxonomy): Eukaryota > Metazoa > Chordata > Mammalia > Primates > Lemuridae > Lemur > Lemur catta. Next base: position 10,958,164 of record NC_059135.1, read on the forward strand.
CATGTGGAGAAAGGCCTTGGAGAGTGACGTGTTATCTTAACTATTCCAGCTCTCAGCCTACTCCCACCTGAATGCAGCTGCACAAGTGACCTCAGTTACTACAATACTCATGGAGCCAAAGAACTGCCCCAGTGAACCCAGTTGGCCCATAAATTCATGAGAAATAAAAAAAAGTGCTGTTGCTTTAAGTTAGTAAGTTTTGGGATGGTATGTTATGCAGTAATAAATAACTAAAACAGAAAGACAAATAAATGTACGAGTTAAGTTTACTGTTATATTGGCTATAAATCAATTGAGAACATAGTGGGTATCTACCCTTAAATAAAGGAATCAGAAAAGTCTTCCATGGAGAAATGGTACTTTTTTTGAACTTTGAAGAATAAAAATGTTTTTGGGAAGATGATGGAGAAAGAGTCTTTTAGATGGAATGAACAGCCCCAAAGATGACATGGAGGCCAGAAACGATGTGACATTCTCAAGTCACCTGATAACCTAATATTGATGAGAGTTCAATCTGACGGGCTGGTGAGAAACTGTGTAAAATTAGGAGGAATAATAACATGGATCCCACACTGTTCTTCCTTTTGTACCACTGGATCAGGGGCAAAGACCTCGTAATCGACAAATTTCACCTACTCACATTCAGTGTCGCACATTTTCTCAAGTACTAATGAGACAAAAGGAATTGCATTTGTTGAAAGGATGCGTCTGATCCTCATTTACTATCCTAACTAAATGATTAATTCATTCCAGAAACAAAAACAAAGACATAGTGGTATTATAAACACGAATTCCTCCAGAAATCCGTCTATGGACCACCTAGGAGGCACTTGGGGACCACCAGTCAGGATTGGTCTGGGCAAGATTATGAAGCGGTTGGAGTTTATCTTGGTGTTTCCAGCCTCCCATCTTTGTGTCCTTCAATCTGTTTCATGTCCCAGTTAGCACCAGACTCTCCACTTTTCTATGACAATTCGCTTCCCAGAAAAGATCAGATACACATGTTCTTACTTAGAAGTATAACCTCCGAAAGAGGGGTATTGTTCTCCAAAAAGGATATCCATTTTATATCTTAAAAGACAAGGTTTTAAGCTAAAGAAGTGATTCTGGGATGGCATTTTTTAAATAAGTAATTAATTCATTGTGAAAGAATTTAGAGTTGAGGGAAGGGGAGAGAACACGTTGACTTCTCACTTTCCCTCTGATAATATCCTGTCAGGAAAGTGCCTGTGCCTTTCATAGTCAATCCATTCGAGGAGTCATTAAAGGAGTCGGCTATGTTCCAGCACAAAGCCAGGTGTGGTGAAGGATGCAGTGGCTGAAACCAGTCCTAGCCCCCAGTGAGCTCACTGACCAATAGATGAGATAAGAAATGACAACTGATAACAATAAAGAAAGATAGAATAAATGATAGATAAAAACATATACAAACTACTGTGTGGTAGCCCTCCCGCCTCAAAGCAGTGATTATTTCTAAATGATGAAAGTAGTGAGAGTGGAGTAGTGGTCAGTGGCGGGGAAGGAGGAAGGGTGGGAGGAGATGCATGGTCAGCTCTTTCAACCCTGTGTACGAAGCATTGGGAAACGGAGGCTCATAAAGTTAAGTGACTTCCCAGGGCAACCTAGCTGGTGGCTGGAGCTCAAGGAGGCACACAGTGGAAGGTGGTGTAGGCTCAGGTTTTAATTCCACGCTAGGGAGTTTAAGTTAGTATCCTGGAAATAAGGGGAGCTGTTGAAGGTCTGTTGTTTGTTTGTGGGTGAAATATAATATGATACGTATTTAAGATGGTTTCTCTGATATTGGGATAGATGGATTAGAAAGGAAAGAAACTGCAGGCAGGGAGACATATTACAGTGATTCATCTATGCATTTATCCACCTGTTCCACAAACATTTCATCAGAATCTACTGTTTTCCAGGCATTATGAGAAGATATTGCAACAAGCTGGGTAAAGAGTGTGAGATAAGAAAGTGAGGGAGCTGGAAAGTTGGCAGCAGGGATTTAAAGCAGGGGTGAGATCATCCTTCTGGTCTGTCCCTGGGTATTTTTATCAAATGCAGGCATGGCCCTTCCATCGCCGTCGGAGTTGGTTTTCTGCATGTGGCCGGCTGTAAGAAGAAGGGATGTGGGTGTGGGAGGCTCTGGGAAGGGCCTTGGTCTCTGGCACTGGATGGAAGTGGAGATTCTGAGTCCACAGCATCTTCCCTGAAGCCCGGAGAGAGGAGAAGATCCTATATACCCTCTCGGTCTCACTCACTCCCCTCCCACCTTGTGATTTTCTCTGAATGTCTTGTTCCCAGGGCTCACTCTTTCTGCAGAGTTGTAGGGATCTAACACTTAAACTGGGGATCAGAGAACTGGTTCAATGCTTCTCTGCAAATATTAATAATAGGGAGTAAATATATAAATACAAAATTAACCTCAAAACATCTAAACCACAGATGCAAAGGATAGCAGCCTCTAACAGCTTTTGGGAATGCTCCCTCTTCAACAGCGCTGCCTGGGAATGCTGCTGAAGAATCAGAATGACATCGATCAAAGGGGCTATCCCAGCTGCCGGGGTTACAGGTCCCAAGGGGAAGTAATGGAGGTGAGTAGTGTCGGGGGTATGGATTGAAGAGGGGAAATGGCCGGGTGAAGCAGCCAGCCAGAGAACTCCAGGGCTGTTGCAATAGTACCAGTTTGCATCTATTTCTTTCAAATTTGTCAGTTTTCTTGCTTCTCCTTTACTGTCTGATTTCACTTTTCTGTCATTTCTTTAGAATGAATAGAGCACGTCTCCTTTTTCAAAATTCTTGATTTTTCTTCAATCACATTAATGTCGTTTTAAAAAATAGACTGTATTTTTTAGAGCAGTTTTAGGTTTACAGCAAAACTGAGCAGGAAATACAGAGATTTCCCATACACCTCCTACCTCCCCCACTGTTAACACCCTGCGACAGAGTGGCATGTCTGTTACCATTAAGGAACCTACACTGACACGTCATCATCACTCACAGGCCATAGTTTCCATTAGGGCTCACTCTTGGTGTTGTACGTTCTAAGAATTTTAACAAGTATATAATGACATGTATCCATCAACATGGTATCATGCAGAATGTTTCACTGCCCTAAAAATCCTCTGTTCTCTGCCTATTTATTCCTCTCTCCTTCCAGCTCCTTCCAGCCACTGATATTTTTACTATCTCCACAGTTTTGCCTTTTCCAGAATGTCATATAGTTGGAATCATACAATATGTAGCCTTTTCAGATTGGCTTTGATTACTGTCTTTTTTTAAAAGTAAAAAATGATCTTTTGTGTTCTTTTGTCTCTAGTAGAATATCCTTTACTTTTGACAATATCTAGTGAAATTTAATAATTTAATATTCTAATTCCAACCTTTGTTCCTCCCAGCCCTTGGGTGGTAGCTGTTTTCTGCAGTTGCTGCCTCTGTGATGCTTTAGCATTCTCTTTCTGGCTTTCCAGGAATGTAAGTGGATGAGGAGTATCAAGGAGGTGAGGTTCATTTGGAAATATGAGTAGAGATTTTCTATCTGAAAAAAGAGCTGAGACTTGTTTACGGATCTGTTGGTCCTTTCAGTTTCCACGAGCTTCAGAGGAACCAGCAAGGTAACCTGGTGTTGCCAATAAGCATCTCTTAGCGAGACAGGTGAGGCCGATGTCTTCATTGTTTACCCAGTTAATAATTTTTATACTAAACTCTCTCTGCTAGCTGACCCTTGACTGGACTCTCACTGATAATGGTGATTAATAACACTGGGCTCATTATAGAGAGATCAGCTTCAGGCAGGATATCAGCCATCTCAAATTCTAACCCCGCCACCCAGGATTTACTAACTCTTGAGTGCTAAGTTAGAGTCCTCTGCGGTAAATGGGGAGGATTACATCTGCTCTGGCCCATTCATAAAGTTGTGGTGGGAGCTGAATAAGCAGTATGTGAAGCAGTGCTGGGTCAGTCTTAATGAGCTGTACACATTTCAGGGACAGTGATCACTAAAGATGAAGCCCTTCTGGAACGAAGACATCGGCTGCGTCTATCTTGCTAGGAGATGCTTGTTGGTGACTTCAGGTAGCTGGCTCCTTTGCAGCTAGCAGAAACTGAGAGGACCAACAGGTCCATAGATAAGCCTCAGTTCTTTTTTTAGACAGAAAACCTCTACTCGTATTTCCAAATGAACCTCATCTCCTCTCAATTGCTACTTCTAAATGTTACCCATGTTCTATTTTAGTCTTGCCCAGTTATGATAAAAATGTCAACATGATTATTGTTACTATTTTACCTTTATATTTTTGGTTAAACCTGGTCTTCCTATGTTATAAAGCACGCTGGATCCGCTTGCTCTGGGGCAGGGACTCTAATTCCATTTCTGCTTCTTGCTACCTGTAAGCCAGTTATTTTACCCTTCCCGGGCTCCAGTCTCTCGTCCGCAGATTGGAAATCACTAGACTTGTCCTATTTGTCTCACAGGTCTTTTATACTCATATAAAAGGGCTTTGCAGATTCAAAGGTGCTGTAAGGGATGTTACTACTGTTGTTGGTAGTGTTTACGATCATGGGAATTTAGGCCAGTTTTAAAAAGATCCCATAAGCAGTGTCTGCAAATAGCACCTTATGGATTAGCATTAAAATGTGCTATTTCAAATCCTTTCCACTGTTGTACATTAAATATATACTGGTAAAATATGTGGCATTGAATTTCAACAAAGCATTAGTTTCTGGAACAAGATCAGACTCTTCAGTGTATTTCCAGGCAGTTTTGATCTCATGAATTTGTCCTAATACTGCAACCACTTGCTTGTGTCTGAGAGAGTGATTACATATAAGAAACATTCATGCCTCAAGGAAGGAAAGACTGACAAATGAACACTCAAACATTCCAGAACCAGGAACCACCTATTCCAAGCTTTTAAATACCCAAGACTTATGTACTAGAGGGGACATACAAGCTGGAGCTGCGGAGCAGGACTGGGGAAAATACCAGGGCCCAAATTATTTCTCTGACAGTCTCTGGAATGAATGGTCACCAACCAAACCATGCTTGCCATATCTTTTTCTTTTGGCTACTGTTTTGAGCTGCTCCGAGACACAATAGAGAAATGGAGAATGGAACCAATTATCTGCAGAATTCATGCTAACAAGCAGTAAAGGCTCATTATGTACTTATTAATTCATACAAAATCAGTTATGTCTGACTTATTTGTGTTGGCTGTCTATATTGATTGGATCCATTTTATAATTGCTAAACACTTGCAAGATGAAAGGATGTTGTTCACTTAAGAACCAATGTAGACATGGTTTGTTTGTGTGTGTGCTTGTGTATGTGTGTGTGTGTGTGTGCGCGTGTGTTATTTCCACTGTAGAACTATTCAGATTTAATAAGACAATTGAACCAACTCCTGCCAAAACAATACAATTGAAATGCTTCACAGATATTGAGCCTCCAAATCACATGCCAAGCTGTTTCTTGATTGAAAAGGCACATGTTCAGACACAGAAACAAAAGCCAATCACCACTCCCTCGCGGTGAATCACTGGATGACTCCACAGTGGTGAGCCTGTGAAAACCATTAAGATGAACTAATTTTGGCTTTTTATTAGATTTTCCCCAGATAGATTAGAAATAGTTTACAGATCTCTCTAAATCTCTCCCAAATCATTCTCCACCTTAAAAAGAATGTGGTCATTTAAGGCTACTGTTTTAGGTGGCGTTTTCCTGTCACTCAGAATTGCAACGTTAGACTTCTCAAAATTATTGAAGTGCCTGTGATTCACCACAAAACGCTAGTTTGTGTCTGCGGACATAAAACTGTTCAAAAACTTAGGGCCTTTTAGATGTTTTACTTCTGGGCAATACCTGGTTTTCTAGTGGGTTAGTTCTTTTTCTGTCAGCCCTGATTCAGCCTGGAAATGTGATTTGTAGCACAGCATGTAACTTGTGAACTGAGAACATTTTATGTACATACCACTATGTCTTGGAGGGTTAAACAAACTCCCTGATGAAGGGATTGTCTCCAGGCATGGATTGGGGTGGCAAGGACATCCATTCTGACTTACAGACATCCCACTGGGTCGTTGATAGAATTGAATTGGCCAGACCCTAGCAAGGTGTTAACTCAATGATATGGTTCATTGGGCCCTAATTTGGGTTTTGATCCATTTTAAGGAGGAAAGGGCAATCTTTTATACTGATTAGGCAGCAACAGTTCCTGAGATTTTTTTTTTGGATAAGCAGCTAATACAGTTGTTTATCAGTGAACAGTAACACCTCTAATAGTCCTCTCTCATTAATACATCCTGCTTGAAGAAATTTCAGAAGTAATTTCTAGCAAGTACCTCCACCCCATTTTATCAAAGAGCAATGCAAGTCCCAGAGAGATTAACTAACTGAGTTTATGACAGAATCGGGTATTTTGACTCTTAAGTCCAGTGTTCTGTTCACTACAACCACCACCTATAGACGTTTCCAGCAATAATGAGGTGAACAAAACAGAATGGCTACCCCTTTCCTTTGAGATTTCTGGCATCAGTGTTCTCCATCCTCTGTAGATGTAAATGCATCATGCTAAATTTAAAATGACAGCAAATATTTTTCTGAAAGAGCTTTTTATGGGAGGAGGAGGTTATATATTCTCCATCACTTCATAACCAATTTCTCTAAAACTTAACAGCTTAAAACAAAACACATTTATTATCTCACAGTTTCTGTGGGGTGGGAATCTGGGAATATCCTAGCTGTGTTCTCACAATCGAGGCGTTGGCCAGGACTGTGGCCTTATCCAAAGGCTTGCCTGGGAGGATCCACTTCTAAGCTCACTCACATGGTTGTTGGCAGAATTCAGTACTTTGTGGGCTGGTAGACTCAGGGCCTTGGTTCCTCACTGGCTGTTGGCTGGGGGCCACCCTCAGTGCCTTGCCCCATGGGCCGCTTCAACATGACAGCTTGCTTTATCAAAGCTGGCAAGCTGAGAAGGCCAGAGAGAGAGAGAGAGAGAGAGAGAGAGAGAGAGAGAGAGAGAGAGAGAGAGAGAGAGAGAGAGAGAGAGAGCGAGCTAGCAAGACACAAGTAATAGTCCTTTATCACCCAATCTCAGAGGTGACATCCCATAACTTTTGCCATATTCCATCTTCATATTCATTAGAAGCGAGTGCCCAGGTGCAGCCCGTATTCAAGCGGAGGGAACCACGTGAGGGTGTGAAGACTAGGAAGCGGGAATATTGGGAGACATTTTAGAAGGTTGTCTACCACAGAGGCGTTGTCCCATTTGTCACATATGTGACATATAGAAAACCTCATTTATTTTGGTTTGCTAGAGTCCATCATAATGCCCTGTTTACTTTAGTTCACACCATCACATGCTTAGCTTCAGTTCATGCATGATCACTAAAATGCAGATGGGAACAGTGTGGATAATCCCCCTCCTCCTCTTCAGTTCTATCCCCTCCACCCTGAGGCACACAGAGGGGAGCCATGCTCATAGAAAGTGCCACAGGGTCTTCAGCATCCTTCTAGATCAGCGGTCCCCAACCTTTTTGGCACCAGGGACTAGTTTCAAGGAAGACAATTTTTCTACAGACTGAGGGGTGGGGGGATGATTTTGGGATGACTCAAGTACATTACATTTATTGTGCACTTCATTTCTATTATTATTACATTGTAATATATAATGAAATAATTACACAACTCGCCATAATGCAGAATCTAATGCCGATGCTGATCTGACAGGAGGTGGAGCTCAGCAGTGATGCCAGTGACGGGGAGCGGCTATAAATACGGATGAAGCTCTGGGGGCTCACCCACTGCTCACCTCCTGCTGTGTGGTCCAGTTCCTAACAGACCGAGAGGCAGGGGGTTGGGGACCGCAGTTCTAGATGAAAAGCCTGGAGAGCAGAACCATGGAGTGGCCACATGTGGACTTTGGTCTTGGAAGGACTTGGGTTTGAATCCCGTTTTCACCCCTCAGTAGCTGTGGGGTCTTGAACAATATTACTGAAACTATTTCCTCATCTATAAAATGAGACTGATAATTCCTGCATACCAGGTTCCTGGGAGCATTCGGCAAGAGAATGTACGTAAAGGAGAATACCCAATTCCCATCGCACAAAGAGTCACAGCAAACGGGCACTTCTGTCTTTCTTCCTCTTCAGATAATGGAATACCCCATAGAAAGGGTCAGGACAGCGTTTCATTTTTAAGGTAGGCCTCTTGGAGCTTGAGAGCTGCGATACAACTTGATATTTGGGGGTCATTTAGTTTACTTGTTCTTTATATTTCTATAAATTAGGACTAAGAGCAGTACCTGCCCCATAGGATTCTTTTTTTAATTTGAGAAATATAATGCATGTTAAACTGCTTAGCACAGTTTTGCCCTGTAGTGCACACTCAGTGAATGTTTGCTATTATTACAATAGCACTAAGTTTACAGTTCTCTTCAACTCTCTGTACCTTTATTTCCTCATCTGGAAAATGAAGGAAATACCAGTAGCTGCTTCTCAGGGTGCTCATTAAAGCTAATGAGTGAAACATATAAAGGGTTTAAAACAGTGCCTGGTACATGGTGAGTGCACAAAGAACATAAACAAATATTAACATTCATTTTCATTAGTGCTTGATCAGTGTTTCTGTTTTAGATGACCCTTACCTGGTATAAAAGTTTAACAACACAAGTTTTTATATTATGCTATTCATATAATACACATTTTTCTATTATTATAATTATATATATTGTATGATTCTGTTCTTGAGTGGTTCAAGATAAGGATGACATGTCAGAGACTCAGAGTTCCAGTGCAGAATTTGCTAGCACTTGTTTGGCAGATAATAATGCTGTCCTATGCGTCATAGAATACATATAGCACGGATTTTCTAAAGCGGATGCTTGCTTGGATTTTAAATCACAAGCGTTTGTGTTGCCCCCTCCACAGATACTCAAGCGACTACCCTGTGATGCGGGGCTGATGTGAGAGAAGCCACCATCCACCCAGGTCACTACGGATTAGAGGAGAAGGGGTTTGATTGATTGGCTTCTTTCTTCAAAGCTTTTGCTTCTTTTTTAAAGCATTGGCTTGACATTTCGAATTATTTCTCAATGAAAACTTAAGACAATGTCTATTAGTAGTGATACAAATAAATACCTTTTCTTATTTAATAATAGTAAAAGAAAACCCTTGAAACAAAGGAAAGGAAATTCTAACCCCATCTATCTGCCTTTTCCTGTCTCTGTTAACAGAACCGAGGGCTTGATTTAGACTCTGCCCCCTACACATGGAGGAAGAATCAAGTGTGAGAATCAAATATTAAATAGAACAACATTTTTTTTGCCACCACCCACTCATATGTCACGTATATGATGAGCTCCTCGAAGACGATGGGTGAGATAGACGTTACGGTGTATTCAAATGGCCCTTTTTTGCAGGCTAATCTTTTTGGTTCCAGATACCTGTTCTTCTCTGCTTGGTTAGCATTCCAGTGACCAAAGTGAATGGACACACGTGTTCTTTGTTGTCAGTTTGACTTGCTTTTCCCCTCGAATAGTTGCTGCGGAAATTTAGCTCAGCTTTAAACATATCAAGTTCGCCCTTTATCTTCAGAGACTAGGGCGGTTTTTCTTTCCTGGGAAGAAGTTCTCCTATAACAAGGGACACTCCAGGACAATGAGGAACATTAGAGGTTTTAAATATCCAACAAAGGAAACAGAGAGCAATATTTGCTAAGAGAGAGAGAGAATGAGAACAAGAGTGTGCTCTAGAGAGAGAGAGAGGGGAGGCGGGAGAGAGAGAGAGAGAGCAGAGAAAGAAAAATCCCTTTGTAAAGAGTCATTGAAATACAACTTCAAATACTCTTATGTTTCTGGGAAGAGAGCCTCTATGTATAAAAAGTAGCATCCCTCCAGTAAGTTCTAAATTAAGTTAATAAAAACAAATTGAAGCAGAGGGCCAAGTCTGCTTTCTGGAGGCCACAGTAAGAGTCAGGCTGTGGTGACAGTTTCCATGAGACAATCGGTTGATTGTGGGAACCTAATGATTTCTCTGGATTTATTTCTGCTTCAGTCATCTGGTGAATCAGAGCATCATGTCACTCTTTCTCTCTTGCCTTCTCTGGCTTTAATCTTCCTTAAAATAAATTTCCTTTATCATCTTGAAGTAAGACAAATAAAATCTCCCAGTATTCCTGCCATTGGGGGCCAAAAAGCCAGTGACTAGATTTGTCACAGGCCACTCAGTGCTCTTGAATTAGGACAGAGATGGAACCACTCAGGTGACTGTAATAGAGATAAAAGGGGGTCGCCCAGCTCAAAAAAGAATCTGTTTTTCTTTGATTGCACCTCAGGAAAGGTCAAATAGGATTAAATTTTTAAAGTTGACCAGAACAAAGATAGATGACTTGATTTTCAGTGCAAATTTGGTTATGTCAAACCAAGTAGCACCAGAAATATGATTGATTAACCTCCAGAGAGTCCATGGCGTATTTCATTTCACTCCCTTTGGAGTCACCGTGGGCACGGTGCTGTCTTTCAGGATGATGGATTTACAGGGATTTCCAAGTGTCTATTAATGCCCTTCACCCACTTTGCTGAGATCACTCATTTGAACAAATGGTTTGAAGATTTTGTGTGAAGATGCTATAAAGAGAGTCATCGGTTTCTATTGTTCATAGCAGTTATTATGTATATGTGTACAGAGGGGACTAGAATTTGAGAATTAATGTCATTGAAAATGAGAGCAATATTTGAGAGCCTTGAATTCTCTGGAGAGTTCAAATAAAGATGTCTATTTTGAAGAGGACATTTGTTTTCTTGTTTAAGAAAGAGGATCTTTATATTCTTATTTTTTTGAACTACATTTTACTGTAATTTTCCTGATACATGTTTTAAACATTTCTACACACTATGCAAGTTACTAAAATCCAAAATTTTCTGTACCTGATTGCAACGGGGTTGGTAAGAAAGAATAGTTAAGAATAAAAGCAAAATGGAGAGTGTTTGGAGAACATAGCAGAATCATCACAGAAAAGAGTGGCAATTTTCAACTTAGATGTTCTCAGCTAGAGTTGCTGAGGGAACAGCAAGTGCACAAGCTGGTATAATCTTCTCTGAAACAGAACTGCATACAGACATTTGGCTGAAAACCACATTCTTTAGTGCTAATGGAAATAACATTTAAAATGTACAAGATACATATGTATATATTTAATATCCCTCAATTGAGAGGTTTCTATGTATATTAGGTACTGCAATATTGAAATGATCTTTTGGACAGTCTACTCTGAACACAATATACAGGTGTGTACGTGTGTATGTATGCAAATGATCACACAAACTGTAATACAATGTGATAAAACCTAAATTCTAGAAGACAATTGTAAACCATACATTGCAGAGAACACAGAGAAGGATGAATTAATTCTACTAAGGAGGAAGAAGAGGAATAAAGGAGGAAGATGGAGAAAGACTCACAAAGGAAGTGAATGTATGAGCCTTGAATTGTGAATAAAATTTACACTTCTTAAGAAAAGGGCACTGAATTACAGAGAAGGTTAAGAGAAGGACGGAAGGATGTGGATGACAATAAGGCCATTCATTCAACAGATATGTATTTAGTGCATACCATATGCCAGGCACTGTTCTGGAATATTCTAGCAGTGGTCTGTCATGAGTGTGAGCATGTCCCTCAAGAAACCTAGGGGGAGATAACAAATGAGATAAACTATGGTAGATACTGAGAAGGAAAAGTAAAGCAGGAGAAGGGAGTACGAGATCTGGAGGGAAGGTGAGGTGAGTCTTCTAGAAGGGTGGACAAGAAACTTCTCCCTGAGAACCAACATTTTGAGGGGAGACCTGAAAGGAGTGAGGGGTGACTTCTGGGGAAAGAACATTCTAGACAGAAGGAACAGCAAGTGCAAAGGCTCCAAGGTGAAAACATGCCTGGGAGAGCCAAGGGTCGCCTGGGGGATGAGAGTGAGGAGAGGGACTTTGGGGGGAAGGTTCCTAGACTTTGGCCTTTACTCTGAGGGAAACGGGAAGACGTGGGGGTTTTGAACACAGGTAGGATGTGATTTAAGTGTTTTCGCAGGATCTTTCTAGCTACTGCATCACTAGCTTATATTTGTACAACACTTTACAGTTTGTAAAGTGCTTTCACATACAACGTTACAAGACTTCTCTCATACCCTTGATGAGGGAACTGAAAAGCTCAGGGATGTTAAAACAATGTGCCTGAAATCTTATTGCTAATGAGTGGTTGCACCAGAATAAACCGTTGTCCGTTGGAGCTGTTTCCATCACATCCTGCTGCCCACACGATTGTATGGATTAGATGTGTGAGAATTACATTAATGATAGATGACGATGCCCATCCACACATGAGCATGTATCAACACACAAGCATTTCGATGAAGACTGTAGGCTTATGCTCATGGTCTTTCTTAAGGCTGGAGATAGATTGCAGACTGGAACTGATCATGACTTTCAGCCACAGAAAGTACTTCTTTCTAACAAAATCAAGGACTGACTGCTTAGCTTTCTGGTGGTACAAATCTAATCACCAAGGCAAGGATAAATGGGTGGGGTGTCAGCATGTGTACACATGTGTGTGTGTGGGGGGGGGCTAAGATTTCTTCCTGCCTACTTCCTAGCTGATTTCTATTGCATTCAAAGGGTAGAGTGTATGTAGGCAATAGATTCTGTTTCTCAATTCTCTCAATGCATAGATTCTAGAAAAAATTTGTTATTTTAAATTTTCAATGTTTTTATGAATTTTTTACCTCTTTGGGTTGGAATTGCTATATAGAGATAGCTAGAGTGGCCTCTTTTTTAACTTTTTAGTTGAAATATTAGGAAGTACAAGGAATATATTTAAATCTTGATGAATGTTTGGACAAATAACGCTGTGTGACCACCACTCAGGCCAAGATGCACAACTTTTCTGGTACCCTAGAAGGTTCCCACTTGCCCTTTCCCATAGACTGGCTCTATTTTAACTCAGGAACTTCGCTGTGGTTTTGACCATATCTTTGACATTCCTTTTTGGTTTATCTTTGGCAAAAATTCACTTTCAGTTCAAAATAGAACATACCATGATTATATGGTTATTATTAATGTCTCTTGTAAACATCTCTTTTTGAGGAAAATGTGCAAGAAAGCACTAATTACATTTTATCTGTCATCCATGTATGTTCAAATAACCAAAGGAAGAGGATTTGGGGTTAAATACCATTTAAGTTTTTATTAGATAGTATAACAAGTACTTGGAAACATACTGCCAAACCCCAATTGCCTATTGTCCTCCCATTTAATCATAATTTCTAAGCCCACAATGTTGAAGTACTTAATGAAGCCTTCTATTAGGAAAAAAATAGTCCACCTCATCACTTTTTCTGTTGACCTGGTATGCTGTTCCTGGCCACAAGTAATGTGGAGGAAGCTGCTTTCAGCAATTTTCATTTCATTCAAACCAAAGAGAAGGTGGGTGTGATTCCCAGCTGGGAAGAATAACCGATGTCCTGGTGCTGTCACTTCAGTGCCAAGTACAGAGGTAGATCACCAACCAATGATTGTATTTCCTATCTCTTCTCGTTAAGCTTTTTGACATCTGTGTTGATTTTGTAATATATATTTACTTCACACAGTACCCTGTTGCTCAGTAAATTCATTGTTGAAATATGGAACATATATCTAACATAAAAACATGAGCCATATAGGTTGCTTTCAAGAGACTTCTGTCAATTGCTTTGCAGCTAAGATGCATATTGTGTCTGCTTGCGTGCATCTCCATTCTCAGGGAAAACACAGCAGACACTAGTGGAAAGAGGGCTTTGTTCTCAAACCCCAGGACTGACTTGCATCCTATGCCTGTTCCTCACCCAGTCGCCATGATCAAGGGAATGAGATAGAGTAATTGGTGGACTGGGAAGTGTGCCCATCCCCAGGGGTAGAGGGAGATGGGGGGCGCTTATGCTATAGAACCAGCCTGGACACGGAGGGGGACAATGGTGGCTCCCACAGGGAAGTCTGCTGTTCCCAGAAACAGGCGGTGTGATGGCTCAGTGTCCTGGCCAGGAATAGGGGGTGGGGTGATTGGGGAGGGTGAGTTCAAGGTCAAGGTTCAGAACAGGCATGACCATTTATAAAGCTGGTATTTTAAGACTCATCTGATTCTTGGAGTGACTTACGGGAAGTTGGAGAAATGATCATGTGTCCCCAAACCTCCCAAAATACGAGCAGCCCTGAAAAGTTGTGTGAATTTCAGTACATTTTACAAAGAAGTTTCTTCCAAAATATATGTCTATTTTCCATCTCCTTTCCCTCCTAACTGCTTCCTATCACTCCTGCAAAGGCCCAAGCCTTGAATTTGGTTAGAGATGTTATTACAAGGGAATAGATGGTTACTCTTGGCCAATATTTTTTAATTTAATTTTTTTATACTTTTCTCTATTGAGAATTGATGGTGTTCTTCTAACTCACTTATTTAAAAAATGGTAGAAGTTAACTTCTGAAAAAGGGCATTAATAAATATGGTTGTTTTGTGCAACTCTTTTTAATACTTGGTATCTAGTTTTGAAATTTTAAAATATTTAAAAGAATGTTCTTAAAAACGATTTGAATGTTCTGTCAGGTTCCACCGGAACAAAAGAATTATGTTTTCCAGATCAGTTTCTAAATCTTCTGGAAATAACCAGATCTATTTCCACATATTTGTAAATAAATAAACAAAATTAGAGCAACAGAGTGGGGCAAGGTGGCTCACGCCTCTAATCCTAGGACTCTGGGAGGCCAAGGCGGGAGGATCACCTGAGGTCAGGAGTTTGAGACCAGCCTGAGCAAGAGCAAGACCCCGTCTCTACCAAAAATAGAAAAATTAGCTGGGTGTGGTGGCGTGCACCTGTAGTCCCAGCTACTCGGGAGGCTGAGGCAGGAGGATCGCTTGAGTCCAGGAGTTTGAGGTTGCTGTGAGCTGTGGTGGTGCCACTGCCCTCTAGCCGGGTGACAGAGAGAGACCCTGTCTCAAAATAAAAAAAAATCAGAGCAATGAACTAAGCAGTTTTATTAATAATATGTGTAGTTTTGACCACACAATCTGAATCCTGTTTTTCTGTTGAACCCTGTTTGCTCCTTGGTCGTCTGGTGATTTCTGGTGCCGTCAATTCTTTTTTTTCTTACTAACAAATGTGGTATTAATAGACTCAGGAACAATGAGGATTACTTGGATTAAAGCTTATTTGTCTTCTCTAATTATATTTTTAGAATGTAGCATAGGGTCAGTTTCTTCCCTAATACTACATTGTCTCTCTCCTCCAGAGTATCTCTTCAGTGTAATGTTTTTGGGGGGCGAGGAGGAGGTGGGGTGGAGGGGGAAGAGCTCTCACTAAGTGCTCGCTTACTCCCTCATTTTCAGTATGTGGGCTACATGCCTCTCTGAGCTCATCCTGCCAAGTTCTGTCCAGAGACTCTTTGATCTCTCCTTACTGCCTTATAGGGGTGTGGGAAGGATGAATTAATTAACACTTATAAAGAGCTTTGAAGATGAAAGTGCTTTGTTAGTGCCACCACGTCTCTAGGCTTCTGCTGTCTCTGGCTGTTACTACATAGAGGCCCTCTTCACCCTCCACCCCCAGGCAGAGACTCTGTTTGGACTTGTGGGGTTAGTCTGCTGGACTTCCAAAGAAAGAGGCCTAGGTTTTGTGGTGGAGAATGAAATAGACCTAATGGAAGCATTTCTTTTTTTTCCCCGGACTTGCCAAAGCGTAGCCAGCCAATTTTAGGTCAAACTGCTTACTTAACTTTAGATTTTTTTTTTTTTTTGTATGAGGAGGCAGGCATTGTATATGAGTAATGGATTTGCATTCCAAACCTTTGGAGAATATAAGAATGCCCTTGCCACGATAAGACAATGTTCGATTAGTCCTCTTTGGTAATACCTGCCCACCACCCCCACCCCCGGCTGACCGGAATCCTGGCCTCTGTCCCTGTCCCCTGAGATTGGCATATCTTCTCACTGTGGTTCTAGCCACACTTTTCTAGCCACACTTTTCTGTCTCACTGCAATCTCTTTACAATAAGATCTCTAGTCACTTCTTCCTTAAACCACATAGAGAACGTTACTGTGTCAACATTTTTCCAGTTTGAATGCCTCGTCTCATACCAACAGGCTACCCAGAAAATGGATTGCTCACGATGGGCTCTGGAATGCGGCTTTCGTTGACATGCAGATACAGCCACAGACTCCACTCTGGAGTCACGTGAGCCTGGCTTTTCTACTGACAATGTGGTGGAGTCTTGCTGTTTCCCACCAGTAAGTGCTGAGAAAAGCCTCAAGGCCTCAGCGATCTGTCACTGTCCCGGATCTGTCACTGCCCGTTTTGATTGACCTGAAATGCCTCTTTGTAAGTGGAAGGATAGAGAAATTTTTGTGAAAATTGCAAAGACATGTAGAATCCAAACCAAATGAAGGCTATATTTCTTCATTTTCAGAGACAGTGGTGAAGATTTGTAAATAGATATGCAGCCAAATAAAGTATTGCTTTAGTGCAGTCTGCCTTGATGGAAAGGACTCCTTAGCCTGGGATTGCTAAGTGAGTGTTTGGGTTTGAGATTTTGCCTGCACGTTTTATTTGTTCTAAAATTTTGTGCGAAAAGAAGCAATTTATTTCTTATATCTTTACATCACCCCACTATATTTTACTTCTGCTTTCTCCTTTGGTTTAGAGTAGCTTTATAGAATGATTATCATGATAATTACTCTTTACAGAGCACTTGCAACATGCAGGGCACATCCTAGATGCTTTTCCTCCACTATTTCATTTAGTTCTCATTACAGTTCTCTGAAGTATATTTGACTATTCCTGTCTTATAGATAGGCAAATGAAGGCTGAGAGAGGTTAGTAATTTGTCCAAGGTCATGGAGCTTATAAGTTGCAAAACTGAGATCTAAACCCAGGCCAGAGTTCATGTCTAGAGTCCATGCTCCAACTGATATTCTACCCTCTTGAAGACTATGTTTACTGCAGCAGTAGAAAGTTTATTCTCCTTTGATGCATAAAATGCATGAAGGACTTTACAATCCATACCAAAGGGTCATCTGACATGATGGAAAATCTTCAGAATTTTTCTAGTTGTTTTTCTAGTCTGTTTAGATTACACTGGGGACTGGGGGTGGGTGATACTAAACAGGCTTCTTAACCCCTTTGAGCTTCAGTATCTTCACCTGTGAAATGAGGTTGATGGTAATACCCACCACGTGGGAATTTTGTTATGTGATTAATGAAACGTATGGTGAATGGTGAGTGGCTACATCAATGCAGTTAGGAAGCAACTATATTATTCTCGATGAGAGATTATGAAACTCTGAACTAAAGATAATTAAAAGGAGCTGACATGTATGAGAGGAGCTGCTTGGAGAGTGGCCCTTTAAATCTCAAGCTTCAGTCATTCCACAGCTGAGAAGGAGAGTTCAGCAGAAAAGAGAGAAGTCAGAGTTAAAGATGTCAGTCTACGAGCTACCTGTCGAAAAGGGATTGTTCGCGATATTAAAGAGCATGAGAGTGTCGAGGAGGAGAGTATAAAGTCAGGAGGAAATTCTGGATAGAGAATCTTGTGAAAGTCTACATGTAAAGCACAGCCAGTCAAACGGGATCCAGAGAAGTTTCTGGAAAAAAAAAAAGACAGAAGAACCAGAGAATGAATTTCACAATAAACAAGACAGAAGACAGTTTCCAGTAAAGGTTGACAACAGTGTTGAGTTCTGCAGAGGTGACAAGGATCTAAAGACGGTGAATTTGTAAGTATTGAGACTGTTGGAAACATCTGAGGAAGTAGCTTCTGAAGAGTAGTTAGTGAGAGTTGCAGCCACACTGCAGAGGGAATGGAATGATTTCGCGTTGATATGCTGGGGCCAGAGAATGAACGCTACTCACATCAATCTCAAGCGAAATCTCGAGCATATCTTATCCACTCACAAGCAGGAGGAGACACTTGGCTGGGTTACTTGGTGTCTTAGATTGCATTTCACCAAAAGCAGACTCAGGCAAGGATTTGACGAGAAGCAGTTTATTTGGAAGGTGATGCCAGGAAGAACCAATAGAAGAATGGAGGACTTGAGACAGAGAAGGAAAAAATCAATACAGGATGTTAATGGATAAATTACTGCTGTGGGCAGTTGGGGTCCATTCCTGCTGGAGACCACGTGAAATATGCCTTAGATGTGCCCTTTCTGAGTGGTAAGGAAACTCAAGTGTTTATCCTCCAAGTCTTATTTGTATTGAGTGAGGGTTGTTCTCAGAGTGCCAACCCCTGGCACCTCCAACCTGGCCTAGCCTGTGAAAGTGCCAAAAGGAAAGCGTGTATGATAGGAGGCTGTTGGTGCTCATGGTGAGTGCAGAGCAGGGTGGACATGGTCTCCTACAATTAGGGATGGAAATGGGCAAGCAGAAGAGTGAAGAAAGGAAAGTGTGAGGGACTGACATTTACTGAGTGCCTAGGATGTAGGAGACACTCTGTGTATGCCTTAGTGTGTGTGTGCTTCAATCTCACTTATCCTCCCAACTCTCATAGGAAGAAACCAAAGTTCAGAGAGATTAACTTTGCAATGAACAACTGAGACCAATTCTTGCTCCGATCATCTAAATATCAAGCTACCCCACCATTCAGTAAGTAAACCCGGGGTGTTCATGGGGGCATAGTTGAAATAGTGGCCCGTGGTGTGTTTGGACAGATCATCTCATCGAAATGATGCCCTTTGTTTCTGAATGTGTGCTTTTATTCCTTCCCTCCTTTGGAAGGAGTAATTAATAGTTTGGTTTTAAAAAGGCCCCCTGCGGGTTTACAGGCTGCTCGTGGAAATCAAAATTACTAAAAGAATAATGAATTGTGTTAACAAAGGATATTATTATCTCTTCTAAATGTTTATGTTGCTGGAAACTTGAGTGAAAGATTCGCTATGATTATCCTGTAATGCTGAAAATAGGAATTGTTCATCTACATGCTCATCCTGTCCCACTTTGGTGTCCCTTCCTCCCCTTTACTTGTCATCTTCCTGGAGCTGCATTCTTTGGGTCTCCTACGTGGGCTCCAGATGAACTTTTCCACCATGCTGCTGTCTCAGGGTTCCGACTGATAACACTTGGGTCTACTTTGCCCTTCCTGGTTGGAAACTCCTGTTTCTCTTCCTATTCATCTTTCCCCCCTTTTCCTTGAAGGTCTCTCTCTTTATCTCCTCAATTAATCATGCAGCCCAGGCAGTTGTTGTGTTGTTTCTGGCTTTTTTTTTGCCTCTCTTGATACCTTTCTCTTGGGTCCTAACCCTCAGACTCTTGGCACCAACCCCAGCTAATCTGATAAAGAACACACTGGGGAACGCTCTCCATGGGGGGGACCACAGCAGCAGGAGGCCCTTCAGGCCAACCCCTCCTTCCCGGGAAGAGTCTCTCTGTAAACTGTTGTTTTCTGTTAATGATTTTTCAGTTTGGGTTTTATGTTTTAAAAATGCAAGACATAAAAATAACGGCACAGAAGCTTCTGGAAAAAAATTAAAATGAGCATCCTAACCAACTCCCCCACCCTGACAATAGCTGCTTCCTTCTTGCTCATTCCTGGCAAGTCTTTATTCTACTATGTAGTTTTGATTTCTGCATTTTTAAACTTAATATTATTTCAGGATCATTTAAATCTATTTCTTTTCACCTGTCATAATTATTCATTTTAACGACCCATTAATATTCCATTGTGTTAGTGGCACTATATTTAACAATTTTCTTCATGAAAATAAGTTTTCTGTTCTCTAGGATAAATGCCCAACAGTGAAATTGTTGGGCCATATGATAAATCTATTTTTAGTTCTAAAGGAAATTGCCAAACTATTTTCCAGAGTGGCTGTACTGTTTTACATTCCCACTAGCAATGTGTGTGTGATCTCCACATTGTCATCAGCATCTGGAATTTGTGATAATCACTATTTTTTATCTTACTCATTCCAATAGGCTCATCTGCAATAGTCTCAGATCAAGCCTCTTGTTCTATTGAAATTACAAATAGTGTACCTTTTATCCTCAAAGGTTACCAGTTTCTATACAGTATATGGTCACTGCACTAGAGCACATTATAGGAGCCGCCGCATGTTTTGCCCATATTCACTACAGTTAAATCTCTTTGTGGTTTTAATTTGCACCTCCCTAATGGCTGATGATGTTGAACATATTTCATGTGCTTACTTGTCATCTGTGTATCCTTTCCAGTGAACTGCCTAAGTCTTTTGCCCACTTTTTAAATTGGATTGTTTTTTGGTGTTGATTTTTGAAGAGTTGTTAAGATACAATTTGGATATGTGATTTGCAAACATTGCTTCCAATCTGTAATTTGTTGTTTTATTCTCTTAACAAGCTCTGTTGCATAGAAAAAATTTTTAAATTTTGATGATGTCCAACTTATCTTTTTTTCCTTTTATTGGTGTCAAATCTGAGAACTCTTTGCCTAGTACTAAGTCTGGAAGATTTTCCCCTACTTTTTTCTAAAATTTTATGGATTTACATTATATATTTTAATCTCTGATCTATTTGAAGTTAATTTTTGTATAAGGTATGAGGTGTAGGTAAAGATTCATGCAACTTTTAAAAATTTAGTAGAATCTCTCATTTAGAATAGGAGTGGGATTAATAAAGCAGAAAGTATGCAATTTTTGAAAAAATATCTGGGTTTTATTTCTAATTTGGGGGATGACTATAATATTGGGAATCTTAAATTTTGGGAAATTCAAACTCAGTACGAGGAAAGAGTACATTAGTGAGTGAGGTATTTACAGGGCAGGTGGGAGTTCTCTAATGCTCCATAGAGAGGTCAGACAGCACATCCTAGTTGACCTTAGACAGTCTCAGATCACTATTGTTCCACTGAAATTATTAATGGTGCCACTTCCCCTTCCACTGTCAAAGGGTCCCAATTTCTTCAATACAGAATGTGGTCACCCAACTGGATCATATTATTTAAGTGGCCACATGTTTTACCTATGCCTACCTGCTTATTCCATGTTCCCATCCTAAAAGAAATGCCATAGTCCCCCCAGTTTTACATAATTGTCTTTCTAAGAGACAAACTTGGTGCTTTAGTTTTGGAAAAGCATAGCAATTTTCTGCTGGAAGAGGTCTTGGGTATGCTTTAGACTAGCTAACATTTATCTAGCACTTACCATGTGTTAGGCATTGTTTTAAGAATTTTATGTGCAATGATCAATTCTCACTGAAACCCTGAAGGGAAGTTTTATCATTTTCATTTTACAGACAAGGCTACTGGGGAATTCCAAGGTGAAGCAACACACCAAGGTTTTGTGGCTGGGAGTTACAAAGCCACGATTTAACCCAGGCAAACTGGCTCCAGAGGCTGTGCTTAACCACTGATCCATCCGCCTTTCTCTCCATGTTGTCCTACAAATGGACAAAGAGAGCCCAGGAAGGTTAATAAATTTAAAGTGGTGAGAGGACACCCACCCCAAGTTTCCATATTATAACCCAGGTTAGCTGTGATATCTGGCAAGTAAAATAGACTATGGAATAATAAAACCCAGATATTTCTATGTGTGTGGAAAACATGGGGTCTAATAAAGGCTTGGGTTATAGTCCCAGCTACACACTATAAGACGTTGGGCAAATCACTTAATGGACTTCAACCTCCTCATTAAAGAGGGATAATGAAAATGCCTAATTCATGAATCTAGAAAGGTGATGGATTTTGGTGTTGCCTAAGTTATGTGTTAGGAAATCATTAGAATGGTATGAAAGTCGCCTGGTGTCCTGGACTATGGCTGGTTGGCTGAAGTGTTTATGCTTTGGTTTGAAAAGTCGCAGTTCGTTCTTTTGTGTGTTTGTGTCTACTCAGAAATGAAGGCAGAGAAGCTTCTTATGTGTTTCTCCTTCAGTTAGTAAAGATAGCAGTGGCCTAACTACAAAAGTCAACAGAACCTGAAAGATCAGCTGACGTTCAGGTCTCGACTTTATTTCTGTAGCAACTTTGCTCTTATCTTCCATCATATCCCTGAATGGCATAGACATTTATGGATCATTGGTGAGTCTCTAGTTTATAGCACATAACTGGAGGCTGTGTAAGGAGATACTGAGTTCTGACACTGTAGATAAAATTGCTGCAGACGATGTGAGAAGCTGAATGAATGGGCTGGGTTATACATACCATTAAGCTCTGAATGATTTTTGCCAGAACAAGATATATTTCCTTCTTTATAGACAGTGTCAGAGTGTTTCAAGTTATATAACTAGCTGTTCTGGAAGGGTTTGAAGAAAATAACAGGGGATGCAGTCAAAGATAAAAGAGATTTACACACCCCCTTCTAATCCAGCTCAAAATAGGACCAGAGAAGGATGGAAAATAGAAAGAAAAATGTAAAGGTCATATCCATTTTGGTTATATTGGTATCGTGGAAAACACAAATTAAATTGTTGGTATGGCGAGGCATTGTTCTGGAAGGTTCGGGAGGGTTCCCAAGTCCCCAGGCTTGCATCCTGGCATGAATCTTGATACTGCCCCACACTGGCTATGGCCTGGACAGGTTTCTTTTTCTCTGTGATTCAGTTTTCTCATCCTTAGGATGGGGATAATAATAGGACTTGCCTCATAGGTTAATTATAAGGATTACATGTCAATATAATAATAATGATAATAATACATGTTTAATACAGCAGCTGGCCCATAGTAAGCCCACAGTGTTTATTAATTTTTACTTGTATTATCTAAAAACATGTGCTTGTGGGTCAACTTTTAAATGATAGGGGATGTTAACATTTACCTATAACATCATATATTAATATAGCATCTTAGTTTTGATCAGGACTTCTCAAACTAGCTATTGTGGTGAAACAGTTTTTAAAGATTTTCATTTCTAATATGCCATCAACTGCTTATTTTGTGAAAGACTGAAATTTTTCAGCAATATGAAACTGCTATAAGTTTCTAAATGCTTCCTCTCACTTTATCTTCTTCTCCCATTGCTGATAAGCAATACCCGCCATGCACTGGTCCATGGGTGACACTTTGAGGAGCACTGGCTTCGAGCGCACCCTCTGGCCTTCTCTGTCCATCCTGGACACCTGTTGTTCAGCATCCCTTTCCCTTTGGGAACTGCCTCCTCCATCCCATGTGCCTCCAGTAGCTTTCAAAGCAGGGTCCCCAGCCTGTCCTGAAAACAGGCTGTATCCATCATCCATCATCGTCCTGGCAGGAGACAGATGGCACCCTCAAACTGGGTAATATGAGGACAATTTAATAATCAGAGTGTTTATACATTTCAGGGGCAGGGTTAAAGAAACAAACAAGAGATAATGCAGTTCTTTGGGGCTAGGAAAAGTGGGGAACTATTGCTACTTCTGATCCTGAAAGACAAGGGGAGGAAATGGTTACCAGGCCCCAGAGAAACAGCTGATGGAGCGGCCAACGGACAGTAGCGAGGCGTTTAGAAGAGGGATGATTCAGGGAAACCCACAGAAGGTAAATATTAATACCAGAAGGTAATAAACACTATAACCTCAGTCTTTTCATGTTTCATGTAAGTGCCTCCCATTGGCCAAATCCAGCTGGAAGCCAAGAGAAGGGAGCTCTGGATGCTTCTAGGCAGGTTGGCCTCCTGCCACACAGCAGAGACAGGTGGAGAGTGGATCATGGGATGGCAACAATTCTAGTTTGCCTGAGTCTGAGGAGTTTCCTGGGACAGGGAGCTGTCAGTGCTGAAGCTGTTTCAAACTGGGATGGTTGGTCACCCTAGACCCGGCGGAGCAATGAGAGGATGGCATAGGATCCAAGTCCCACCAATCTGAATACCTCCATCTTATTTTAGCCACAAATAGTGTCCACTTTGTCTCTTCATCTCCCAAGGCAGCGTGGGTGCATGTCTATTCCAATCACGTCTAATAGTTCTGACCACTGCGTAGAGGAGGGGGAGTTAATGAGTGTGAGCCCATCAAGGCCTCATGAAATCCCTGGTGTTCTGCTCTGGGTCTGGTTCATTAGGGACCTGTAGCGGTCGGCATAATCTCATTCATACTAACCAGTTGTTCTCAATTTTGACTACCTGCTGGAATCAGCTGGGGAGCTTCAAACTTACCGTTGCTTGGAATTTTCTGCTTGATAATCTGGTTTAATACATATGGGATGTGACCTAGATGACTCCAATGTGCAGCCGAGAGGGAGAAATAGGATGTCCTCCAATGGGGAGGCTAAGGGACTTTCTTGGGAGAGGTGCTTTGGTTTACTACCAGGCATGCTTCATGCAGGCTGATTAACTCTGTGTCCCATGAGCTGGAACCAGGGCTTCATGTGAGTGTCCTATCTTGGCAGTGACCCCATCTGGAGAGGATTGGGGGAGTCAGGGCACTTCCAATGGTCTCCTACCCTAAAGTTATGATTTAGGAGTATAAGGCTGGACCTTATAGCAGGAGGGGAGTCTCCATCATGCCTCTGCTGTTTGAGAGAAAGCTTGCCACTCAAGTCCTGACATAATTCCTACCCCACAGAGCACTGGGATAAGAATCTACAGAATGCATTATCCTTAGCTGGCCTTCCAGGGAGCATTGTGGGAGATCATGGAGCATCATCGGTAAGTAAACACCCTGCAGCACAGGATGGGGCTAGGATTCTGCATGCAGGAGAGGCATGCACAGTGCCATATTTAAGGAGGCAGTCACTCTGCCCTGAGATTGAGTGTCTCCTTGTCTCACCCTCATCTCCCTCCTGTGATGCAGCTCACAAGCCATCCAGAATTGCCCGTTTGACAAGCAGCCCACAGTGTAGTCTGGAGCTTCTGTCTTTCTAACTTTGGACTGATTGGATAGGGAGGACAGGGGAAGAATTCACATTGGACATCACCACTTGTTTTTCTCTCTACACTCCACATTGACACAGATGGCAGCCATGTCCAAATGGCAGACCCGTAGCTACTTCTTGTGGGGTATTTCAGTTGCCCTGAAGGATCTTCTTACACGTCTTTGCAGTAACCCCTTGGTGGGGTCCCTGACGGTGAATTTTTGTGAGTGTCATATAGCCTCTGTTTTAAGACAGATCAGCCCCAATATCCCTTTTGAACTGGAAGATGAGCTGGACCTTTATTTCAGTGGCTCTAGAGGTGACTGTCTATTTTTTTGTGATGTCTTGTGGATTTCCAGTCAGTGGCAAACATACTCTCCACATTTGGGAAAGCTCAAATCATCAGTTTCACATGATGTGGTCATAAACAGAAATTTCATTTTATTATATAGATTGACCTTTTTGCACTTAATAACTGATTTCATAGCAAATTGTTTTCATTTCCAAAAATGAATTTGAGTTTAATTATGAGTCAGTTTATATATTTATACTTCTTTCTCTTGAATTAGAATTCAATTTTATTTCTTATAAAAATAGAAAGTTACTTTCAGCCCTTTAGTCATGGGAGATTCTCAGTATTTGAGTTCTAAAGTGTCTTTCGAGTGAAGAGTGCTTTAGAGGAAGGCTGTGGCTTTTATTGGTGTTATGGGGTGCCTAACACTTTGCAATACTTAATACAAATGAAACTATAATAGCCACTTTGTCCTCATCATGCAATAAAGGCACAGCTTATCACCGAATACGCCACCCAGTTAATGCTTCATAATTCTAGTCTCAGTATCTAACAGCCATGAGCCAGAATATACCCTGACCTGACCCTTTTTGTTTATATAAAGTGATATAAACTGATGAATACACACAGAAGTCCCTTTTGGTAGATGGCTATTGGCTATTGTCTGTTACCCCGGGACAAAGAAAACAGGCTTTTGCTTGGAGCCAGAGAGAACTGGGTGAGCATAACAACTTGGGTTGTGATGGTGTGAATGAGATTAAGGGATCCTTTCCCTGGAAGCCCCTTGGCACGGGATGGGCCCATCTGCTCAGGTCTAGATGATCTCTGGATAGTCCCACCCCTGGATGTTCTTCACTCCTTTACAAGGGAAAGGGGACACAGATGCATTGCCTGAGGTCACAGAGTGAAACAGCTTCTACTTGGAGATTCCTATTCCTATGCCTGGGCTCAGTCCTCAGGGGGTCTGGGTAACCAGTAAAATTGTGCTTTACTGATTTTTTTTTTAAACATTCAAAAAAAAAAAAAAAAACCTTTGGAAATCACTGTCCCATCACCAACACTATTGATTTTTTACTATTGATAGATTTTTAAAAAAGACATTTGCATGTAAATCGAGCAGGCAGGCAGACCATGATTTGCATTTATATTAGCAGGGCGCTCATTGCCATTAATTATTTATTGTTTTTAGTTATCCTGAAAGGTGGGTTCTCTGGTTTCTATTGTGTGGCTGAAGCAGGTTTCTAAAGACAGTGTGTTGCCAAATCCAAGTAGGGTTGGGCTATTGTAACTCACCCCCAGCACGTGAATAGGGCCTTCTTTACACAGGGTAGGTAATCATCTGCTTATTGAATGAATTTCTACATAGATTTTCTTTTGTGAAAATACTCACTAGTATTTTGAGATTTTATTCAGTGTTGTTATGGAAACCCTTTGGTTCATTTGTTGCTGGCATGTTTGGTTAACTTTTGCTACAGAAATTTTCAAACATTCACAAAAGCAGAGAGAACAGTATAATGAGAACAGGCACCCACATTCACCTTCAACAGTAAGCTACATTTTGCCAATTTCATTTAATCTACCACCAACCACCTGTTTTCTTTTTGATGTTTGCTTGCTGGAATATTTTAAAGCAAATCCTAGATACCATGGACATTTCACTTATAAATGCTTCAGAGAACAGATAAGGACTTAAAAAAAAACCACACCCATATCATAACACTATTATCACCCCTGGTGATACAATTGTGGTAACACAATTATTTAATGTCATCTAATCCCAATCCATGATTTGAAAATGCCTAATTTTATTTGGTTTCTGGAATCAGGATCCAATAAGTGTGGCTGTTTTATTTTAAGCCCTTCAATTTGGTAAGAATTACTGAGTACCAATTACGGGCCTGGAGTAGGGGCAACATGCAGCAATGTATTATATTTAGTCCCTGACCTGGATGTGTTCACAGTCTTGCAGAGAAGACAGGCACGACAGTAAATTACACTAACGTGTACGGCGCAGGGAAGGTTATAACCAAGTCGTGCATCACGTGCAGTTGGTGCGCAGGTGGAAGGACCTAGCGGAAGCTGCAGGGCTAACAGCAGGACATATCAAGTTCCAGTACCTAAGGTTTATGAGCAATTGCTACCTGCCAGGAACTGTTTCAAGTGTGTCTTAACACGTTAAGTCCCCTCAACAATTCCACAAGGTAGATGTCATTATTATTCCTATTCTAGGGACTGAGGCACAGATTAGTTAAATAATGTACTTATTGAAAGGTGAGTAGGAGTTTGACAGGTAGCAAACTGGAGCAAGATACTCGGGCAGAGGAAACCCAGTAAAGAAAGAACAGGATGCATAAGTTCCTAGAGGCCGACTCATGTCAGGGCCGGAGATCGGGGTCCGGGGAGGGGCCGATGGGAGGGTGGGAATGCTTTATAAAGCAGGCAAAAGAATCTGGGCCCTTCTCTTTAGGAAATGGGATATCACTGAAAGTTTTTAAAAAGACAGTGATAAAATCGCATTTGTGTTTTGGAAAGAAAAATCTGCTGGCACCGTGAAGAATAAAGCAGGGGAAGGATTGCCTAAGAAATCTCTGGGAAACAGACTGGCACTGGGAAAGCCAGGAGAGAAATAAGATCTATTCCACACTGATGTTTTTTTCCCCAAAGGTTCTTAGGATGTTCTTTTATTACTATAAAAAACAATACACACTTATTGTAGAAAATGTGGCAAAGACATAAAGAAGAAAAAAAAAATTCTTGTACTCCCAGAAGAGGTGTTTTCTAAGATTTTGATATCTCTCCTTCCAGTTTTACACACACGAAAGCATACGTACACATACACACACATTTCCTTTTTCTAAAGTTTGGATCCTAACTATATATTGTTTTGAATCCTGCCTCTTTCATTTAATATAATGCCTTAATATGTTCAATGTCATTAGATATTCAGAAACCTGACTTTGAATGAACATATTATTATAACAAATGGTGACATCATCATCTATTAATTATTCTTTTATTTCTGGATATCCAGGTTCCTTTTTTCTTTGCATTTTGGAGGGTAACCTTTGCTTACATTTATACCAAACTTCTATACCTATGTCAGAATTGGAGTCCTCGAGCTCCAATTGCTTTGACTAAAGTAATTACTGATGTTTTCCACTGAAACCATCCTCTCATGCCCAAATGTAACCAGCCGGAAGCCACAAAGAGAGAAGACATTGAACTCCAAGAAGCTGTTGTGCAGTCCAAACCCCACCCACCTCAGTGTATTCTAGATAATAGTTCATCGGGCCTATGGGTTGACTTGGTTTTTACCTGGATTTGTAAGTCAGGTTAATGTTCCTATTGTTACTGCTGCCATCAGGAAAGTATCTTTTCCTGGATACTCTTCACTTAACAGCTAACTTTTAAACCTATTGATAGCCACTTACATAATAAAGGAGAGTGAGAATGAAAATCTCTGATTCTGAGAACCTACAAAGAAGGGGCAGGTTTTTCAGCTGCTGAAAGTAGATGTTATTTTGTGGGAAACATTCTAAATACTTCTAGGTTCACTTGTGTGCCATCAAGGACCTCGTTATAGTATGTTGATCTATTGTCCCCATTTTTCTCTGTACCTCTACATTGATCATTTGAATTTTTTCAAAGAATGCCATGGTTAGGTTACTTGGGAATCTGGGTGTATAATGCAGCCTGTCTAGTGTTTATGTGCAATCTTATCAGACCATATCTAATGGAACTATAGGAATTAGAGGTAACGGATCAAATCAATTATTTACCCTCTTCCAAAGTAATATGATAAAACAGCAGCACAGTGGGAACAAACAGGGAATTTAGTTGGTGGTGCTTCTGATTGAAAGGGGAGAAGAAAAATGAAAATTATAAAAACAATTGAGAGATGGGTGTGTTACCAACGAAAGGTTTTATCAGTAGCTCATTTTGAGGTGCAAACATTTTGCTGTTTGTGTTCAATGGATTCAGACTACTGTTAAAGTCAGTGGTTTATTGATTTGTCTGTTTCAAGAAACAGCCATCATGTATCACTTTGGAGGCTGGTCGCACCTGAGCAAGGTGTGTGCACCATGACCATGAGCTTTCAGGCAGGCTCCTGGGCCACATGAGCCAGGCAGCTTTGCTGAAGGGAGAGCCCTGTGATCCTTGGCAACTCGTCTTGACAGAGGCAGCCACATGTCTCTGTCAAGGATGTTCAGACGAAGCCATATTTCCTCACTTTCCATGAGAGAGTTGAGAGAACTTTTCTTGTAGGGTAAAACAGGATTAGGCTGGGAACAATGATCTGACTCTGAGAACTCCAAGCTCTAATCTAAATCCAAGTTTAGATATTTTTGTTTGTTTGTTTGTTTTTCTGAGACAGGGTTTTGCTCTGTTGCCCAGGCTGGAGTGCAGTGGCAAGATCCATAGCTCACTGTGACTTTGATCTCTTGGGCTCAAACAATCGTCCTGCCTCAGCCTCCCAAGTAGCTGGGACTACAGGTGTACACCACCATGCCGGCTAATATTTATTTTTATGTTTTGTAGGATGAGGTCTTGCTTCACTGCCCAGGCAGTTCTCAAACTCCTGGCCTCAAGCCATCATCCCACCTTGGCCTCCCAAAGTGCTGGGATTGCAGGCATGTGGCCCTGTTTAAGGAGGCATTATTCTCAGGTGCCTACCTGGAATTCTTTCTCAGATATCTCTACAGGTATGGATGATAGACACATAGGAGGCATTTACGAATTTTCTGTTTCCACCAAAAATTAGAAATACAGCATATTAAGAAATATATATTAAAGGTGAGAAAAGTATAACATTGGAAAAAACAAAACAGATCCCTGCAAGGCTGCCATTTGGCAGGACATAGATGTACTTCGTCTGCTGAAGGGGAGCTATTATGGTCACGATGTACCCTTCCTTTCCTTTCTGTTGAATTTCTCAGGAAAGAAATTTAAGAAGAACAAGGGCAGAGATCCAGGCAGTGGGATGAGCCATAGAGGTGGGGTGGGGGAGAGAGGAAGGAAACAATTGGTTTGTGTAATGCCTTTTCATTTAATATCTTGATCTCCTACAATAAGTTTTGTTTATATTTGTGTATGTAAGGGTCAGGTCATATCTCATGGCTTCCAGGAGCATTTGATCAGCCAATCTTGCCTTTAACTCCAGTCTTTGGGAATAATACTGGAGTTCCCATTTGTTGACTTATTAAAATCACAGTTCTTTATTTATTTACGCATATTATGAAAAATTTGAAAATACAAATACAAAAAAAGAAAAGAATTCCATTAACCAAAGAAAGTCTTTGTTAATGTCTGTGTCTCTTCTTTCAGTCTTTGTTGTTTCCCATATGTATGTAGAATATAGTAGTCAAGACTATCATATCTTTGGAATCAGGGGGATCTAAACTCACATACCTATTTTCCTATCTAGCAGCTGTGTGAACCTGGGTAAGCACCTGTTTTGCTGAGTCTCTTTTCTCTTACATGAAGCAAAGATAAAAATATTAATATTGTATGGTGGCTGGAAGAATTAAATGAGCTTATGTGTGAAAGTTACATTATTGTGTTTTAACTAATATTAATAGGGTAGCTAATGTTAACACTATTAGAGGTGTGATTATATAGGATACATGCCATTTCTTGCTTTTTCCATTCAACATTATATCCTGTTTTCTAAATTATTATAAACTTTATAAATCATTTTTTCCAAGTACGTAATATTTTGTCACACATTTTATTAAATTGTTATATTTTAGCATATTTAGTTTTCTTTGAACTCTATCCTATTTTAAAAATTCATTTTAGAAAATATTATTAATAAGTAACAGCAGTAGAGATAAAAGTGTAAGTTATATAAAAAGGCAGAAAAGACAAAAAATGAGTCCAATCTATTACCATGCACAGTCTAAAACATGCCAAAGTTTTTTGAGTTTAATAAATTCTTTTTACTCCTTGAATTTTTATCCATGGGCAATTATTGCAAATTGACAGAACGGCAAGCTCTGTGAAGACCTTGTCATGTGGCTCTTGCCAGCAATCAATACAAAAGCAAATATGCACTCTTCGAGTATTTTAGTTGGAAGCAGTCAAAATTAATATATCAAATCACTAGGAAGTAATTAAATGGAAAATAGCACTGTAGAAGGGTTAGAATATAGATTATTAAAGGTTGGAGTGATTAGAGGTTCTGTGGATGCAGGATCTAAGCAGAACTTGTAAAAGATACATAGAATCAGAATTCTTGAGAGGAGCAGGGGGGCTTTCCTGCTGTGGGCAAGAGAGGCAGAGAGTGGAAATATTATAACATGAGAAAAGGAAGGGGGGCACAATTAGTCTCTGTGTGTGTTACAATCAAGTTTGGCCTCATTAAAGTGGAAAGTACTTGTAGAGCAGAGGGAAACACACACACACACACACACACACACACACACACACACACACACACACACACACACAAGGGCTGTCTGGAAACTATCCAGCCATGTAATATGAAAAATAGAGACGTTTATTGAAGAAGATACAAGAGACCAGAAACATTGTATATAGCACAATGACGCCTCAGTCCCCTTCAAAGTAGGTGCACTGGGACTTCACACAGTTCTCCCCTCATCTCTTACCCTAACCCGTACACGTTCAACATTCTCAGGTGTTCTGCTTGTTGCAAGCCTTCCAGAAAGTGGATCACTTTCCAAAGATTCTCGACCATCTTTAAAGCACTTTTAAAGCACTGTGCCACACTTTTATTTGCACTGCACTCATTGCATCGTCCCTGAAAGCCTTCTGAATCATCCAAATAGTTTCTGAGGAAATATCTTCAAGTTTAACACAAAATTTGATGCAGATTTGTTGCTCTACTCACTCAGTCGTTTCGAATGTGGCGGCCACTCATACACATGCGCACTCACTGGTGTCTAGTGCCCCGCTGACTAGTACAGTGAAGGCGACACTGTTCACGCATGTGCATTCCAGTCCACTCCCCTTGGCTGCCGGGTTACATCAATGTCGCTCATACGGTTCTTGTTATATTGACAGTGGCTGGGTACTTTCCCTACAGACCTGATACATGTGTGTGTGTGTGTGTGTGTGTGTGTGTGTGTGTGTGTGTGTGTGTGTGTAGGGCCCATATACATCTGCCAGAGATCCACCCTCCACACCCCTACCCCACACGACTCACTTTTGAGTCCTATGTCACACAGGTGCATTTCGTTTGGAGAACCTGTGTCACAAGGAAGAACCTAGGCCTTTAGCCATAAAGGAGTTAGGGATTGCAAAGTTTCTGGAGTAATTGTATAAGAAATTACCAGACTGTAGGAAGGTAGTTCAAAAATGTTTTGCACCTGCTAAAGTAACAAATGTCTACTGCCAGGTTTAGGAGTGTTTTAGTTAATGATAAGCTTTTCTTTTTTTTTTTTTCACTTTCTTACATGGGAGAATCCAATAATGTCATCTCTTGAGTTTACAGTGGAGAAAAAAGGTTCTTACCACCTTTCTGATTTCTATGAAATGTCTGGACTCTTGATAACATGACAACCAAGGTAATAGAACTTTGTTAAAAGACCCCAAATAGAGGAGCTTGTGCTACTTCAATAGATATTTAGTGAATACCTATGTATGTACAAAAACCTATGAGAGTGATTGAGATTCTTTTAAGCTTCCCCAATTTCATATTCTTTTCGTGTCGGTGTTGCCAGTCAGCTTTCCATATCTGCATTAGCAAACAACCCCCAAATCTCAGTGACTTGCGTTTGTACAGGTTGGTTTCTTATTCAGCAGCATGGGAGCCAGGCTGAAGGATGGCCCCTTTGGGACACTGTTGGCATGAGGCCAAGTGCACAGAGCTGTGGAGGAACCAAGCAATGGCTGTTTAAGCTTCTGCTCAGAGCTGGTCTGCATCACTTCTGCTCACATGTTGTTGGTAAGCACAGGCACACTGCCAAGCCTGATGTCAACGCTGTAGGGATATGTAATCCCCTCTCAGGAAGTGGTAGTAAACAATTGGGAATAATGCAATTTGCTACACTCCATCTCAGCTCTGGAGAAACTGTAGCTCTTTCTTCAAAGCTAACTTCCTAAATTAAACATGAATATATTTTGTGTGGTCTGGCTAGTACTGTGATACTATGTAGCCCCTTCCCCAGCCTAAATGTTATGCTTTTATAGTATAGCCTAAGATTGGATGAGGTTTTCTGTTTTTGTTTTTAGCAGCCATATCACACTGTTACTAGACATCATTCTTGCAATCATCTGAATGCTGCCTCTCTTCTGTCTTTCGTGTTAGCCTCAATTTAGACCATAGATCAGGTATAACCTAGTGGTTTCACACCAAGAACCTTTATAGAGAGGAGCTATCTCACTGCTTATCTGATTTCCTCAAAAAATTTCAGTTCTAATTGACAAATAATGATTATATATTTTGGGGGCACAATGTGATGTTTTGATATATGGTTACATTGTGTGATGATTAAATCAAGATAAATAGCATATCCCTCACTTCACATACTTTTGAGGTGAGAACATTTAAAATCTGTTTTAGCAATTTTGAACTATACAATGCATTATTATTAACTATAGTCACCATACTTCAAAGAAATTCTTTAGGTTCCATCTGTGTCCCGTCCAAATTCGTATGTTGAAGCCCTAATCCTCAATGTGACTGTATTTGGATAAAGGGCCTTTAAAGAGGTACTTAAGGTTAAATGAAATCATAAAGGTGGGGTCCTAATCTGATATGACTGATGTCCTTATAAAAAGAGGAAGAGACCCCAGGGATGTGTGTGGACACAGAAAAGGCCATGTGAGGATGCGGTGAGAAGGTGCCCCTGCAAGCCGGGAGGAGAGGCCTCTCCGGAGACTGACCCCCGTGGTACCTTGATCTTGGACTTCCAGCCTCTAGAACTGTGGGAAATAAATTTCTGTTATTTAAGTCATCTAGTCTGTGACATTTTATTACGGCAGCCTGAGTAGACAAATACACCATCCTACCCACCTGACATGGACACAGACACGTGTATACAAATGCATACTCATGCACACTGTGGGGAGAGAGAACACTCAAATAGATTACACTGTTTCTTTGTCAAAACTATGATTTTATGAGATGTTCTTTGTAAAATGTACCATTTAAAGAAATATAGGCCAGGTGCAGTGGGAGCACTTTGGGAGGCCAAAGTGGAAGGATCCCCTGAGGCCAGGAGTTCGAGACCAGCCTGAGCAAGAGTGAGTCCCCTCTCTATATAAAAAATAGAAAAAGTAGATGGGTGTGGTGGTGCACTCCTGTAGTTCCAGCTACTAGGGAGGCTGAGGCAGGAGGATCTCTTGAGTCCAGGAGTTTGAGGTTGCTGTGAGCTATGGTGAGGCCACTGCATTCTAGCCCAGGTGACAGAGTGAGACCATGTCTACTAAATAAATGAATAAATAAATAGAAATAGAAATAGTACAAGAATGGTCCTTAATTTGTAGGTAGTAGGCATGGCATAAGCACTTAAAGTAACTGTGGGACTAATAGCTACAGCTAAAAGGTAGGGGAGGAAACTTCAGGAAGGAAGAGCTAAAATGAACTTGAAGGAAACATGGATCTTCCATTAAAGGACAGAGGGCTAAGGTGAGTCTTTCCAGGCTCTCACCTGCTTCCCATCCCCAAGGTGAAGACTTCCTCTCTTGAGTGTCCTGTTCAGCTCTCGGCTTCCTCTTACCGCTGCCCACTGTGGCCCCGACTTCTTAGCTACTCTAGTTCACATCGTGTCTGAAAAACTTGTCACAGCACTTGAGAAGGGCCAGGTGTCCATCTTACACAGCTGTGTGGAAATTCCTGGAATTTCCTGGGTATTCTTCAAGGATTCCCAAGGGATTACAAAACACACTCATCCCAGGGACTCCATCCAAAATCATGAAAGCTTGTTGCTTTCTACATATGCATCAATGCTTCACACTTTATGATTCAATAAAGTTGCATTCTTTTTTAGTGTTGTCTATTTTCATCAGAACTTCTAGATATTAAAACATAAAGCATTTTGGGCTTAAGAAGTGTGCAATTTCTGGTTTGGACATCAGCTATTAGCTCTGTTTGCAAGCCCGTCTACCATTGTTTTGCCAAATTATATAAATGGAAAGGCTTAAGTCATCTCAACACCTCAAGCCACACTGTATATCAAATCAAGTCAAATCAAATTAAATAAAATCAATAAGCCCCCTACTACCTGTAGGCTACTTTGATAGGTGTGGTTTGGGATGCAGAGACATGTAAATTATAGTCATTTGGCTTCAAGGAATTGATGGTCTAGCCTTAAACTGAGGACTTGCATCTTTCTAACCTCAAGAAAATGAGAGATCAAAATAAGTCACTTCAAAAAGAAAAGAAACTGATCATCTGTACTCAGGAGGGGAAGATGGCAGTGGTGATGGATATAGTGACAAGGTAATTACATGATGGAATAAATGAGAGCCCAAGCAGCAGAGTTGATATTTGGATCACATCCTGTTTCCCAAGTACACGAGCTTCTCAGCCTCTCTCAGCCTCAGTTTTCCTGCTGCAATATGGAAATATGAGCCAAGCTAATATGGTGCTGTCAGGGGCAACGGGGCAGGTGAGACAATGCACACGAAGTGCTTCCTAAGTGCTCATTATGTAGTCACTGCTCATAGATCTTGAGACAGGTTGATTGCTTTCCGGTTTTGAATTTTAAATATGTTTTCCCATAGGTACAATTTTCAGAATAAATCATACATTTTTTCCGTATCTTAAATGTATAGGAGCTACATGTTTAATTTCAGAGGGGCCACAAGTATATTACGAGGAAAAAGAGTTCCTTCCTTCCTAACTCAGGGCTTTGCCATCCTCCCTCCTTGTTATTTATTTACTTATTTTTTTAGTAAACACCAGGAATCAATAGAGGGGAGCTTGTCCCACCTGGGAGCCTAGGGCCAGGGGAGCGCATCATTCCACTCCTCATTTTCACACTTTTCCCTCTGTTTAAGTTCTAAGCTTGTTAGTACTTTAAAATCTCCACATTTCTTCAGGTTTTTTTCCTCCTGGGAACAGTGGCAACACCCCTTTGTGTGCTCTGAGTTCATGGAGGGGAGATGGTTTGTGGACGAGACTGTTTACAATAATCTACTATTTCTACCTGAGGGGGTTGTGGGTTGTCTTTTCCTGTATACAAAGGATAATGTGAAACTTATAAATTAAAATTCTACCAGGAGTTTACAGCAGTCAAATCATCATATCACTTTTTTGTGGGCATGTGAGAGAATTTCTCTCTTGTGCTTGGGCACAAGAAATAATTCTAGACTAACGTCTAAGGGTCAATCATTTTTCTCTCCATATTTTAAAAACAATAACATAGAATGATACCCATATGCATTCTAAGCCTCTTTTTCGTGTGTATTTTCTCCTTCCATAACCTAGAACATTTTCCTGTTTCATCACCTTCTATAGCCAAGAAGTAATTCCTTTCAATTGATTAAACCAAAAGGCCGAAAACCATAATTTTATTACCACAGATATCATTAAAAATACATATAACTGAATAACAACAACAACAAAGGCCTTTGGCTGCATTTTTCTTTGTTTTTTATCCACAGAGGAAATAAATTCCAAGTACCTAATTTTGAAAGGTGAGGTTGGATAGCCTTAGGGTTAAAACTCACAGTAGATATTAAATTTGCTAGAAGTCAAGCAATTGACTGTTTACTTAAGTTGTAAATTAACATGCTGTTTATATAAAAAGACGAAGTCACTAATCTGTGCCTTCAGTGTCTTCTCCACACTGTGTGTGTGTGTGCACGTGTGTGTACATGTGTGTTCATAGTGTCTTAGGCTTCAATTAAACCACGAAAACAGGGCAAAGGTTTACAAATGTCACAAGAGATAAATCTGCAGAGAATTGCAGGTGTTGTATTAATGACTTTATTAGATAAATATTGCTTCATAGGTAGTTGCATTAGCATTGAAGTAATAGTCAGTTGCTTCATTGAGGTATTTATTTCACTTTAATTTTCTGTGGCTTCAGTGTACCAGGATTGTTCGGAAAAAAAAAAAAAAAGAAAAGGCAGATAAATTACAGAAACTAATAACTTTCTCAGTTTAGGCTTATTTAAATTCCTTTAAGATCTAATGATTTTCTAAATCTACTCTGTGTTCAATTCCACCAGACAAGGAATCTTACCATTTTGGATTCTACAATATTATTAATATTTTCTAAGAGGGTTGTTTTTTCTTTCTAGAGGAAGTCTTTCACTTCTATTCGTCCTAACCACCCGTGCCTTTTGATCTTTATGATGGGTAAAATGCAACTGAGGACACTCCTAATCTTCAAACTTCATTGAGGAAAGTGGTGAAACAGGATTCATGACAAACAGGAGTTGGGGCAAATGTGAGCTTTTAATGCATGACTCGGCGATGTTCCAGGAAGATGAACAGGGGCTGCTCCGTGTCGGAGGGAAGACTGTTCTTGGTGCGTGGGAGGAGAGGCCTGGCAGTGATGTGGACACACATGGGATCCCCCGCCTCGTGAATTGTCTCTGGATGCGCCCACATCCCTCACGGACAGCTCTCGGCCCCGTGCTTTCAGGGTTTACTATGGAGCAGCCTTGCACCCAGCTGGGCGCTGAGTCAGTTTCTGTGTTGGTAGAAAGGGAGCAACTCAAATTGTTAGTGTTTGAATGAGAAAACAAAATTTGAAAGACTTTATTTTTATGCTGTGTAGCAAAAGCAGGAACATCACGTTATTTAGATTTTAGGTTCTTCTTATCAAATAGAGTCATTGCTATCTGTACTAGGACTGCTATGGACTTAATTGTATCCCTAACAGAAATTCATATGTTGTAGCCCTAACCTCCAGTGGGACTGTATTTGGAGAGAGGAACTTTGAAGGGGCAACTAAGATTCAGTGAGATTATAAGGGTGGGGCCCCGACCCAACAGGACAGGTGAAGAAGAGGAGGAGGAGGAAGACGAAGGAGAAGAGTAGAAGGACTTTCTCTGTGTCTCTGTACACGCACACAGAAAAGGCCATTTAAGGCCACAGCAAGAGGGTGACCTCTGCAAGCCAAGGAGAGAGGCCTCAGGAGAAACCAACCCTTGGCCATCGAGCCGTCAGAACTATGAGCAATGAATTTGTGCTGGGTAAGCCGCCTGTCTGTGGTATTTTGTTATGGCAGCCCTAGCAGACTAATACACTTATTGATTAGTCATTTCAAATAAGTTGTGCACTCAAAAATGAGTCCATCATATTTATTTCTACCATTTGCACATATGGTTGAGTATTGTTAACGAGCTGTTCTCTTATTTATTGAAAATAATGTATCTCAAGCCTTAATGGTTTTATTGCCCTGTAATTAAGGAAACCATAAAAACCTAGAATCTTTTCTGAG
This sequence comes from Lemur catta, assembly GCF_020740605.2. Lineage (NCBI taxonomy): Eukaryota > Metazoa > Chordata > Mammalia > Primates > Lemuridae > Lemur > Lemur catta. The sequence goes on from NC_059135.1 coordinate 10,996,611, forward strand.
CATATAGTAATGAAGCCACTGTTGGAAGATCCGGAGAATTAAGAAATAGTCACCCTGATTATTAGGAGCACTTATGAGTATACGGCCATCAGCATGTGGGCTTGTGAGGTGGCTGAAAAAAGCCACGTGTTATGTGCATCCGTCTTTCAGGAAGGCTCATCAGCCTTAAATGGGAAAGTCTGAAATGTAAGTGAAAAACAGGATTGCAGGCCATACACGCTTTGCGAGAACTTACCTACTCTTAAAGGCAGGCACTCCCACCATTTTACCACGTGCTTATGCAGTTGGATGATCGTTTGGGATAATAACCAACAAATATCAAGAAATGTCTCATGGCAATTGTTAAAGTAGAATGAAGAACCAAATTCTTGGCTAGTTTTCTTTTTTTTTTTAAGAGGCATGTTGCTCAGGCTATTGATGACTGTAAATAGCAGTGGCCATTCACAGACACGATCACAGCGCACTACAGACCCAGACTCCTGGGCTCATGCCATCCTCCTGCGTCGGCCCCTGAGTGGCTGGGAGTACAGGTGCACACCACCATGCTGGCTCATAGCTAGTTTTTTAAGCTTTAAAAGCGAAGGTATGTACATACCAATATGACACTGATGAAGTGAGAGAAGTATTTTGGAACATCCTTTAGTATCTCTGATGGCGTATATGGCTCAATACTCTTTATGGTTTCCTGGGAACAGCTCTTAGCCATGCCAATATTCCTAGTGTATAAGGCCCTGTCCATGGCAGCGAGTGCTTTGAGTAGAGATATTTAGACACAATAGTTTCTTCACTCCTAGTCAGAGATTTCTCGTGAGTTCTTTAGGGGCTCAGAGGTGGACCTAGGGAAGTCCTACAACAGGGAAAGAGACCTCATAGCAAGTGTCTCTGTAACTCAACCACTGAAAAGCTCAAACCCCACAGATGTCTCAGCTGGTGTATGGACAGGTGACGTTCTTGCACCTCTGGGTCTTGGTCTTTGTCTGCTCACGGGGGCCTAAGGGCCATCTCTGGGGATGACCCTGAATCATGTGAGACTATGTTTCTGGCTCGGTCATCCTCACCCAGTGAAATGGGAAGTGGAAATCAAACAATTAAGTTTAACGTAACAATAAAGAAAGTGTATTTCTTGTACATCTGATTTGGGGCCCGAGGGTCAGTCCTGCTCCAACTGTGCATACGCAGTCGATCTTAACCGGTTGCTCCTGGCAGTGAGTCCCCACCCGTAGAGTGGAAGGTTTAGTATTGGAGAGATGGGAGCAGGAAGGGGAGAAGTTGGCCAGCAGCTTGTTCCCTCAGACCTACCTCCACAATCAGTTAACTTTAAAATATGGAGAGCTTCTGCCCTAAAGATTGATTGATCTATTAGGGCTTTGTGGGGAACATTTGCTTCTAGTCCTTTGTGTTTAGCATTGTTCCAAATCTCCTAAAGAGACTGCTCACAGCCAAATCCTCAACTTGGTGGTGTGTAGAGATTATACGAAGGTCTGGGGGTGGTTCTAGGTGACTCAAGACAAACTAGATTCTTGTCACCATCTGGAGTAAATGCAATCACACATGAGCCTGGGGCCATGATGACCTTCCTAGAACACTCTGTACCTAAGAGTAGATGACCAAGCCAGGGTGTGCAGTGTCAGAGAGAACTACAGTGAAATTCATGACCTGAACTGGGGACATTTAGTAGCTGGAGAGGGATAGGAGATTGGGAAGAGGCTTGAAGGAAGGACCAATAGACCTGAAGCTTCCTTCTGGAAATTGCCAACAGGAAAAAATATGCATTGCCTAATAAGTATTGTTGACAGGGCAAGGAAATAAAGAAACCAAGTGAAGAATGCAGATTAGAAGAAATGCTTTTGGATCTATTGATGTCAAACCATTTTTTTTTCCCTGAGAGGTCTGTGTTAGCAGTTGAACAGGGCTCATTGGCTGAAAACAGTGAGTGCTCTCCACTCCAACACCAACAAGGATCGTATTTCTAACCACAAAGAGCCACATACTAACTGAGAATGACAAATTGCAAGTACGCAAATGCAGTGGGTCTCAATAACACATTTGGGAAAGGGAGAACCACACCTTCAAGCAAGAAGAAAGAGCTCTGCTTATTTCCAGAGCAAGTACAATTTAGCAAGGGTCCTGGGACAGCGGTTCTCAACCAGGGGCAATCCCTGCCCTGCCTTCTCCTCTCCTTCCCACAAGGGACACATTTTTGGTCATCACAACTGGCGGTGAGGATGCAGGATACTACTGGTATAATATCCGGTGGGTAGAGGTGGGGAGATGCTGCTAAACATCCTACAGTGCACAGGCCAGCTCCCTGTAACAGAGAATTATTCAGCTCAAAATGATGGAGATGATGCTGTTGAGAAACTTATGTCTAATGTTAATTCCAAATTTGTTTCAAAATAAAGTGGGCACTTACAACACAATCTCTCTCATCAGGTTGTGTTTTAGACACCTGATACCTATTAGACATGAAGAAAAGTGATTTATCCTACAAATCGCTGTAAAGAGTGACTTACAGTTAAAATATAAGCTGATGAACATGCTTTTCTTTTTCAAGAAACTGATTTACAAATAATTGGTGCATTTTAAAGAAAATTTTATTTCTTTTTTTCTGAAAATATCCTGGATTTTATGTCTGTTGACAAATATGAAGTCTTTATAGAATTTGCATACATTTTTTAAAAATGGGCAGGACTCATGCCTCTAATCCCAGCACTTTGGGAGGCTGAGGCAGGAGGATCACCAGAGGCCAGCCTGAGCAACATAGGGAGACCCCATCTCTACAAAAAATAGAAAAATTAGCTGGGTGCAGTGGCACGTGCTTGTAGTCCTGGCTACTCAGGAGGCTGAGACAGGAGAATTGTTTGAGCCCAAGAGTTTGAGGTTGCTGTGAGCTATGGTGCCACCACTGCACTCTAGCTGGGACAACAGAGCAAGACCCTGTCTCAAGAAAAGAAAAAAAAGCACAGTGAACAAGCAGTTAAAAGTCACTATGTTAGACTGTAGGATGATTACATTACTTAGTTAGACACATGGATTTTTTTTTTTTTATCTCAGGTCTTGTGAAGAACAAAAATGCTTATTTTAGATGAGAGTGTAGACTGTACTCAAATGCATGACAGAGTAGGCATCTATTTCAGCCTTGAGAAAAAATTTATCATTCATTATGAGAAAGATTACAGCTTGTTCCAATCATATCTAAAACCTGAGTCATTGAAGTTTAAAAGTTTCGCAAGGTCTTCACACTTTAACCATGTAGAGTTGTCATGGGCTGGGCTGTCTTGGGAATGGGGAGATGAGACAATGTTTGCTGTGGCATCTTCGAGTGTGCATGGCGGTTCACCCTTCCCGGGACCACCCCATGTATGTACATGTTGGGAGATGATCATGGAGTTCAAAGACTCGTAAGTCAATAAAAACATGACTTTCCTCTAGGATGTTTCATCAAGCAATTGGGTTGACAATGAGAAACATTTTCAAAGACAGAATCTTAATATAGACCTTTTAAGCTCTTATGAATTCACATCAGTAGAACTAATAAGCTTACTGTCGCAGGCTAGTGTGTGTCTATTAAGTGAAACTAATTTTACTTAATCTTAATTAATTTTCAATTTCTATTTTGTCTCCTCAGTTCCTGCATTATTCTCTTAATTACAGCGTATGCTTAGTTTTGCTGATACTAGAAATCAAAGTTAAATGAAGAAAGGAAGCTGAGTCCAAATCTGCTTTGGTGGCAGGGTCCATAACACCAAATTTATGACAATGGAAGTTCCTCTGAAAAGGGTGTGTGTGTGTGTGTGTGTGTGTCTGTATGTGTGTGTGTGTTTACCTTGTTTCAATTTTCACAGAGTATAGCTCCCTCCCCCAAATATATCAGTTTCCATTTGAAGCTTTTAGGCCATTTTTATATCTAGAAATGCTATTGAAATATATAGAGTTGTATTATTGCTAGTCCAGTATTTAGATGCATAAATTACTAAAAGATAAGCTATAACCTACAGCAACCATGCTTCCCAACCTGATCTAATTTATATATATATATATATGTCACAACAAATTGCATAATTGAACATTTAATATCAGTTGATACTTATCACTTAATCAAATTTCTAAGTATTTGGTCTTGCTTCTTAAATCAATTTTTTATTTAATAATTTTGTGTCAAAACTTTTGATCTTAATTCTTAATCTGGAATATTAAAAAAACTGTTTTTTTCTTGAATTTTCTCCAGAAAAGTAGTTCAATCACCCTGGACCAGTGCTAAAAACTGTTCCCAGGCCACCTCTGGCACTTCAAAGCCACATGGCGCTGTTCCCATTCTGTGGTAAATGCCAGGTCTCGTTCCTTGTCAGCCCCGTGATGTGCTGCTACAACATTCAGGTGTCTAAGTTTTTCTCATTCCCCATGGCACCGTCAGAAAAGGAATGTGAGTGTCTCATGGCTCTGGCCAATGTACGGCCATGTCCACCTTGTCATCAGTAACCATGCAATGAGGACAGCGGAAATCTCCCTTCTGGATATCCACTTCAGAACTTCTGGTTTAAAAATGGCATTTAGTTAGAAGACTCCAAAACAAAGTCTTCTATAGAAAAGGTAAAAAATTATACTCCAACCCAAACCTAAAACTGACCGTTTACTGATTGGGAGAAACTAGAGCAGTTACACTAAGTATTGAAGGCTGGTTGAATGAGTCTGAACCATACTGTTCGTGGACCTGAATGCAGCACGATGCCTTGTAACCATTCCCCTGTCTTCTATCAACATAGAACTTGAAACCTTTATCAATCAGAAAACTCAGCAGCTGCGCTAGTGTCATAAGGGTTCCCTAATCCTTTTATTCTCTGTTTACTTCAAACTAAAACTCTTAGATAGCAACTTGATGCAAAGGAAAAGAGGTTGGGGGCTAGGACAGGATGACAATAGATGAAAGGATGAAAACAGAGATAGGGAGATTCCTGGTTGTATTGTATTTTTTTTTTTTTTACATAATCCACTTGCACAGAGTCAGAGAGCTAAACAGTGGGGCTGGAAGATGCCATCTTACTGAAGGAGGTTACGTCTGGCGGAGCAGGGAATTAGCCCAGGATCTCTGCACATACCCATCTGCCACCCACATGTAGTTCCAAAAAAGAAATTTGATAAAGATCCAACTGGACAAAGGAGAAAGCCAAAGTTAATAATACATCCTTTCTTTTGGATACCAGGTCTGGGAAGATCTCTTATTTAAAGGAAAAAATATATCCACATAGTAGAACAAGGGAAGTAGAACATCATCCGGAAGATACCAATGAAGAGCAGACCTCCAAAAAAGATTTACTATAGGAAAGAGGAAAAAAATGTAGAAAACTGGCATCATCTATAGTATATAGAAAAAAGACAGGCAGAGTTAGCATAAAATAAGATCAGGAATCCATAGTGGATGAAAGTGTAGCTGGGTAAAATTAGAAATATATTGTTGATGAAATAAAGATGCACTAACAGGATTAAAGTAGTGCAGAGAAGAAGTGGGGTTATAAACAATCAAATAGATGTTATAAACAATCAAAAAGACAAACTTGAGAAATTCTGCCAAGATACAGAGGAAAAAAAATCAAGGGTTGAAAACAATACGAAAAAATGATACATATGGAGGACAGAGAATGGCGAGCCAACTTGAGAATTATAGGTGTTCCAGGAGAAAAATAAATAACAAGCAGAACAGAAGCAATTCTTCAAATATATCATTAAATAAAAATTTCCTGAGTTGAAAAAGAATGAGCAAGCAGATCAAAAGAGCTCACCATGTTCAAAGTAAAGTAAATGAAAAGAGAACTTTGCTACATTTGAATTACAGGGATGAAGAAGAAAAGACTATAAGCATTCATGCAGAAAAAATAGGCAAAAAACAAAAGAACAAAGCTAGGCTGGCCTTAGACTGACTTTTCTCTTAGACACAATAGAGCTACGTCTATAGAATTTTGAAGGAAAGAGTTATTACATGATCATTTTATATTTAGCCAAGTTTAAAAAATATCTGTTAATTAGAAGTAAGACATGCCAGGAATGATGGCTCACACCTGTAGTCCCCACTAATGAGGAGGCTGAGGTGGGAGGATTGTGTAAGGCCAGAAGTTCGAGACCAGCCTGGGCAACACAGGAAGACCCTATCTTTAAAAAAATAATAATAAGACACTTATGGATATACTAAAAATATTACAGCCATCTAATTTTCCTGAAAAATTGCCTGGTAGTGACCTATTTTAATATATGAAATTAAAGAAGAGGTAAGCCAATGTACAACATGACTGCCACAATGCCCCATGGTTCAAGAGAAAGGCAAAAATGCAATTTACTACCCAGTCAGGAGGCAAATTGTCATACTAGCAAATGTGTTTTAACTGGGCGTGTTACAAAAGCTACTAGAACTTGAAAGAATTTCTGCCTCTTTTCACTATGTCATCTGGATGGAGCCTAAAAATAAATACTTTCATTGTAAATTGTTGCTCATTGTTTTGAGGATATCTTTTGAACTAGACACAAGTTCATGTGAAAAAGTTTGTTGTGGATGAAATTTGCTACTGCATGTGGGTGCTGGAGTGAGGTTACCTGGATACTACTTCTTGCTCCATCCATTACTCCCCACATCACTCCCCACCTCTTCTTGAGCAAATCATTTACTCTCTTGGGGCCTCAGTTTTCTCATCTGTAAAATGGAAATATGGTAGACTTTCCTGCATGGAACTTTCGTGAGGGTTAAAGAAGTCAACATATTTAAGGTACTCAGAACACTGCCTGACACACCTGTTGCTAATAAGAAGCAACATATGTGTGTGTATATGTATTTATATATATATATATATATGCCATGTGAAACAAGAAATACACATAAGTAAATTTGTGCTTTCTTTGCATTTTGGTGAATTTTTTCTTTCTGTGTTTCTCTAGTTTACAGAATTTTGCTTAATGAGCTTATATCACTAAAATTTAAAGAAAAAATTGTCATTTAAACCTTAAACCAGATTATAGCTGTTATATAAATATAATATAAATTATGGATATTTATTATAATTCCACACTTATTGTAACAAGAATGGGCTGTACAATTGAAGCCATTAGTTCTAGTTCTACCACTTTATATTACCTGAACTTGAATTTTTATTAGTATCCAGGAGGGTGATTGATGACAATGAACTCATTTAAGGGTTCATGGAAGCAGACACGTTTTTACCCTCATCTTGGTTACATTGGTGATTCCAGAGCTCTGTTTGATTTTCCTTATATAAAATATTTTGTCCTTAAAAAGTGCAAAGAGAGAGAGAGAAAGGAGACAAGGAGGTCTGGGGCACAATATTTACTCAGATCTGTCCCATTTTTATCATTCCTATTTCCTTCATTAATCTGTCCCTAACTATGGCAGTGAAGGAATAGATGCATTCAAACTGTCTTTGTGGTGTTCATGGAAGGGCAGTAACTCTCTGTAGTATCACACGTCCACATTGAACATGACCATGGAATCAAACAGCCAGCGTCTGCTTTACCCTAGTGGGAGAACTAGAATTAGTCTTTACTAAATGGCTGAAGTTTTGCAGTGACAGGATAATGTTACTGTACTGGTTTGGAGTTTTAAATTTTTTCTTTTTACCCTTAAGCCTTCCCTTTGCTCTTTTGTTCTTTATCCCATGATCGAGAATGTGGCGTGGCTCTTTGAAAACATTCTTATGTCTGTGCCATAATGCCACAGCCCATTCTAACCAAACCTCTATGGTTTTAGTGGCCAAGTCCTGGACCACGTGTTCCATGTCAATAATTGAACATTTCACTTTTGGAGAAACCCAGGCATGCAAGCATGGTTTGTAAGTATCTTATAAAACATATTTTGAGATACGTGGGTTTTTTTAACCAAGGTTTTTGCACGTTATCTTATTTCTTCTGAATATTGTTTTTTGTTCCACGATACCATCAGTGTACTGCTTATGTTGAAATCAATCTCTCTAGTTGTTTCAGTATTTTTAAATTTGGAATTTTTTTTTTTGTGAATGGGCACGACTTCAGTCTCCCCTACTTAAGCATTTTAGGATTTTAATTTAGTATCCAATTAGATGTGCTAGTGTTATTAGTATCATTTTCACATCAGTTTTATTAAGGTCACTATTTTTCTAGATGTGGGATAATTACAAAAGCCACCCCACATGGTAACTGTCTGGGGCTCTGGTTTCTAATAACGATTAGCTAAAATTATAAAGAAAGCTTATTGTGTGCCAGGCACTGAGCTAAGTGCTTTATTTACATGAATTGTCTTATCAAATCCTTCCAATAAAAATAAGAATCAGGCAGTATTTTTAATCAGCCTTTTACAAATAGGACAACTGTGTTTTCGGGAGGTTAAATAGTTGCACAAATATATTCAAAAAGGGTCTTCAGTCTGGTTATTCCCACAGCCCATTCTCTTAATGTCTACACTAAATTTCCTTTAAGTTAGCAGCTCTGATGTATTTCTGCTTGGTTTTGGCAGACCCCTGCTGTGCCCATCAGAACCGTGGGAGTGTCTCAATCGCCACAAAGATGTTTTCTCTTTGCAGTTTTTAAGGACAGTGATAACAATCAGGCAAAAATAATTTCCTAGAATCTTTGAATATAAGGAGGTTCTAGGAAGTTAGTTTCAACCAGCGATAGCAATCTGTTAAGAAGTAAAATGGAAACAGAAGTAAATGAATTTTTAACTGTATGGAAGTTTTTAAAAACTTAGTAGTTTCACGTAACTGGGGACATCTCAGCTTTCACAAGGAAGATTCGTCTTACCTTTTTTTTCAGTTTGGGCATTAGATGTGTGATAAAGGAAAAGGAAAAACCTTTGAATGGCTGCTGGCTCATGTTCAGAAACCATGTCTCTAGTGCGTATCACCTGGTTGAATTAAAAAATGTTTTGCTTTTTATAGAGCATGTCATAAAGCATCACAGCACGTTAGAAGCCTTAGCATGTCCTCAGTGTTCAAAGAAAAAAGAAGGGGGCAGCCCTGCCTTGTCTGAAAAATGTTTACAACCCAGATGGTTTTGCTTTTGAGGTTCTAGACAGGTGACTACACCTGCAGCAGCAGACTCAACTCCTCCACAGCCTCCCTCACAGCAAAGGGCGAGGGGATGTTTGGTGGGAGAGAAATGCTCAACTCGTGGAGTTGGACCTGGAGCCCCACTGGACAGCAGGTATCCCTTGCACTCCCTGTACTTTGACAAACCTGTTCTTGCTTTGCTGCCCATGTGCAAGGAAGCAGTTTTTCTAAATAACTATGCTTAGGTTGGAACTTGGTCTAACAGAAGCTCTAACATGTTGTAGCGATTAAGCAAATTAAGATCAAAACAAACGACAAACACAAACAAACAAACAAGCATCCTTCTCTGAAATGTTCTATTTCTTAGAAAGCATGCAAAAACCTCTACACATTTTGGAGAAAAGGTTATTCTAACTCTGAGTAGAACAAAGAGCCTTATGGAAATGGCGAATTGTTATTTATCTGGTGGGGATACATAAAATGCAGAAATAAAAACATTAAGTGCATTTGCTTTGGAGATGAGATCATTTGCCTGAAACCCAGGGTTTTGCTGTTGGGAGTGGAGCTGTGACCCTGACTTGTCTGTGGGTCACCGCATTTGAGAATCAGGAAACCTTGTCTGGGGATGTGTCCTCGCACCAAATCCCTCCAGCCAGTTTGCCAGATGCTGACTCAATTAGACGAGAGTGGATTATGCCCAAGAAATGGATAAATCTTCTCACTGATACTCAGACATGGATGTTATTTTCTGGTTCTTTTTACAAAGGCAGATGATCCGATTTAAGGAAGGAAAGTGGAGAGTAGGGACAAGTGTAAGCTGTCAGAGTAATCTTTCTGTAATCTTTTGAGTGCATTAACTTATTTTCTATAGTAGATGTATTAATAGTTTCTCAAAAATAGTGTGCAGTTAGATTTTTTTTGCAATTTTAATATTTTTGATAAATGTATCATTTTTTAAAAGTTTTCAAAAAGAGTCCTTTGAAAAGGGAAGTGGCATCTTTTAACTTAATTATTTAACAATTTAAAAAGTCTGTGATTGGGGTTATTAATACTTAGTGCCCTTGTACAATATAGGGCCAAAGTAAAACTTAACAGAGATGGTGGTATTTACCAAATCACTATGTAATAATGGTTTTATCTATATAATTGTAGCTTGTTAAGTAATAAGGCAGAAAATTGGCTTTTGACAACAGCAGTTCCAGGTATGTTGTATTAAAATAAGAAAGCTTTAAAATTTCTTTGGGAAGTGTGTTCAAGGGTCTCCAGGATTCATAGCTCTGCTGTTTGTTCTGCTTCAGAGTCAAATGCTTCCCCTGTTAAGTGGATTGAAGAAATCCGGGTTGCAATTTGAATGCCAGCAGTGAGGAAAGTATGTTTAGAATAACTTCTCAGTTTGGCGAAAAGCATCAGTATCCTTATAATAAAGATCCTCTTTTGTAATATCTCTTGGTTGTGTGTTTAATTGTAGGTGCTTGATAAATGTATCTGTGATTCTTTTTTTTTACTTCGTAAAGGAATTAGTATTTGATGCTGTGATAAAATGTGACACAGCCGGTGTAGGGAGGGGGGCCTGAGCAGGACATTTATGGCCTTTCGTCACAGGAGCTAAAGCACAGCTGTTGACTGCCAATTGTCATAGCCTTTTGGACAACCTGACCTCTGACCCTGTTTAGGAACTACCTTCCCCTGCCTCCCTCCTGCTATGTTTAATTCCTTGCCCCGTCTAGACTTGGACACATCCCTGGAGCACTCTTTGCAGCTCTCCCTGCTACCTCCACCTACTTCCTGGTCCCGCCAGTGTCAGCTGACTCATGGTAAATGCCCTTGGCCTTCAGTGACAAGCCTGGGATCCTGCTAGGCAGAGCTGCATCTCCCGTGTGGCTTTTTCTCCACACTCTCCTTCATCTTCTTTCACCTGTGCCCTTGACCTCTCCCAACCCATTCCCTTTTGAAGTTCTCACTCCCATGCAGCTTGTGCTTCAAGCATACGTGGGGGGGAGGGGGAGGGCATCACACACACACACACACACACACACACACACACTCAGATGCTCTTCCTTTAATGCTCCTCCTCTAACTTCTGGAACCCTCCAGCCTTGTTTGGGATGAGGAACCTCGACTGGCTTAATTGGCCATGGGGCTGGACCAAAGACTGGCCAAGAAGCCCTCATGCAAGATAAGGGAGTCGGTGTTGCTGGAAGACTCAGAAGCGTCTCAGGAGAGCTGAGGCCCAAATGCCAGGAGAAGAGTTAGAAGCAGCAGCAAATCCAGGAGGCACCAGAGACAGAAAATGAAGAGAATGAGGGAGCTGAACCCAATTGCAAACGAGGGAGTATTTATGAAGGTGGGAGGGTATGCAACTTCCCTGAGAGACAGCCTAAGCGGACAGGTAATCTTTCAGGTTGGTTTTTATGGGCTACAGAAATGAGGTCTACATATGAGTGAGTCAGTGAGCGTAGGTTAGCGTGCTATTTCTATATTTCCTCTGGTCATCAAATTTCTTGAATGAATTGATTGTGCCTTTCACTTCCTCTTTGTAATGCCCACTCTCCTTAATGCCTGTGTAGGGGCAATGCTTCTCAGCTTGGTGAAAGCCAGAGTAGGTTGGTGAGTACTCCCTGCATAGTCTTCTATGGCTGCTGTAACAAATACCACAGAGCAGGAGGCTTAAACAACAGAAATTTGTTTCTGACAGTTCTGGAGGCTGGAAGTCCAAGATCAATATGTTGGCAGGTTTGGTGTGTTCTGAGGCCTCTGTTCCTGGCTTGCAGATGGCACCTTCTCACTGTGTCCCCATGTGGTCCCTCTCAGATCAGCTCTGTCCCACGGCCAGGTTTGCATTGACTCATACTGTATTTGAAAAGTTTAATTAGTGGCCAAGATTAAAACTCAGATCTTGATATTTCACATAAATGTCTCAATTTCTGGCTTTTCTCCCAAAGCTGGAAGACCTGAGAACACTGGATTTGCCTACACACAGGACAGCACTTGGCTGAGACCCACTGGTGGCGCCTCTCTGCAGTCTCTCTGTCCTGCTGGCCCACTTCTCTCCAGTAACTGACCACTTCTCAGCCTGGCTGCTGAGACATTTGGGCTTTTGGTTACTAGAATATTGACATACCAGTTGCCCTCCCCAGAAGATGCTGCCTCCTGTAATTATCTCCCCCTTCACTGTTTCTCTTTCCATTCTGTTAGTGCTCACGTTCATCCAGGGGCCCAGCTAAGGGTGATTTTGCCCCTGGGGACCTTTGGCAGTATCTGAAGCCAGTTTTGATTGTCCAACTGAAGGCGGAGTTGCTAAAGCATCTAGTAGCAGAAGCTGATGACGTTGTTGAACATTCTACAATGCACAGGACAGCATCCCACAACACACATTTATTGGACCCAAAACGCTGAGGTTTTGAAACCCTGACAGACATCTACCTTGATGCATATAGCCAAAAGGATTAAATAGCCTGAGCTTCAACCTGGTTCTAATCCTATGTGTCTGTTTGCAGCCGGAACCTTTCATCTGATGCCATTCTGGTACTTTAAGTCAAACGCATCATCACACATCACTGCAGGTTGTTCAACTGCCTGACTTTTGAGGTTAATGGGCTCTTCTCTGCACTCTCCCAGGCTCAAGAGCTGGACTGGTCACTGACCTCCATCTCCAACGCCTCCCTCCACCCTGTCCCATCCTTCTGCCCAAAGTGGCTTTCCTCTCTGTTCTTCCACTCTTGTCCAGGCCCTCACCACCATGTCATTCCTGGCTTGTTGCAGAAGCATCTTAGCTCCTCTTTCTTCCGGATTCCACACACTATCTCTGAGCTACTTATTGAAATACTATTTTCAATATATTCCCTCTCTGTTCACTCTTTTGCCTTTAGATTCCTGCTTGCCATTTTAGTTTTCTCTCTTTCCTTTCTGGTCAGTTCCTCACACATTTGTAGGTGTTCAGTGACCTTTGATGATGAGTGACTGGTCTATTCGAACCCCTGTGTCTGTCGCTGGGCTTGCCCTGCCTTGTCTCATGCTTCGTCTATACCCTCCTATCCCAGCTATCCAAATTCTTCCCAGAGTTCCAAACCAAGGTTAAGTCATCTGTGAGCAAAAATTCTGTTTCAAGTAGACTCTTTTCCCTCTGAAATCCTCAAGCCGTTAGCATTTGTGTTAACATTTGTTGTTTACTCTTTTGTACTGTCGATTTTCTTCTAATGTTACACAGTTTCTAATCCAGATTGCACTTTCTTTGAAGGTAGAAGCTATATTTCTACCTAATAATAAATAAATCAATGACTCAGAATTCAGCTGTAAGTCATTTAATAGAGCCTGCTGTGCAATATAGAATATAGATTATTGGCAATGTCTATGATAGATATCGAGTTCCTTAAATGAGTCTGGTGTGAGGTCAACAACATGGATTCCGGAGTCAAATGGACGTTGGTTTTAATCCAAGTTCTGTAATTTTTGTTGTGATGCATGGCAAGTGACTTAATCTCAGTACACTCCGGTTTCATCTGCAAAAATGGAAATGAGAATACCTCTTTCCTCGGTTGTTTAGTGATGAAATGAATTTGAAAACACCTGGTATAGTGCCTGATACAACTGGGATGCAATAAATGTAAGTTTTTCTTTTTTCTTCTGGTAGGCAGCACAATGATCCCTCAGATGTTCATGTCCTAATCCCCGGAAGCTTTGAATATTTTTTGTGACATGGCAAGAGAGAATTAAGGTTGCAGATGAAATTATGGTTGCTAATTGGCTGTTCTTGAGATGGAGAGATTATCTTAGATTATCTGGGTGGCTCAGTGTCTTTAAAAGGTGGAAGAGAGAGGCAGAAGAGGAGTGAAAGCAGAGAAGGAGATGTGATGACAGAAGCAGAAGTCAGAATGGTTTGATACGGGAGGGATTCACTCTGCCTTTGCTAGCTTTGAAGATGGAAGGGGGCCAGAGGATAAGGAATGCGGGCAGTAGGATTCTTTGGAATAAATCCCATGAAATGAATTCTCCCCTGGAGCCTCCAGAAAGAACTCAGCCCTGCCAACACCTTGATTCTAGTCCAGTGAGACTCATTTCAGACTTCTGACCTCCAGAGCAGTAAGATGATAAATTTGTGTTGTTTTAAGCCACTGAATTTGGGGTAATTTGTTACAATTGCAGTAGGAAGCTAATATATTTTCCTTTTGTTCCCTAAGAGTTTATGCTTGAACTATCCTCCTCAAGTAGAAAGTAGAAGAGAGGACAGTTTTAATATACTCTGTCAGTCACTTAGTAGGTCAGTCACTTTATTAAGCAATTTAATAGTTTGCTGAATAAAGGAATAAATAAATAGGAAGCTTACTGATTACAATGTAATCTGTTCCATTGTTGTGATTGGTAGAAACTTCCACCTTTTACTGAGTCAGAATCAGCTTGTGATCTTTGGCTGATTGGCTGAAAAAGTAAATCCCATAGTGTCTTCGCTGTAATTAAAAGCTGTGTATTTATGTCATTAATATTTACCAGGATTACAAGTAAAAGGAAAACTGTAAGGTGTGTTGAGATCCAGTCATTTCATACTCACTAAACCAGGTTCAGAATCAGAGAACATGAAGATTTATTTTAGGTATGTTAGTGATTTAAAATGAAATCAACTGGTATCAGTGGAATATCAACATGTGCAAAGCCCTGGAACACCACACACAAAAGGGAAGGTAAAGGTGTTTAAGGTAAGGCATGATCCCTGGTTATATTGATAAGACCAATATACAAAGTAAAATAATAGTAAAAGAGCCAGAAGGTAAAGAAAAATGCAGTATATAATATGATGTTAAAAAATAATTAATGGGCCAATGACTAATGGAAAAAATGACCAAGGTTTGCAAAGACCATCATTGCAGGGGACCCCATCCTGGTTTCAAAGGGTGCTTCCATCTCTGTGAATGAGATTTCTGCTTGTAGAGAGATTGAAGTTCATCCCGCCAACTCCATGAAGACTGAGGACCTCCAGGCAGAACCTCAAGGCTGTACGTAGGCTTGGACTATTTTTGGAAGGATTACATGGAGTTCTATTTAAGGAGGCGTACAATGATTATCTCAGGAAGCCTGGGATTTAAACTGTAAGCACTTTACTTTTCACCAGGAAATTCTCATTTAAGGCAACAATGCTAGATGTGAGAGCACCCAGGTCCCCAGGATGAAAGTTTCCAATCAGCAGGAAAAAGCATTGCCTTAGGTGGAACTGTCCTTGGTCCTACGACCACCCCTGCTTAAGTCTCTCCTGCTTTCTCAGAACCACCTACCCAGCCAGTGTGATGCAGTGTGCTACCGCCCTGCCCTACGCTCTTCCTAGGCTGTGATTCTTGTTCTCAGCAAACCTTGGATTTTGCTGGCGTCTACCCATTGCTCACTCTCCTGCTGCTTCTTCTATCCATTCTAATTGTACCAGAACAACAGTCCCAACTTGAATCCTGCCCATCTTTCAGCAGTCAAAGCTCAAAAATTGAAGTCACCAAAAATAATTTAGAAGAGCATGCCCAACATAGTAATGAATAGTTCATTTTACAAAATGCAAAGGAGCTATTTTACATAAACACTTGAAGTCTATTTTTATTAATGTACTCATTAGATATTTTCCTTTGAGAAATGGTTCAATAGTGCTCTTACTGTTTCTTCCAATTAGTAATTATTAGTGTTCTGTAGCATTTCCTTGAGAAAGAATATTAAAGGGCTAGAACTCTGTCACCAGGGGTAGAACTTCTACATTTGGAAGCTATGTCAAAACCAATCACTTTGGGATCAAGCATTTAGTTAATCGCATGACTGGGTACTATGATTCTTAATCTTCAAGACAAGGTTCACTAATTTAGATGAGCTCTAACAGACTCACTTATTCTTTTGTTCTTTCGGTATAGTGCAATTCAGCAATTCAGATGTTCTGTGGTTTACTAAAAGCAAAGTAGGCATGGAAAAAGACACCATTCAACTGAAATCTTATCGTTTGAAAGCCAGTGATGATCTATCTCCCCAAATTCAAATCCATAAACTTTTTCTCAGTTTTATTCTTAATAATAATATCTTGTATGCATAGCATCTTACAGTCCACACACTTGCAAATAAATTATTTGATAATCCTGAACTTCTCTGTGTTTCCATATAATGACACTAAGCTTCGTATATTTAATTGTATGTTATCTTGAGTTTATTGAAGACAGAAACTATCTCTTTCTAGTAACTATCAAAATTCCCATCATAGCTGTGATTGCTGTTAAATGAATAAAGGATGAATTCCATGCTCGTTACTGTTGGCCATTTCTCTCCTTTAGACATTTTTTTCCTTTCTTAGGCTCTGTGTGACTTGCAGCTTGCAGATGGCAGATTGTGGGACTCTTCAGCTTCCGTAATCACATGAGCCAATTCTTTATAATGCATCTCATTATGCATTATATAAATCTCCTATTGGTTCTGTTTCTCTGGAGAACCCTGGCTGATAAATATACTCCCATTACTAGAACATAAAAGGCTAAAATTTGTTATTGAAAATAAAACAAAACACACATACACACACACACACACACACACACACACACATACTGGTTGATATATCAATTATTGGTTTGTAAATACCTCTAGGAAAAAGAATTTATCTTAAGATAATTTCAGTGAAATTAGAATAAAAATGGAAAAATTAGGAATAGTTTATTCTTTATAAAAAAATTGATCAAGAAATTAAGATGGCTTAAGGAGTATGCTCTGGAGAATACTGTTTCCTTGAAAATCCTCCAAGTGTTCTATATTCTAATAATATAGAACATATTCATATTCAGAATGTCTTTGGCCTTATGCTAATGTTTTCAAGTACAGTTCTCATTCCCTGTTGATGTTTATTTATTTGCTTTTAGGCCAAACATGAAAATGAGGTTTATTGAGGAGAGAAGGATAGGTATAGGACAAGAGCAAGATACAGGTTTACAGAGCATGATACATCCACCACTGATGATGACTGGACCCATTGTCACAGCAAAGAGAGAGCAAAAGGAAGGGTGCAAAAGAGGGACTGTTGACGTTCAGCGATGTAACTTTTGCACAGCCTCCAGCTCGTTACCTGGCATATCACAGATGCTCAGAAATTGTTATATCCCTCCGCATTTCCACGTCCTTCCTTATGCCCAGTTTAGCCTGGATTTGAAGACACTCAATCTATTCAGCTGCTTTCTAACATACCAGCTTTATCTCACTCTCTCTTTTTGCATACTCTACCTGCCAAAATACCTACTCAATACTCTCTACTTTATTTTCCTACAACTCTGCTTTTCCTTCAGCAGGCTCCTCAATCCGGATTGCCTTCCTCCTCATCTTCATCACTCGGAATATTTCTCTTGTTCTTTTGCCCCTAACTTTAGTGCCACCTCATCAGAGAAAAGTTGGCTTAACTTCTCCTAAACACACGTGAGGCATATCTCCTTGTAACCAACCTAGCATTTTCTTTTTACCATGGTGAGCCTTTGCACTTTTTGCCTTCTCCCCCTACTAGAACATCTAAATTCTATAAGGATAGAGACTATTCTTGAATATTTTTAAAATCTGAGCAGGGCTGGCATAGTTTCTTTTCACCTAACAGATGTCAGGTGCTCATTAACTATTTACTGCCCGGCTGCATGAGGATCGAAGGTGACAAGATGTTTTTGTGGAGATCACTCTGATAGAAGATGTCACTCTGCTGGGGATACACCTACATATTCAACTCAGGTCACAGTGGTGGAAGAGAGGGAAGAGGTTACTGGTGATGAATCAGGAATTATTAAAACATAAAATAGTCCTGGAAATACTTCTAAACTATTTTTTTTCTTTTGTGTCTCCTCCTAAAATACTTAATAACTATGCATTTGGAAAACAAATAATGCACTGTTTTCTCACCTCTCTATATTTTCCTTTCTTTGGGAGGCTCACATGTAGCAGACGCTTTGAGATCGAATAGTGGTAAGAGGAAGGGCCTTCCTGAGGGAGAAGTTTGTTTTTGACCCCACAACATAGTTGGTTGGCACGTGATTAAAGATAGCAGCGTTCCCAACCACCACACAAACGTCTGAAGTTCATCTGCTAAAAATATTCCTGACTTTCCTATTAGTCAGATGCCTATTTTAAACTGTTAACTATCATTGAAATGAAATGTCTTTGCTTGGTAGACCAATGTTCAATGCCTTCACTTTCCTGTACATTTGGCCAGCTCCGTAGTTGGTCTACACTGGTCTTGGTTTCATTCCTGTATCATGGGATTTTTCTAATTTTTTCATTTCTCATTGATGAAGCATTTTCAAAGATTCCACTAGCATTATTATATCCAAGAAGAAAGACAGCCATCGTCATACTTTCAGAAAGCCCTGGGACCCTTTGCTTGTTCCTGGTCCTCATTAGTAAGAACCCTTGATAATGATGTGCTTTCACCTCAAAGTCACAATGTGCTTTAACTAATCCCACTATGAGCTAATAAATTACCCATTGTTTTCCTTTAATTGAGAATGTAATTTTATTATCTATCAGTTTAAATAAGAGTAGAGAGCAAGCGTATCAAGATTATCTCACCGGCATAACTATTTGGTAAAACAGTAAGAATGAAGTCACTTATATGTGCCTGAGTTTGTGACGAGCAAGGGAGTGAGGTCGGCAGATGAGGGAACAAAATGGCTTTGTCACTTGGCTTTTAGTTAATTGGTCCCAGGTATATGAACTTTCCAGGTACTAACGGAGACTTAAATGTACTTGTAGATTTTCTGACAAAGTAAGTAAATTTCTAGTCTTGTGGGAAAAATAACATATCAGAACTTTCCAGATTTGAGTAAATTATCAAAATTTCCAATCTGCTTCTAGAGGAAACAATTTTCTTGAGTTTCAAACTCTTGAAAATTATCCTCACCTAGAGACTAACCATATTGATAAAAAAAAAACAACAAACCATTTTCTCTTTAAGTACAAACCATCCTGCAGATTGGGGTTTTAGAGACATTTTGATCATTTTCTCCCTGTTAATTAATGCATGGAAATCAATTAGGTTTGCTCCTGCAATTTTCATTTAGAATAGAGCATTAAATTTAACAGATGATCAATCTCATTACTTTCACTGAGAGGTTCCTAGTAGCTGGTAGCCACCAGCTTGCATGTTATTTTTATATGAAGTACAGCATTTTGGAAAGCAGATGCCCACACTGTCACATCAGCATCAGCTGGGATACTTGTGAGAGCAGCATGGTGCTGGTTCCTGCTGGAGGTCTACTGGGCTGGGGCCAGGGAATGTTGACCTTAAGGATCACTTGATTCTGATGTTCACCAACATTACAGAAATAATAGATTCAGGTAGTTGAGGTGGATTCACATGACAATGAAATGTGGTGACACAAATCATCAGTATTAATAAGTAGGATTAGCCAAGCATTCGTGTTTATATAAGGTCAAAATACTCTTATTTTTGAATGGGAGTGGAACAGTCATTTGACTTGTGATGATTGAAATGAATTCAGAAAATACTATCAAGAATGGCAAGATAACTGCTGTTGATAAAAGCTTACTTTGTCAGCTCAACTTAAGGCTATCTTTGGTTCTGAATGGAAGACATGGCCAGGGAAAGATAGTCAGGATAGAAGGAAGTAAATGCAATTGAAGTTAAGGTTTTTAGGAAACAAAAAACTTAGTCGTTAATGGACACATGCTGTTACTAATTCAAAGGAAAGCACACATGAGTATTTGCTAATCTCAGGATTGTACTTGGAAAATACTACTCCTTGTCTTTTAGAATTGTGCATAAAAGCCTAAAAGAGTCAAGCAGATTTTTATAGTCTCTTCTTTGCTTGATACTCTGATACTCTTTTTTTCTTTTAAAATAAGAGATAGAAGTCAAAGAATTATAGAATAATATATTTTCAAGGAAAGACAAATGTAAATAATTGTACAATTGCAACAAATTATGGATTTAATTCAACTAAAATTATTTGGTACCTGTTCTGTTGACCAGAAATATCTTAGGTAAGAGGACATCAAAGACAAAAAGCCACCAACTCCATGGAGGAAACTTAAATGCATATTACTAAGTGAAAGAAGACAATCTGAAAAGGCCACATACCGTATGATTCTAATTATATGACATTCTGGAAAAGGCTAAACTACAGAGACAGTAAAAAGATCAGTTGTGTCAGGGGTTAAGGACAGAAAGGGATGAATTGGAGAGCACAGAGGATTTTTAGGGCAGTGAAGCTAGGGCTACTCTGTATGGTATTATAATGTTAGATAGATCTCATTGTACATTTGTCAAAAGTTACAGAATACACACACCAAATCCTAATGTAAGTTATGGACTTTGGGTGATGATATATAAATGTTAGTTTATCAATTTTAACAAATGTACCACTCTGGAGTAGGATATTGACTATGGAGGAGGCTGTATATGGGGGAAGGGGAAGGTATGGGAAATCTCTCTACTTTCTGTTCCATTTTTCTGTGAACCTAAAGGAGCTCTGAAAACTAAAGACTATTTAGAAAAAGGATTCTCTCTGGAGGATACTAAGTATCTAATGATTGGGATTGGTGGATGATCCACTTAGTAGCATCCAGAGTCCTCAAGGCAACAGTAGAAGTAAATACCAAGAAGTGGGACATCATGGAAGAGGGAACAATTAATTATGGAACATAGGAAGAATAAGGGAAGACCTTTGAGAAGTGGATCCTCTGAACTGAATTATGAGGTGAAGACAAACTTTTCAGATAGACATGTTCCAGAAACATGCATAGTTTGGGGAACTGTAAATTATCTGCTATTGCTTGAGCCAAACTGGAAGCAGTAGGGAGCAGGTAGGAAGTAAGGCTGGACGGATGAGTAGGTAGGGGCCAGGTCAGGAAAGGCTGACATGCACATACGCCTGTACCTGCACACACACACACATACATATACATACACGCATGCATACACACACATAAACATTTGCATGCATATGGACACACACACATACCTACATATTACAAAGGACTAAGGCATTTAAACCTGTTGGGTAACCACTGAAAAGCTTTTAGGCAGGAAATGATGTGACCAGATTTGCATTTCCCTGAGGTAGTCATGGAGAGGTGAAAGGGAAGGAAGACTAGATGGAAACATCTAGTTAACTGGATGCTGCTAAGAGCCTATGACAACATAGAAAAGAGTAGATTCAGATTCAAGATATATTTAAAAATTGAATTAGCTGAACTTGATGAGTGCTTCCTCATGGGAAGTAAGGGAAAGAGGAGTCAGAATATTCCTCTCAAGTTTTGGGCTTAAGAAAATGGAGGGATGTTGGTTAAATTGAATCAAGACAGGGAATGTAGAAGGAAGACCAGTTTCAGGGAGTGGTTATTGTCTTAATATTAGGGTTTGATGTTTGGCATGTTGGGTGCAATGTGTCTATGGAACATCAGTGTATTCAATTCATCAAATTTTGATTGAGTCCCTTCAGATGCCCACCTTGGGCTTGGTACTAGGGCTTCAGCAATGAACAAGATAAGGGTAGTTTCTGTCCTTGTGGAGCTTACCAAGAGTGGGAAAGGAAAGCTTCAAACAGTAATTACAGGTAAGATATCTGTTATGAAGAAGGGAGTATAGATAGATATACAGGAGAGACCTAGGATGGAGATAGAGTTTGGAAAGTCATCAGCACATAGGTTGGAGTTGACATGATAAAGATGAACGAGGTGACTGACAGAGAAGATGGGGAGAAATGTAGGGCATTCCACTATCAGATTGCATCAAAAGAGACTGAAGAAATGGTCAGAGAATCATAGAGAGAGAACCAGGAGAGAGTAGTGGTAGGATTCAAAGAAGAATTTCAGAAGGAATGAAGTGGTTAGGAGATGTCATGGGAAAGTGACATAAGATATAGCTTATGTCCTTTGGGTCTTGCAATGTAGAAGGCTTTTGTGATATTGATCGGAGCTGCTCCAGTGCATTGGTAGGGGTGGAAGCCTCCTTAGTGTGTGTTGAGGATGGAGAAGTTATATTAATAGAGATGACAACAGAAGATGACATATCCTAGATGCTTGATCCTGATGGAATGAGAGAGAGAGGGAGGGACAAGGGATGAAAAGAAGGAGCTTGGAAATGGGAGAGATTTGAACATATTTAGTGACTAAGGAAATGAAACTCATAGAGAAGGAGAAGTTGAAAATTAAGTGCAGGAGGGCTAAGTATGGGTCAAGGTTCTGGACAGGGGCAGGAGGGCATAGGGCCCATTGATAGGTCTCAAATTAGCTTTAAACAAATAGAAAGAGATTTTTCCTTCAAAACTAAATGGATCTGCCATTTGATCCAGCAGCTACCCAAAAGAACAAAAGACATTCTATAAAAAAGACATCTGCACTTGAATGTTTATAGCAGCACAATTCACAATTGTGAAGATTTGGAAACAACCTAAGTGCCCATCAATACATGAGTAGATTAATAAAATGTATATGTATACCATGTAGTACTATTCAGCTATAAGAAACAATGGTGATATAGCACCTCTTGTATTATCCTGGGTAGAGCTGGAGCCTATTCTACTAAGTGAAGTATCCCAAGAATGGAAAAATAAGCACCACATGTACTCACCATCAAATTGGTTTCACTGATCAATACCTAAGGGCACATATAGGAATAACATTTATCAGGCATTGGGCATATGGGAGGGCAAAGGAGGGGATGGGTATATGCACACATAATGAGTGCGATGTGCACCGTCTGGGGGATGGACATGCTTGAAGCTCTGACTGGAGCCAAAGGGCAAGGGAAATATATGTAACCTAAACATTTGCACCCCCATAATATGCTGAAATAAAAAAAAAGAAAATTTTAAAAAAAGAAAAACATACAAAAAAATCCAAACAAACAAAAAACTAAATGGAAAGAAGTAAGAGTATGCATGGATATATGTAGGTGAGTAAGGGGAGGCTGGGAGGAATTTAGGGGAAAAGATATAATACAATAGAAATTCAAAAGATCAGCAATATTTTTGACATCATTAAAATTGTCAGTCTTGATTACTTTAATATTTGTATCCTAGAATATATTATCTCACATATAAATTTTTAGCTTATCAGATTATAAAAAATAAAAAACAAAACAAATGTGGCTCCAATGTGAAATGAATGTCAAAAATCAAAAATTAATTTGATTTTGAAAGATCTTCCCTTGGGCTTTGTATTTAAATAAGGCAAAGGCCTCTGAACCATATAGATCACAACAGGAACATGATTCCAGGAAATTCTGAGGTCACGTCATTCTTGGAGAAAACTGTAACAAACAGAAGCTTTGCTGAGTTCTATAAATATTTATCAGCCATGACTTTTACCCCCAGGAGGTTAAAGATCCCTGAGTTTTGGATGAGAATGCTTAGCAATCTGATTTGACCTGAATTAGCAGGCAAAACGAAGTCTTCAGATTTGAAACTACCTAGTGCAACCAAATAATGACATCTTTTGCAAAATGTTACAAGGTAATAGGAGTTGTTGCAGTTACTTACAAAACACCCAG
Organism: Lemur catta; assembly: GCF_020740605.2. Lineage (NCBI taxonomy): Eukaryota > Metazoa > Chordata > Mammalia > Primates > Lemuridae > Lemur > Lemur catta. Next base: position 11,020,122 of record NC_059135.1, read on the forward strand.
CATAAGTACTGTAATAATTTTTATCATTGTAATTATATTCACTAAATTATATTTTGCTTTCAGATCAGCAGTCAAAATAGCTATTACTTAAAAAAAAACACGTGGGCAAGGATATGGAGAAAAGGGAACTCTTAAACACTGTTGGTGGGAATGCAAATTAGTGCAACCTCTATGGAAAACAGTATATAGATTTCTCAAAGAACTAAAAATAAAACTGCCATTTAATCCAGCAATCTCACTATTGGATATCTACCCAAAAGATTTCTGCACTTGTTTGTTTATCACAGCACTATTCACAACAGCAAAGATGTGAAATCAACCTAAGTGTCTATCAGTGGATGATTTAATAAAGAAAATGTAGTATAATACACAATGGAATACTATTCAGCCATAAGAAGAATGAAATCATCTCTTTTGCAACATCATGGATGGAACTGGAGTCCATTATCTTAAGTGAAACAAGTAAGACACAGAAAGACAAATAGTGCACATTTTCACTTATAAGTGGGAGCTAAATAACATGTACACATGGAAGCAGAGTGTGGAATGATGGACAATGGAGACTCAGAAGGGTAGAGGGTAGGAGATGAGAAATTACTTAAGGGATACAATGTATGCTTTTTGGGTGATGGATACACTAAAAGCCCTGACTTTACCACTACACAATCTGTGCATGTAACAAATGTACATGTTACATAGTACCCCACAAATTTATACAAATAAAAAAGTCAAATGGTATATAATCTTAAAATACATGTGATGTTAACTGGATTAATTTTAATGTCAGAAATGTGTTAACTTTCTCCTTACTTTGAACTATTTGAACATTAGGTTTGAAAGGGTTTAAACCTGCCATATTGTATTTCATTTTATTCAGTTTTACCATGTGTTCTCATTAAAATATATTATGATTTTTACTTTACAAGGTTAAGAAAAAATTTCCAGCTTCAAAAGTCACTAATTTGTTGATTTTATTATGGAAGTAGATAATTTTACCAATTTTAAAATAGACATGAGCAATGGATTCAATAGGTCATTCAAGAGAAACGTGAAGGACAGAAAGGAAAGTGGATTTCACTATCAATTTCTTTCGGAATAGCACATTCATTTGTGATTAGTTTGATCAGCTGCAAAGTGTTTCAGAATACTTAGAAGAATGTAAGCCTGAACTAAATGTGACTTTTCTCTTGATAATTTTATGGAGTTTATCAAGATGAACAGAAGTGTTTCAGTGTGACAAACATTGAGTTTGTTCACATGAGAGAGCAGCTTGAGCAAGAAGTTTTCCCAAATGTGACAATAACTCAAAAACTTACATGACAGTACAACAAACAAGTCATGAAACTGCAAAGAAGTTTTACAACCTATCAGTAATAAGAAATAAATTTTATTGATCCATGCTAGAAGAAAGACTGCATTTTTTCTCTTCTCTCTATGAAAAATGATATAGCACCATTTGCATATGAAGAGGCCGTGGAAGAGCATGCAATGAAAAATGGAGGCACAAAGTCTTGTGGAGGTATATCTTGTGGAGGTTTGATTTAAAAATATTTATTGCTATTTTTCTAGATTTTGTGATATTTGTCAGATTTTAAAACTTTCTGATTGCCTGTGACTTATTTTCTCATTATAAATACATATTCACTTCATACTTAATTTTGTTTCTGTAATTTTGTATTCTTTTTTTTAAAGGTGCCACAAAATCTAGATCTACCTTGGGGTAAATTTTGTAATTTTCATGGGAAATAGGTTTTTCCAGAAGATTTTAAAAAAATGCTTCAGTATTTCATGTTTCCTAGAGAAGCCTCCTTATCCTGTCCAAGGGTTCAAAATATTTTCCTTGCAAGTGTATTTTTGTTGGCATAAAATCTTATATTTTTACAGTGTTATATCTTTCTCAATGATCAATTTTCCCTTTTCTGTTTAGTCTATTTGATTTTTTTCTTTCTTCAAACTAGTAGTTCCCATCCCACAAAAGAACAAAATTAATGTGTCTGTGTTCACAGAAGGATCATAAAATGATGCCTAGATAATGATCTTTAGGGCTTGAAGTGTATACATAAAAGTATAAATAGCTGCTAATATATCACTAGAGTGTTTTCCTGTCTTATAATATGGTTTTTGCAATTAAAAGTATTTCTAAAAATCAGTGCACCCAAAATCCTGGATATAACAGAGTATTTGGGGAGCTTCTCATTGAAGCATATAGATTCTTGATGCGTGTTTCATTAGCAATAGATTTATTGCCATGCAATGACATTAATTTCAGAATCGTTTGTATTATATTTCAGCAAGGATTCAAAAGTAGTTATTTTTATATTTATTTCCTGGAGTCCAATATTTGGGGAAGTGGATATGTAGGTATATGTATCTTGGTAGTGTATGTTTGGTAATCACCTATGAACTGGTTTTTGCAGGGTGCCTTGGTGTTTTCCTTTTCCTACTATCTTGACATAGACGCCTCAATATATTTGAAACTGGCATAAAGTGTCTTAACAGGTAACTGAGATTATTCTAAGTCTGAGAAAATGTCAAGCAACTTTCATCCTCTGTATACATAACCATTTTTTTTAAGTGAGCTTGGTGGAGGACATAAATATATAGTAATGTCATGTTTTGAATGGTTGATGGGAGAGGGATAACTGTGTGCTCTAGTTCTGCAGTATTTAGTGACTTGTGGATGTTGTCTTCAGGGCTTTCACAAGGTCAAGGTTGTAGGTGGACCCACAAGTCCAAAAGCATGACCTCTGCCTGTACCCCCATTCCTACCCAGCTGTCTTACAGTTCTGTGCTGATGGTCGCAAGGTTGAGGATGAGGGGGAAATAGCCACAGACAAGTGCATAAGTACCCCTGCCAATGACAGTCTCACTCATGATCTACCTACTAGGGCTGAGAAAATGGCAAATCCTCAGCCTCTTCTCCAGAAATGAAGGAGAATGTGTTATCGTAGACATCAATTAATGGGAAAAGGAAGAATTGCTAGTTTGGTAAGCAGTTTGCCATTTTGAAAATCAGGCTTGGTAAACAGGGTTACATAAAAAACAGTCTGGAATACTGAATCTATGTCATGCCTTGGCATGTTTGGAAATATTTCTGTTTTTCTGAAATTGTACATGATGCTAGTTTTACTGTACTTATATCTGTGTAACCTGCATGACAATTGCCTAAAAGTTAAAAGACTCTGTGTAGCAGAGCCAAAATTCCATATGTACAAGGCAAATAAAGTATAAATACTTTGAGTCATATTTTATCATGTGTGGCAGTAATGGATTCCAGCTAGACACAGTGTATATTTTCCCCTAGTTTTGATGTTCTTTAATCTTAACACAGCATCAGAGCACAGGATTTATTTTCCCCAGTAGAATCTATTGCAAGTTAGAACCACCTTGTTTTCTTGAATTCCACTTACAGGAGTACTTTGTCTTGGGAAACGGAGCTAGAATTGAGTGTGGTTATGAAAAAAGATAGCACATCTTGATGAACTATGGTGCTTGGCAAAAGTGGTTTCCACCCAGGGCTGATACAAATCAAGATGGGAATGTGATCCTTCATACCTAATTGATAAAAGATTTCTCAATGCACCCTATGAATCACTGACTCCCATAAATGAAAATGAGAAGTATTTTGGCACTGCAAGGCAGTGAAGTCTCTGAACTAACACCAGTAATTATGGAGCTGTTTCATACATAGGTCAGTGGGGCTCACCAACAATTTAGGAACAATATGGTTCTTCGCTATGTTTTGTCATTGCACTTGTAAAAGTCTATTACTTTATATAATGCAGCTTACTACATCGCTAATACTGCCTCATCATGTAGGGGCATTTTGGGGGTGTTTTTAAAGACCAGTGCTTTCAGCAGCATAAAAGCAACAGAGCCCATGTAACTCCAATTTTGATTTTAATTCTTCCAGATGCTTTTTTTAAAAAAAAATTTTATGCCAAATTAGATGTCATTTTGAAAGCTTACATTTTAATGAGTATGTGTTTATTTATTTATTTAAATCCATGCTTGGAATCTCAGAAAGTTTTTGAAAGCATTGGTATTTTTCAGTGTTTTCAGTCTTCAAGCAGATTATGGAATATTCTATGCAGAGTCCCTGCCCCCATAGATAATATCCCCATGAAACCTGTGAGGTTGGATTTTATTTTTGATTCAATGGAAACTCACTACTAGCTCATAATAGATGTGTTAATTCGTGACAACAAATGTGTTGAGTTTATTATATGCTTAGTGAACATACTCATAAAAAAACGAAAGACGAGCCAGGCTGGGATGTTCTTTGTTATATCAAATGACAATCTGTATTTTGGTCATAAATAGAACTATCAAGTTGGTTTGTGTGTGACTATGGGTTTACCTCCCTACATTTTGGGACTATAGGGGGGAAAAAGTGTTTTCATACTTAAGCATCTAACAAGTATCTTATCTATTTTCACAAAAACAAGAAGAACTTTAACCGACAAAGATTTCTCATTGGATTTACTTTCTAGAAAAACATATTTTAGTTTTGGGGCCCAATTGAAATTGACATCCCATTTTTTTCCTCTAAAGAATAAAACATTTGTTTGGGTTATCTATGCTTAGGTAGTTTTGAAGCTATAAAAATGAAGGATTGGATAGGAAAATGCCATCTTTTTAACAAGGAAATTCAGTTCTCAAAATACACATGGAATTATAGGCAGACCTTGCTTAACTTATGCTAAAAATTATGGAAACAGCTGGATTACTTGAGATAACCTAGTATTGTATAATTACTATAGTATAACAATATAGCAGTTCATTCACATGTGTATAATTTTCATTACAAGGTTCCATTTGTTCCATTAAGAATATAAATGTGGAATGCAAAGCATTTCTATAGGGTAAGGTGAAGTCTATGTATCTTGCACATGTGAATATTCATTAAATAAATCCTTCTTTTGAAGTATGTTCTGAAGTGACGTTTACTACCTCTTCACATGTGGCTTGTACCTGCTCCTGCCACCAGATGAAGTGGAAAAAAATGAAGGCAAGAAGAAAGGAAAAGAGCAGAAGTAGTTTTCACCCCTTGCACAATACCTGTAGTAGTTCTCTCCTCCTCCTTGCATTTTGGCACCGAGCCCTTTGAGATAAAAACAAATGGCCCTTCATTAGTCCTTACATTTTGATCTATTTTGCCTTCAGAACAACATTGCCATTTTCTGGTGGAAAACACAATCTGTAACCCTCTGTAATGGAAACCAATACGACTATTTACCAAAAAAACCAAAAACCCAGCGTTAGGGTAGGACAGACTATACCTCCAAAATGGATAAAATTGTGTTGTCTCATCCCAGCTAATTTCAAAGGTTAGTCATGATTAGAGCTAAAATTGAGCATAAATAAAAGGTCATGTACCTATAGGGCTACTTGAAGTTTACTGATTTGTAGTAATCCTTTGTCACTTCTTTTCATTTCCTATGATGCACACTATTTTATCCACTGCAGAATGGAATTATTTGAACATTCAATCAATTTTATCTGATTAATTCATCCTTAGGGCATTGCGTTACTAAGTGGACCTTATTATGATATACCCTCACATAAAACATGATCTCATGGCAGAGATAAAATAAAAGTGCTATGTTTAGTATTCCACAAAAGTGGTGATTGGTAGCTTCTTTTTGACACATGTAGTGAAACAATGGCAGCTCAAAATGATTGTCTTAAATGAGGGTGATGCATTGGTTTTGCCTGCTGTGAGTAGGGAATAAAACAAGGGTGAGGCAGGTATGGAGCAAGGTTGGCAAAGGTGGCTGTGACAGCAGATATGGTTCATTCCTTGAGTCATTCCCTGCAGTCAACCAAATCCACAGGATCAGTAGCCTGGCTGACGGGTTCCGGTGTCTGTCTGATCAGTCGGGGTGTCCGATATGGAGGCACCATGTTCTAACTGTGTTTTTTCAGATTCTGTATTTGTTTAGTTAGCATTCATTTATCACAGGGCCAATCAAATTAACTTTATATTAGTATTAATATTTTTCTGTATTCTTAATGCTCTGGCATTTGTGACATTGCCAACTGGTATGAGACTGCCCCTTCTAGGACCAGCCAAATTTTAGACATAGCAAAGTGCTCACCTGAGAGCCTGCCTTTCAGATGTGAACCAACCAACCCAGAGCTTACATCCCCAATCGTCTGCTTTATCAAACTTTCACACTAAGCCAACATTACCCTGTCCAAAATCAATACAGGGCCAGGAATCAGTTAGCGATAGTGCCTATACCCTCAAGCCCACCAGAATTATTCAAACTAGCCATTCTAAACAGTTTACCCTGTCCTGTCTCATCGTTCCTGTGGAGACCCACCAAAGGCTCTGGCCCAGGCTTTCTCCAAAACTGATGCCTCCCCACGTGGCCCTGCCCCCTCCTCTTGGGACATGTGTGTAATAAGATTCTTCTTTCAATGGTATTGGCTTCTCCATGTTATCATTTAGTCACCCCCATAAATTACAATCCTGTGGATCCATTTCAAGACACATGGGCTTATTTATGTAGCAAGTAGGCAGGGGACAAGAGTACTTTTAGACTCTATTTTCCAGGTCTTAGGGATTCCTGAGGATCTCTCTCAGCTCAGCACTGAATGGACCAAGCTTCTATGTGAGAGTCTTGAACACGGGAAGTTAGGGCTGTCTAGAACATGCAGACACAAATAAATGGCTAAGTAACATGAGTGTCCAGCAATAGTCCCTGTTCAGTCAGGATGGACAAAGAAATGGAGCCTTTATTAGGAGATCTGTTTTAAGAATGCTTTACCCCTTTTCAAAGCCCAAGTCTTCTGTTCATTAGCTAGACTGTTAATCTCAATTCCACGGCTCAGCCTATCAACATGTACTTGCCAAGCTAAGGGCTGTGGAGGCTGAAAATGAAGGCATAGCATTATTTTTACTCTTAGAGGCCATACAATCTAACTAGTACTAACCCCATTTGTGTTCGTCTGGGTATCCTAGAAGTAGAAGCCAAGATGGGATGAGATGTGCAAGAAATTTATTGTGGATCCCTTGAATTTTTGCACGTCATGTGAGCAGAACTGCCTTTACTCCAGACTGTCTGCCTGTGCAAGCTTATAGTGAAAAGCCTTGGAAAATAGAGATCGTGTCTTTATCCAGAGTACAGAGCAGGTTGTTTACTGTCCAGGATAATAAAAATGATGTCTTTCTTCAAGGAAAAGATCAGGTAGGCCCACTGCTCATAATGAAAGATTCAGATTCCCTAAGCTGGAGAACCTCTCCCATAAAACCAAAACCAAAAATAACCCTCCTTCTTCCACTGCATGCAGGTGACAACCTGCCTCTCTTCATGTCATCCTGTGGGATTTGGGGCTTGAATAACTAGGGCAGATGCTGATACCATGGCTACTGCTATTGCTGTGGGCAAAAATCTATCCTTTGTCTCTACCCAAGAGTCTGTTGTGTTCTGTCAGTATCCATGATGTGATGGCAGGCTAACTTGCTAGCTTGCAAGCAGGGTAGAAGTCTCAGACCCTCCAGAATTCTTGGCAAAACACCTGTGAAGGGAAATAGGGAGAACACTGGGGTAGCCTTGGACAACTGTCAGACCATGACATAGCCCTGACCCTTGTATAGGAGAGAAGAAAAGAAGGACTGTTGGGTAGAAGAATATTGGACTGTGTGCAGTAACAAGAAAGTTTTGGTAAGCCTGACAGTGAGTCCTCCAGCCAATGTCACCCTTCAGAGCTGTCCCCCATCTCATAAGAGAAGCTTTCTACAGTATGCCTGTGTCGTTCGGTCATTTGCTTGAAGCAGCCTGTGAGAAGCGTGGCCTTAGATCAAAAGCGGTGGGGGATTCTGAACATAGCAGCTGGTGACATCAGTCAAGTATTTTCCTTATTGTGAGAGATCCGAGAGGCACATGTTCATGGCTGTCACATCAGTTAAAAGTCCTGTGATTCCAAAACTCCTTTGCTTAAAACAAAGCTGGCTTCATGATAATTTAAAGTGTTCAGAAAGCTTAGTCCAGGGCATGTTTAGGGGTTAAGTTGAGGAGTGTGTTGGGCAGAACTCTTGGTTGTAAGCATCTGAAACCCAACTCATAGTACCTTAAAGGGAAAGAAAAAGGGAGTTTATGGTTTCATGTTTGTAACTGAAGAGCCAGAGGTGGTAGCAGGGTATCCTTTAGGGATAGATGGGCTGGGAGAGCAGACGATGCCCCTTTTTCCATCTTCAGCTCTGTTTTCGTGTGTGGTTTTACATGTGGTTCTCTAGACGCGTATTTTTCTTACAGTTATTAACACTGGAGAAAAGAGAAACTCTCCTCTCTGGTGGTGCCAGCAAAAGCCCTTGCACTGACACTCATCGGCTCAGTTTGGATCAAGTCCCTGGACAAAACCAATTGCGTGACTTGGGGAACACTGTTCTCTGATTGGTCAGCTTTAGCCACGTGCTCAGCCTTATGCCTGGAGAGGTGAGTGGCGTCCAATCACGGGCGACCCAGCCGGGTGGAGGAGCAACAGTCGCTAAAAGGGAATGATGGGTAAATAAAAGCCTTCACCAGAGAGCGGGTATTTTTCTTCTCAAAGCTTCAGGGATGGTGACGACTTTTGAGATGGGTCGATTGTGGGTGAAGAAGCTGAGAAGTTTGGCGGTTGGTTGAGGATATAGTGGTTAAAAGAGGTGTTGACAGAGAAAGCAGATGAAATGAGTGTTACAGCCTTGGATTTGGGTCCCTCTCGGGCAGGAGAGCGCCTGCAGGTTACATATCGATATCGCCTGCATTGCTGTTACTGTTGGCAATAAGACTTTGGATACCAAACTGTATCTTCATACGGCGTGCCCTCTGGTAATAGACTGTATACACTGGAACATGGAAACATAAGTAGATAATGAGACTTTTAGAAATTCAGACAGAAAGCAGACACGTAATGGACTTTCCCCTCAGTTCTATTGCTCTCTGGGGCAGACGTGATCTAAAATTTGTTTTCCAGAATATCTGAGTTAGTAATTAGTAAGTTTAGCTCTGTGAAGTCTGTCCTCAAATACATGAGATTGCACTGTTTTTGGATCCCAAATAGCTGGTTCTGTTTTTTCACCCACTTTGAAGTTCAAGGTGTCAATTGACTAATTTGATGAATAAAACCGTTGGCGGTGCATTTTCCCCAGTACCTTCTTGGAATAAGTGGTCTCAATATTTCTTTTCTAACGCGTTTGCACAGTCAACCATGGTACTGAGTGAGACTAGGAGTTAGAATATCTGTGTTCTGGATTGCTGCTCACTGTTTTGTGTTCTTAGGCAAACCCTTTAGCGTCTTGAGGAAAATTGGCATAGTAATTGCATTTTCTTAAAGAATTGTTAAGCCAATTAACTGAGATAATGCATGTGAAGCTGTACCCAGATATGAAAGATGATCATTGTAATCACATTGTTCTCAGGGACAGAAAATTCAGGCCAAAGGTGGAGATATAATGCAATCATCAATTTTGTTTCTTTCAAATTATACCAAATAGGGTGGAATCTCTCCTGCCTACACCCAGGATGGCCTCTGCCATTTAGTGTGCTCTGAAACAAAAGTTGGGTTTTATAATTCAGAATTCAGGCAAATCTGCAGATCCCCACGAGTGGTTCTATACAGGGACCCACTACACTCACTTCTCTTTGTTTCTGTAATTGTCAGTCTCTAATTTATTTCCCTGAGAGTTTATCTCACCGTCAACTCATTAGTGGCTTAATACGGGGTAAGCTGATTATTGGCAATCTGAACAGTGAATGTTCACACTGCAGAGAAATCCAGCTAATCATACTTTTTGAGATTACAGTTGACCCTTGAACAACATGGGGGTTTGGGGTGCAACCCCCCTGTGCACTTGAAAATCTGTGTATAACTTCTGACTCCCCCAAATTTAACTAATAGCCCACTGTTGACTGGGAGCCTTACTGATAACATAGTTAACACATATTTTGTATGTTGTATATGTGTTATATACTGTATTTTTGCAATAAAGTAAGCTAGAGAAACAGAAGATGTTATTAAGAAAATCATAAGGAAGAAAAATATATTTACAGTTCATTAAGTGGAAGTGGATGATCATAAACATCTTCATCCTTATAGTCTTCACATTGAGTAAGTTGAGGAGGAGGAGGGAGAGGAGGTGTTGGTCTTGCTGTCTCAAAGGTGGCAGAGGTGAAAGAAAATCCATGTATAAGTGGACCTGAGAAGTTCTAATGCGTGTTGTTCCAGGGTCCACTACATTTCTCCTGTACCTATCATCTCAGCTCATCCTGTTGGATTTTGTGTGTATAGGCATTGCCAGTATCCTTCCCATCCTGTTCCTGGGAACTTGCATGCACTGTGGTCTTTCCAGAAGAAAGAAAAGGTATCCTGAAGCCATATATTTAGGGAGAAAGGAAACAAAATTATTTATACATTACCACTTTGTTCTCAATTTGTTACTTGATCGAAATATCCCAAGATTCAGTCTGAAAGAAAATGTAAGATACTGTTACCAAAGGGCACTGGGGATTAGTTGGAGAAGGTAACTAAATCGGAAACAAAGAAGATTCACACTGAGTACCCAGGGAGAAATGAAGGAATTTGAAACCCATCCGAATCCTTTCCTTTTAGTCTGTCTCCAAGAGGCTAAAACATCTGGTGAATCACGTCAATGATTCAATCAATCATCCCTGTGTTTGGTTTTTATGATGCCAGACATCTGGATTGACTGAATTTCTCTTTTCTTTAATTAAATCAGCTGGATGTTTTGGCTTCCTACAAAATCAACTTTAGCCTAAATAATACACACCACTGTCCTATTTGTACTCTTACTCAGTTTGCATACATCTCGTTTTGGTTCTAATTTCTATTAATATAACCCATAGATTTAAAATGGTTTTGAATATTGTATAAGACTTTTGAACACGAATATGAAAGTGTTAATAAATAAATCAGAGAAACAAAATTGACTTGACTGTTTTACTTTTCTCTAGACGACAACCTGGATGTTACCTACTGATGAATGGAAGTTGAGAGAGTTAAAGAACAATGTTAAATAATTACACAGCTAGTGCTCAGCAGAGATCAAAATATCCTCTTTGATGTAAAGACAGCTGGCACCGATAGTAATTTTAACTGTGTGTAACAAGAACACACAATTTATATAATTTATGCATTCTGAGGCTTTTGAGTCCATAGGAATTTGGTCTTGTTTTATGTTATTTTCAAATATCCTTTGCATTCTTATCTGGAAAGGCTTCTGGGCAACTTAATGACTAGAGGAGATTTAAAAAGAGATGAAAAGAAACCATGAACACAGACTGGTTTAATGAAATATTATATTTTCTAGTAGAGAAATCAAACCTCAAAATAGAAAAACAACATTTATTGCTCTAAATATATGACAGAAAACAACTGAAGAATTTTGGAATAACATCTTATACCTTACTCTTTTGTGATGTTTTTGTGGGGCCTGCCTAGCATATGGGTACAAAGTGGATGGTGTTTTCTCACTTGCAGTGATTCTGTTTTTTGGTTTTAAAGAAATAAAGGATTAATAGAGAATAAAGTACTATCTTTGCGCAACTGCAGTTAATTCATCTGTCTTTGCAAAGACGGATGAATTATGGTTTTAGGATTCTTATAACCATTTGAGCCAAAATTGGCTAAATAGTTTATATTTGTGTTGTGAGATCTAGGTGACACATGTCCAAACACAATATCTGAACGTTTTCACCCAAACTAGGCTTCATTCCTGCAAAAAGCCCGTCAATGTGCCCTAAGTCAGATCAGTTGCTAAAATAAAAATTAAAGTCCACTTTGATCTACTCTGCCAGATGTGAGTACTTCTTTATATTTTTTCTAGAGTTGATTTTGCAGATGTATCTACTGCATTAAACATCTTCATCAGGACTCTTCAAGGATTCTGTATTAATAAATAGAATGTGCCAGGCACTCTTGTGCACAATTTATGTATATTATCTCTTAGTTAATCACAACAAGAGAATGGAGTAAGTACTACTATTGACTTCATTAAATAGAGGCTAAAACTAAATCTCAGAGAAGTTAAGCAACTTGCTCAAAATTAAATAATTTAATTTTGGATTAAGAGTAGTAATTTTAAAAAGTATGTACATAATACATAAACACACATATTCATTGCACACATTTTGGAAAAGATAAGATATTGAAAAAAGGGGAAAAAAGATTATTCAGAATGTTATTTCCCCTAAGATAGTGACTGTTACTTTTTGGTGTATGGACCTATATACATATATACATAAATATTTAAATAAATACATCCACATATATTTTGTAACTTTCTTTTTTTGTAAGTGTAATTGGCAAGTTCTTCCCAATCATTATGTATTTTTTAGTGTCAAGGAGGACCAAACTCTTCCTGTAAAGGGCCAGTTGGGTAAAAAGCTTATGATTTTTGGGCAATACAATCTTTGTTGCAACTACTTAACTCTGAGAAAGTGGCCATACACAATACCTAAATGCATGGGTGTGATTGAGTTCCAATAGAACTTTATTTACAAAATAGGTAATGGGTCAGATTTAGCTTGGGAGCTATGGTTTGCCTTATTTCACGGCATCATGTTTTCAAATGATACCAATAGTAGTTTGTCATATTGCCAAAATATTATTTAGTTATAAGTCTTTATTTAGTTTGTGTCAGCTTAGTAACAATATTGTGATGATACTTATAACTAAAACTTGGTACATTGGAGCATAAGCCACTAGATTTTTCTCAAGATAATTTCCCAGAAGTAGAATTTCCAAGTCAAATGGACAATCTTTATAAAGTGCTTGATATGCATTGCCAAATTACTGTCCAGAGAGTTGTAATTTACATTCTCCACTAATGGTGTAAAGAAGAGTGTCTTTATCCATACCCTTGCTAACAATGCGTACAATGAAGTTTTAGAAATCTTTGCCAATGTGATGAGAAAAAACAACATCCAATTTGATAGGTAAAAGCAATTTCAAAACACTTTTTTGAACTCACATTTTTGATTGATTATTATGGAGCTTGATCATGTTTTCTTTTTTTTATGTTTAATTGTTAGCCATAAATCAGCCATTTCCTTCATGTGGGCATAATTTTATGAGAGAAACATGCAAATTTAGTTTTAGCACATTAAATGGCTTATATTTATAGTTAGATTAACACATAAAGTGTTAGATTAACACAGAGGTGCTATTAAAATTGTCCCTGCATGTCTCTGTTCATCCCCTGTAATGGTGAAATAAACTGTTTCTTTTCTAATCTTGCTGCCTTTGAGTCTTGCTCATAAAATAAGAATATGTCTTTCCTGAAGATTTCTGTTCTCCATTTCTCCCTCACTGGATCTTCCCTATGGAAGGGATACTTTATTTGATTTACTGGAAAGAAAAATTCTGACATCCCGTTATCTGGATTTTCTAACTGGTGAGATAAATGTACTAAAGATCACAGGCATTGTTATGGGTTAAATTGTGTGTGCCCCGCAAACTTATGTTGAAATGCGAAGCCCTGGTACTTGTGAATGTGACCTTATTTACAAATAAGGTCTTTGCAGACCTAATTAGGTTAAGATGAGGTCATTAATGTGGGCTTTAATCCAGTATGACTGTTATAAGAAATGAAGGCAGAGAGAGGGAGACAGCCCTGTGAAGATGAAGGCAGAGATGGGAGTTGTGTAGCCACTAGTCAAGGGGGTGTCTCAGGCTACCAGAAACTGAGAGAGACAAGGAAGAAACCTCTCAGAGAGGTTGTGGAGGGAGCATGGTTCCTACTAACATCTTGAGTTTGGACTTCTAGCTCCAGAACCGTGAGATAATAAATTTTTGTTATTTTAAGCTACCCAGTTTGTGGTACTTTGTTATGGAAGTCCCAGGAAACTTACACATGGCGTGAATGGCCATCAGCTCTTTTGGAGCAGGGCTGTCCATAGGTTCCACCCACTCTTCTCTCCTTCAAGTGGAGCTCTAATCCGAGTAAACTCTGTCTCCCTGATGGCTGATCTGCCTGTGACCAGAGGGTTATTTATTTTGGTAAGAAAGGAGGGAGAAGCTCTCTGGGTCTTGTGTTCAAACTTCTTTCTCCAACCTAGCCATACTATCTTTAAAGCTGATATTTTGATCTCCTGTGCTCTTTCCTCCAGAAATCTTCACAGGTAGTGCATGGGAATGAAAACTTCCAGAAAGATATGGGCAGGCTGGCATTTGGTGACCAGGATTACACCTGGAGATGCTCAGCTGCTTGCTTTGGCTGTGGTGGCTGGTGTCCAAGTAGGCATGCTGATGGCGTAGCTCAGGTGTTAGCAAGCACGGCTTCAGGGCCCTCCGCAGCTGATGTTGACCAAAGAAGGCATGGTTTGGTCACATCTGGTAAGGGAGACTTCTTCAGCTTCACTAAGGTATAATTGACAAATAAAAATTGTATTTAAGGTGTATAATGTGATGATTTGGTACATATACATTGTGGAATGTTCACCACAATCAAGATAATTAACATACCCATCACCTTACATAATTACCATTTTCTTTGGTAGTAAGAATTGAGATCTACTCTCTTAAGAAATTTCAAGTGTAGAATACAGTGTTAATAACTTTAACTATAGTCACATTGCCATATATTATATTACCAGAACTTACTCATTTTCACAACTGAAAGTTTGTGCCCTTTGATCAACATCTCTCATTTCCTTTTCCACACTCAACCTCAGCCCCTGGCAATACCACTCTACTCTCTGCTTCTACGGGTTTGACTTTTTAGATTTCAAATATAAGTGAAATCATGCAGTATTCCTCTGTCTGCATATGGCTAATTTCACTTAGCATAATGTCCTCTAGGTTCATCCATATTGTTGCAAATGGCAGAATTTCCTCCTTTTTATGGCTGAATAATATTTCATTATATATGTATATATATGTGTGTGTGTATATATATATCTCACATTTTCTTTATCCATTCATCTGCTGATGGATACTTAGGTTATTTCAATATCTTGGTTATTTTGAATAATACTGCAGTGGAGATGGGAGTGTGGATACCGCTTTGAGATACTAAATTCACTTCCTGTGGATACATACCCAGAAGTGGAATTGCTGTATTGTATGGTAGTTCTATTTTTAATTTTTTGAGGAACCTCCATATTGTTTTCCATAATGGCTGCACCAATTTACATTCCTACCAACAGTGTACAAGGGTTTGGAAAGGGAAATTTTTAATTCTAGTTAAGTCTTACCTTAAAACAGACAATATGTTGTATAGGCTATTTCGGCACTGGTGGGGAAATGACTTATTTCCTTTTATCTTTAACTTTTTTTTAGCTGGGACTTTAAACTTGTGATGGCAGGAAAGTTTCCAATGGATCTCAGAGAACTTGTGCATGAGCTTTCAACCTTTCATTAATACTTAGTATTTATCACGAATAAGTAGCACAAAATGAGCTGCCCCATATCTATTTTTTCTTGTCTTATTTTGAACTACTTTGAGGGATGAGGAAAGACCTGTGGAAGGATTAACCTCATGAATTCCTGGATGCATCAAGAAGAATGATTACATTAGAGAACTAATCTTCTTGAATTGAGAAAAGTACTCAGTGATATTATTAGAAACTCAAAAGGTTGGGAGGAAATTAAGAAGCCTTATTCCTGGAACACTGTTTCTGGAAAGGCATACCCAGAAAATCCAGGAGGGATGCGATTGGTGTATGTCACATGCTTTGGTCTTAATGTCAGAGTGTGAGTAGTAGGAGAGGGAAAACAAAGTAAGTTACACTGATTTAAGGGGGGGCAGGTGAGAGATTTTCTTATTAGAAACATTAACATCTTGATAGATGGGTACAAAGGAGATTAATGTAGATTTAACTGTTTATAAAAATGGGATCAGGTGCTCTTAGTGATGAGGTTGAAGGGTCCTGTGTTGGCCAGAGACATGGGGGATGCTTCAGCAAAACTGAGAGGTGAACAGAGCCAAGCCAATCAGAGTGCATCCCGGACGACGACCAAGCTGGGAGAGACCCAGGCCCTGAGTCCCATCATCTGTAACTCCAGCAATAGATAGCAGCTCGATGGGCAGGGATGGGGCCAGGAACAGAGCAGCAGCGACCAGTGTGGGGTGTCTGGGCCAGCCATTCAGCGGTAGAGCCCAGGTCTACACAAACGGCACCATGTACATTCCAGGACTCCACCTCTTCCTCTTTATCCTAAGGTGCTGTTGGCCATGCCCCTGCCTCAGGCAGCCAGAGGCCTTCTTAGAGAAGAAGAGGATCCAGGAGAGCATTTATCTCCAGAAATTGTTGAGAGTATTGCTTCAAACCAAGTGTTTCCCCCCTTGCTACCCATCAGATGAATGTCACAAATGATCAGATTATAGATCAGATTTTATTTCTCAGAAATTAATAGAGAAAGCACTTTTTTTCATATTTGTGTGCAGTACAAGTAAATCCTCTGGTACACAGAGATTTTGTTATACAAAATGGATTCACATGCGATGTGCTATTTAGTAGGCTTCAGGAAGTGGCAAGCCTTTCCCATGCCTCTGGTTCCTAAGTTGTAAGTTAACACCACGACCTCCCTGTGCTCACCCTTCACTCCTGGACTCTTCCAGAGTGCTCTTTGCTCATTGGGCTAATGCAGAAATAGCAAAGGGACATACTTTAAGCTATCATCTCTTCCCCAAACCCTCCCTTTATCCAGTTTGGCTGTCAGCAAGGCCACAGGGATATGTCTGAGACTCCAGGGAAAGCTGTGCCTTGTGTGCATTTACTCCGTTCAATAAATACGTATTGCCTGGGCGGCTGGGAAGGGAAAACAGACACACATTTTCCCCTCGTGGAGCATCCAGTCTGAGAAGTAAACAAGCAGCAACAGGGACAGGAGAAGGATGGCAAATTAAACAGATTTTAGAAGTCAAACCTGTTTTAGCAGTTGAATGTGGGAGGATAGCACTTAGCAAAGTCTGAAAAGTGAAATGATCTATTTGGGTTGAACTCTAGAGCATTACTGGGAGACAGGGACTTTCTAAATGCCTTTAGCAACCAGATACCATGAAGGATGAGAGAAAGAACACTTAACAGAAATGAACTTGTCCAATTATCTCTACACTTGGCTTCATACAAGACTTTCTTATATAAAGAGCCACTTTACAAAATAACATTGAACTGAGTAGAAGGGGGTATGGAATAACATAAACCTCTCTTTTAATTTGGGGAAAAAAAAGGATTTTTCCTGTTGTTGGTTTATTTTATTATCTTTGAATACAATGGAAAAAACGTGTTTATACACAGAAAGGAAAAAAAACCCAAGCATTTCCAATATTCATTCAGGAAATGAACACAACATGTGGAACCCAAACTTGGCTTTGTCGGATTCCCCAGTCCTTTACTGTTTGGCTACAGTTGGCCACCCAGTCTCTCCAACGTTGGAGGCCCCACCCAGGGGATCTTGGTGTCAGCAAGAAAAGATGCAATTGCAGTTAGGTGCAAATGTGAAAATTTATGTTAAATGTGTTAAATTATAGCTAATGAGATCCCAGGCATTTCTCGGTAATATGCAATGGAATTTAAAACAATATGCTTGTATAAAACCATGCTACTGAAACTCTTTGGCTTCCAGTTTATAAATAAAAATTTAAATTAAGTATGAAGATACCTAATATGATGAAATGTTATGAGTATCTTAGTCCATTCAGGCTGCTATAACAAAATACCATAGACTAGGGGGTTAGAAACAACAGAAATTTATTTCTCACAGTCCTGGGGGCTGGGAAATCCAAGATCAAAGTGCCAGCAGATTCAGGGTCTGGGAAGGGTCAGGCTCCTGGTTCATAGATGGCTGCTTTCCACAGTGTCCTCACATGGCAGAAAGAGTGGGGGAGCTCTCTGGGGTCCCTTTTCTAAGGGCATTAATCCCATGAAGCAGAGCCCTCATGATTTATTTACCCCCTAAAGGCACCACCTCCATATACTATCACATGGGGATTCGGTTTTAGCATATGCATTTTGGGAAGGACATAGGTGTACAATCTGTAGCAGTAAGTAATACAGATTATGTTCTCCAGAAGACAGGAGGGAACTTTGGTTTTCAGTCACTCATATTCAGTTCTTAAACATTAGTCTACAGAGCTAGAAAAAGCTTTAGCACCCAAACTTACCTCCCAATTTGTGCCGATGAGCCTGCCGATGGGCTGAGCCTGGTTCCTTCATCAGATTATTCTTTTGAGTGCAAGAGTAGTTGCACAATAGTCTACAGAGATGTATATTTCACAACTGACCTGTAATTGCCTTGCTCAAATGTATTCTTTTCCTATCTTTATAATTAAAAAAAACATTGTCTATTAATATAGTATCTAGCGATAAAAATAGCTCTGGTATAATAATTATGAATGTTATTATTTTTCTGGCTTTACTTGGACCATATATGTGAACATACTAATGTATATTTGTGGTCTAGCATGTGTATTAATAGCAATCTCTTTGACTCTCAAAGATATCCTGTTTTGGATGATAAATTATATGACTAATTTAATTTAGCACTTTCTGTGTATCTGGCTCTGCGTTAAGTATTTGATATGTGTTATCTCATGTAATCCTAAGCAACCAAACAAATAAACCTACATGATTTCTGCCATTGTCTATGACAGAATAGCTGGTATCAGAATCATCCTCATATTGCAATTTGATGGGCCGAGATCTTAGAGAGAAGGGAAACATGTTTCGAGGAACTGGGCATTCTCTGCTGCTTTTTTCTTTAGGACATTTGTCAGTTTGTGTGCTGTGCAAGGAAAAGAGGCTGAGAAGAAATAGTTGATCAGAGTTTCTCTATGCACATTACCTACAGAAAAGTACACAAATCATAAGTAGTCGGTTCAAAAAATCTTCACAAAGTAAATGCATCTATAGAACTACTGCCTAGATTAAGAAGCAACAATTCCAGCATCCTAGTTAGGTGTCCCTTTGGGGCATTACCCATGACAATGGGGACCTCTCTCCAATGTTAGCTTTAGTTGTTTGTGACTTTATATAAATGGAATCATACACTATATACTCTTTGTTTTGGGCTTTTAAAACTCTATTTTGTAAAATTTATCCATGTCGTTCTGCGAAGCAGTAGTTTGTTCACTTTAATTGCAGCAGAGTATTCTGTTGTATAGATAGGCCACAATTTGTTTGCTCATACTATTTGATGGGCATTGTTTCCAGTGTTTGGCTGTCATGAATAACGCTGCGATGAATAACATTTGGTGAATATATACTATCCAACAGTATATATACACTTTTGTTGAATATATACCCAGGTGTAGATTAGGGTTATGGTGTTTGCATATGTGCATTGTTAGTAGATACTGTTTTCAAAGGTGGTTGTACCAGCATACATTCCCAACTACCAATATAAGGTATATTCAGGCAAAATTTATAATTTAACAAAACCATTGAATTAGGGAATTGTTATCTCTCTTACAAAAAGATTTTTTGTTTTATAAGAAGACGTAAGAGTAAGCTTGCTTTTCATATTTAAAGATGTACCCAAGTTCCTATCTAATTTCTGAGACATACGTTTAATGGGAAAAGCAATATGCAGGATAATTTTATTTTTTTGGTTCTTCAGGTAGAAATCCTGGAAGTGAAACATAGAGTACAAAATTATATTATTTAGTTCTTACTAAAACAAAATTGGAAATTCCAGCTATGTGTATTACTGTGCTGGCACACTAAATGGTCTACCTGAGGATCACAGGAAGGAAATAATTTCTTAAAGAGCCAATTTTTTCAGATATTCAAAATAAACTTCAGAACTTAGCCATATAGCCAGAGCTTATTTGTTTGACTTTATCATATTGTGTCACTGTCCAATTTCTCTTCCTAACTTACTGTCTGATTGAAGACATCCACGTATATGTGAGTTGTTATCAGAAGAGCCCTGGGAACCTCATCGTTCATCTGTTGGAAGCACGTGGTGAGTGATGTGCCTTACAGCGCTGTGACCTCCTTATGTCACACTTATTACCAAGGCTTTTTGTTTTCTTGAGAAATTGAATTATTTTCAACTTTAGAAAGTTCAATAGTGAAAATAGTAAGTTTTCCTTTTTCCTCCCACTTGGTTATTATAAAACTTGGAGCTGAATTTTTGTCCTGCCTAGAGGAGGTTGTGATATTACACTTTTAGACTCATTCCTGACTCTAATTTATCTCTTTACAAATTTTTCTTTCTCTTTTCTTCCTTTCACTCTTTTTTTAAATTATACAAGTATTATGGGTTAAACTGAAAAATTTAGAATTTCAGAAAATTACAAAGAAGCCTCGAGGAAAAATATTCGCTTGTAATCTCACCCCATTATCATCTTGATTTGTATCGTTCCAGACTTTTTAATTTATACATAAGTATATCTATTTACAAAAATGGAGTAAATGTATGTATAATGTTTCATAGACTGAATTTCTACTTAACGTACTGTAAATATCTTTTGCTGTGTAAATATATATCTACATTTTTTATGTGACTGTTTGACATTACATTTTATAATGTAACTGTAGTTTATTAAGTCAATCCCTTATTTTTGGAAGTCGGAGTTATTTCGAATTTTTTGTCATTATAAGCAATTCTGCAGCAAATATCTTTGTGTAAATATGTAAACATATATGTATGTATATGTGTATCATTGGGAAATTATGTGATTATTTCCTTAGAATAAATTCATAGAGTAGTAGTTGCTAAATTAACAGGTTGACATATTTTCAATACTTTTAACACATATTTTAGAAAATTGGTCTCTGAAGATTTTGTGTTAATTTATTCTACCATTATACCAGCTATGCATTCATAGATTTTTATCCCCTTACCTTGACGAGCACTAAAATTTATTATGTAAATATTTTTTCAACATCTGAGAGTGAAAGATGATATCTTGATGTCATTTATATTTTCATTTGTTTGATTTCTGCTAAGATTGATGACTTTTCAAAAGGTTTATTAATATTTCTTTGTTTGATAATTGCCTATTCATAGATTTTGCCCATTTTTTATTGGTGTTTGTAGTGGCTCTAACAGTGGTCCTCAAAAAGGTAAGTCCATATACTAACCCCTGGAAACTGTGAATGTGAACTTAATTGGAAAAAGGGCCTTTATAACTCTAATTAAGGATCTCAAGATGAGACCACCCTGAGTTATTTGGATGGGCCCTAAATCCAATGAAAAATGTCTGTATAAGAGACATAAGAGTAGAAGACACAGGCACAGAGGAGAAAGCCAGATAAAGACAGAGCAAAGACTGGAGTGTTGCAGCCACAAGACAAAGGACTCCTGGAGCTACAGTGGAAGCTGGAAGAGGCATGGAAGTGTCCTCCCCTAGAGCCTTCGGAGGGAGCATGGCCCTGATGACACACTGATACATCTTGATTTTAGACTTCCTGCCTCCAGGACTGTGAGAGAATACATTTCTGTTGTTTTAAGCTACCAGGTTTATGGCAATTTGTTATGGCAGCTCTAGGAAATTAACATAGTGTAGTTACAGATTTTTTTTTACTGACCACAATTTGTATATTAAGACTATTAACCATTTTCCTGTTATGTTTATGATAAATATTTTCCTCTTAATTTTTTACTTTAAAAATTTTGTTTATGTTTGTATATCTCCGTAGAAATTAATTTTTTTCTCCTGTGGTTTTCTTTTTAAAATTAATAAACTTAATTTTTTAGGGCAGTTTTAGATTCACAGCAAAATTGAGAGGAAAGTACAGAAATTTTCCGTTATACCCCCTGTCCCCACATATGCACAGCTTTCGCTACTATCCTCATCCCACACTACAGTGGTACATTTGTCACAATGGATGAACCCACACTGACACATCATTATCACCCAAAGTCTGTAGATTACATTAGGGTTCATGGTTCACTCTTGGTGCTGTACTTTCCATGGGTTTTGACAAATGCATAATGGTAGTTTTCCACCATTATAATAACGTACAGAATAGTTTTACTTCCCTAAAAATCTCCTGTGCTCTGCCTATTCATCCCTCCCTCCCCTACCTAGAAACTTTAATTTTTAATTTATTCAAATCTCTCATTTTTGTTACAGTTTCTACTTTTGGAGATATTTTTAGAATGGTTACAACTGTACCTTTAATTAAACAATTAACGGTTTCACCTGTGACATTTACATCTGTGATTACCTAGAATTTATTTTGGCTAAGCTTTCATAGAGAGGAGAATACAACTTTCTACATTTTGTTGTATGTTGTTGGTATTTTTTGTATGAAGAAAGCACTTCTTTCTTCATAAACTTGATAGATGTGCCAAGAAAAACTAATTCTGTTAATATAGTCATTGCTTGTTGGACTTTGCATTAAACACCTGTCAGTGGTAACCATAGTTTGGGCATGAAAGAGGCCAAAAGACCTCTGGAGTGATTAGGTATGAAAGTCTGTCCATAGGGACAATTTGCCTAGGATAGGGAGAAACTGGCCCTATCGGTCACTGATTTGGGGAAGCGGGAATGTTGGGTGCTACTGGAGAAGGTGGGTCCTTTGGACCAGCCTGTGCTCTTTCCGCCTACAGCCTGTGCACTTTCTGCTATTGGCAGTGCTGGGACCTGGAGTGAAGGAAGCTCTGGGTTTTATGCTACTTCAGTTCTTAATGTACTTACTCTTATAGTCCTCACAAAGCTCCTCTGTGTGTTTTTCTTCCTTTTCACTTGAGTGATATCTACTTGAAAAGTATATCAATCATGTAATTTTATAACATATTTTCTCATTTGGAACATATCTATTTATTACTCTTGGTTTTCTAAATTATTTTGTCTGTATGTCTATGCTTATTCTTTCAATGAATTTTGGATCTTTTGTTAAGTTCCCACTCCCACCTCCATCTCCACAACCCAAATTTCCTAATTTTTATTTGGAGCGTTCCATATTTATAGTTGGAAGGGAATTGACATCCTTAGAATATTGAAACTTTCCATATGGGCGGACCCATTCATTATATGAGTCTTCACGTACCACGTACGAAAGTATTTTGAGTCCATGAGTAAAGTTTTAAGTTTTTTTTTCTAAATGTGGGCTTTTAACATTTATGTTTAAGTTTACTTGGAAATATTTAGAATGTTTTTATTTAGAAGAGGATCTTTTATCTGTTATGTTTTTAAAATGGTAATTACTAATATATTGGTATTAATTTTGTTTTGTTTTATGTTGATTCTATTGAAATGGATGAATTTTGTCTCTTCCTTTCAAGTATTTATATACCTTATTTCATTTACATGGCTAATTGTATTAGCTGGTCCTTTCAAAAATTATCTTATCAAGGTGAGAATAAGCTGCCCTGCTTTCTTTCTAACTTTAATAGAAATACTACTCATGTTTCAGTTATCAGGTAGACCCTTACATCCAACCCTAATAATGGAAGCATATTTTTCCTCCAAGCTTCACAGATGCTACTCTGTTACAATGGGTTCTTTTTTTCCCCCCACTTTGTCTTTTATCTCATGCTTTCACAATGCAGGACTAGTCAAGACTTAGGGTTTTCAGTAGAAGGCTGAATTATTTGTCTTTGCTCCTACTCTGAACCTTGTATAATGGTCTAATATCTTTCTTTCTCGAATTTTCAGATGGGGTACAGGCTGTCTTACATATGACTTTATTTCTAGAAGCCTTTTATTTAGTGTTTTAGTGTATCCCTATACTACTGTGGTGGTATCTTCCTTACTCCACTATTTTTGATAATAGTATTAAACATAAAACAAAAAATATGGTTCTTAATACTGCTCCAAAGTCTGGCTCATCTCTGCCTCTTCCATAGTGTTTTCTCTGCTTATTCTGGCATTGCCAAGAAGTCGATTCTAGCCCTTCAGAGCAATTTCCAGGGGTCCTGGTGCCACGTGCCTGCTCTCTGCTCAGTAGGATCTCTGCGTATTTGAATCTGTGCAGCAATGATGTCAGAGGTGGAAAGCCTCTTTGTCAAGGAGTCTCTGTCCATTCACTATGTCGTGTGTTTAAGCCCTGATATATGTTTCACAATCTAGATCCAACTTTCTTATAATGAATGCCAATTGCGCCTAGATTTTGGTTTTAGGTTGACTATCAATCATGGTTTTTCTGTGTGTTGTCAGTGTGTCCTTTTTGCCGAGTGTTCATTTGTATTTAAAGAGAAGTCGGGGGAGGCTATGCTGGGAACTGTTCACTTGTCTCATGTATGTTTACTCCTCAAGATACCTGTTTATATTTAACTGATCCTGGTTGAGTTTCATAGGTTAAGTTTGGTCAAAACATGTTGGCTGTATTTCAAAATCTTGTACTCTGATCTCTTGGAAAAGTTTGCAGGATCATGCTGAGTCATTCGGTAGAGACAGTCTGGAGTTTGTTAATTACAAGTAGTTTAAATAAAATCTGCCCTAGGAATAAATGATGGGGACAAAGGACAGAACAGCCATGGTTAAAAAAAGGGGGCGGGGCTATTTCTACAGGGTCTCCCAGTTACCAAGCTATTTTTCTCTTACAGCACTTATCACAATTGTGATTAAATTATTGTGTAACTAATTGTTTAATGTTCACCTATTCCTTCTAATGCAAATTCAACGAAGATAAGGACTGTATCTGTCTCTTCCATTGTTGTATCTCCAGCACCTAACATAGGGCTGCTCCTAGTAACTGTTTGAAAAATATGTATCAAATCAATGAATAAAGGTTTTACCACTGTCTCAATCCACTCCCATACCATACCCAAAAAGGCATTCCTGCCTGAGAAGAAACGCTAGTCCTTAGCAGTAAAAACTAGTCCTTTTGAAAAATTCGGACCAGGTAAATGAGTCATGACTGACAGTAACTGTATGTGTCAAAGAAATGCTTTTTATTGTACTCAAATCCCGAGATGACAAATGCTAAGACAGAGATGATCAAGAAGAAAAATCACAATTTATTTTAATTATAATTTAGTAAAAAAAGCAAAAAACAATCAACAGCAATAGAAATTGAGGCTACCCTCAAAAATGTTTATAAAGTTAGTTTGAAAAACTAAAACATAACTTAAAACAATAGTATTAACTGTCCATATGTGTTTGCACAATCTTTTGGATATACAGATTTTTGTGCAGTGATTGTCAGAAACATAAAGCCATTGCATGCTCTTTCCAAACATTCTCAAATTATGGTCTAATGTCTTAAATCATAAGAAGTACCTCTAGTCACTAAAGTAAGCGTCTCCATTTGGCTTGATATATGTTTAGTCTATTTCTTCCTGGCAAAAATATTTTAGCGTAAGTGTCCAAGCCTAAGGCTGACAAAATGTTTTCTTTTCTACTCATTTGTGTGGTCTTGTTTAATAAAAATTATGTATAAAAACTAGAATTTTTTCATGGGAAAAATATATGCTCATACAAGCAGTTTACCTAGCACTAAGAATAATCTATGAAAGGTAGGTGAGTTCTAAGTGAGAAAAAGCAAGAAAATATTTCTTTCTACTATCTCTTGTTCTAGCTATTTAATGACAACTTTGCCTTTTTTCATTTAGAAAAAATGAAAATCACACAATAATAAGGAAATAATTTTAATTTTTGTTTATAACATTTTTATTTATAATACCTTAGTACTTTTGCTCTCACCATTTAGTAATACATAGATGTTGATTTGTTTCTACTTTTTGGAAACGTTGGACCAGAAATTCTGTATCCCTATTACATTATTCCTATAATACAAGTACATAGATGGGATGAAAACTACTCCGAATTCAGAAAGTATGTCCTGAATTGTTTTTTTTGTGCATAATATGTTACTGAAGCGTTCTAAGAACTTATAAGTGCTAAGACAAGACATATTCGTGAAGATTAAATCTATGTCCCCACAAAGCAATGTATGACAAGCTATTAAAGTGAGCAGCTGAGATTTGCTGTAGAAATGTGGAAAACCCCAGCAAGCTGGAAGAGACTGAGTGTGCCTTATAGTTTAAACCTGAAATGGATCCTGAGAAGAGGTTTAAAAAAGAAATGAAGAGGTGAAGGTCATTTCCACTAAGGAAACAGTATGAGCAAAGATTCTGAGTTCAGAGTGGGCATAGCACAGAAAGCTTGGGCTGTGGAGCTGACCGGGAAGGGTGGCCAGCACAGGAGGGTCGTGAGCTCCAAGCTTATGAGTTTGGAGTCTAGCTTTTCCACTCTAGGATGAACTGTTTCAAAAGGGAGGAAATGTTATAACTTATTCAAATTTGGAAACTACATGTAAGATAAATAGGAATATAGAGGGAGCAAAGGCAGAGAGGGTACATGTGGTGCACTCCAGAAGTGACAATACTAGGGGTACGGTTGTGGAAGTGGATGGAGGTGATGGAGATGGACTTTCTCATTTTATTGTCCTTCATACCCATGTTCTTAAATGTCCTCATTTTTTTTTTTTTTTTTTTGCATGGAGCTCCTAGAAGAATGATGGTGCTAGAGAGGTTGAGGTGGAAGACTTCTTTTCTGAAGATGGTCATGTTGATTTTGGGGAGTTTGGTTGTCCAAATAGAAATGTCCCTGAAGCAGCCAGAGATCCAAACTAGAATTACCCAAGAAGACAGAACAGAAACACAGACCTGAACAATCAGCAAAGGAGCAATGAGTAAAATAAAGAAAAACTGTAATGATAAAGTTCTGATGCTTCAGATAAAGGGCTAAAGACAGCTTTGGAGAATTTGCACAGTTAGTGGCTGGGAGGAAGAGGAAAAAGTAGAAATGAGTGGTGGGAGACAGAAAAAAAAAAAAAAAACAATGTCAGTCAAGTACAGTGTCAGAAACAACAGGTGTTCACTGCCCCATGGTGCTTAAAGGTCAAGTCTGAGGATTGTGAAAACACCTTTGATTTTCCAAGAAGGGAGTGATTTAGCCTTTGCGGGGAGGCACATTTGCGTGGAGGAGTGCCAACTGAAGCGAGACTGCAGGGCAGTGGGAATGACCTGGGGTTGTAGAAATGAGTTAATGATTGCATCTTGCCAATCTAAGAAATTTGTCAGGGTATAGGACAGGGGCATGGCTGTAATTAGGGAAAACACAAGGGGAAAGCAAAGACATTTTCAAAATGGGCAAATGTGAAACACACAAGATACGGAGATTTAGTCAGACATAGAGCTTTTGAAGATGGCTGGGGGATGATGGTGTGAGTACATGAGCTGTGCACAGATAGGAAGGGAGGCCCCAGGTAGAGCCTTCTTTACCTTGGTTAGGGCTGGAATTTATTTTGTAGAGTTTGGGAACAAGGTGTAAAGGAGTGTAGGTGAGGGAACTAATGTCTGATGGCCTTGGTTTTTTTTTTTTTTTTTTTTTTTTTGAAGGAAAATCGGGGCAGGGATTTGCTGGCAAGAATAGAATGGAGGAGTGAGAAGAATAGAAATATTTATATGGTAGATCCTCATACATCAGCCCTGCATTTAATTTATGTGACTTTTACCAAATATGCTTTGGAACAAAAAAGACAAGGTAACAAGTGCCTTCAGTTTCACAGGGATAAATTATTGACTCTGTTCTCCATGTAAAGAATGCTTTTCATTTGGCCATGAAATGAAAATACTAAGTATATCTTGCATGGTGGACAGTGCAATGTGCATCCAGCTCCTTCTCTGGATGGAAGAACCTATTTCCCCAGCTGCTGGGAACGCTGCCAGGAAACATTCTCGCTGTCATTCTACTTTGGAGATTGCCTTGGCTGAAGAAATTTGCCTCACCCAAGGTCATGGCCCCTTCTGGATGGCCCACATCCAGTGACTGATCAATACAGGGTGTAAAAACCTGACCCCTCTCTCCCCTGCAGGGAACAAATCTGAAGGTCCAAGTTCCAGAGCTTCCCACAGGGTTTGCTGAATTCTTCAATAATATTGTATCCGGCTTTCATCCCCTCCTTTTAACAAGTGCTCAAGAACACTTCCTGAATGTCTTTTATGTTAATCTAGTTTCAATGTTGTTTCTCAGGGAAACCAACCTGCAACAGTTCAAAGATTTATTCCTCCGGGTGTTGTAAGTGCTGTTACCAGACAGCCATCAAATGTCAGTCTTCTTTAGAATTTGTCTCAGCTGAAGAAAACCTTCCCTACCAAATCATGTCTCCTTCTAGGGACAGCTCATGTTCAATGACTGATTAATGTGGTGTCATCTTCACTCCATGGCATTGGCTGAGGCCTTGGTTGGGACTGCACTGCAGCTCACCTTCTCCTTATGCTCAATTCTCCTTCCTTGCTTTCCCTTCCACAGGTGTGATTTCAAGGGCAGGCCTTAATCAACCTGCTGCACGCTAAGCTCCATCTACTAGTCTGTTTCCTGTGGAACCTAACTTGCAGGATCTTGCTCACACAGGTTTTATTTTTTAACGTGAATTTTTAGCTTAGGAAAGTACTGCAGTAAAGGAGTTTTTATTTGACTCTGGAAATTAAATAAGTTTTTAATACATCTTCCTGCTTTTCATGAAAACATTTTTCTCCAGTGCTCATGGCTTACAGAGTTTAAATGTTCACCGATAATGCCACTTGGGTTACAATATTTGTGTATAATGTTTTGCTCCATTGATTTCAATTATCAAACACTCTTATTTTAAAATTTATTTGACCTTCTTTTTATTAAATTACATTTCTAATTGCCTGATACCTCTACAGAATATTAGTCAAGACAAGTGCCTATTTAGTCAATGGGATAGCTAGAAGATGATTTGTTATTCTTTTCCTGAATATTGAACACATAGTTCTATAATGCTGATAACTTTAGCTGAATGTGGCAGGAATTGCTAGTTGCTTTCCAATATCTATTTCCTCTTTATTGTTTAGTTATAGATTCTTTTTTTACAGGAGAGAATAATGTTACTTTGTTAAGTACTAGATTTCTCATTTTCTTTTGCAGCTGGTATGGCCATGTGACTAAATTCTCAGCATTTGGAATGCAAGTGGAAATGACACATGTAAGTTTTAGAGAAGGACAGCTACCTGCTCTTGGATGTGGTCACAATGGAAGGGGCCAGAAGAGTAACTTTGGACCATGTTGAGGATGGCAGGACAAGACAGATGGAGCCTGGCTCCCAACATGGGCCGCCATATTACCCGAGACTTTTGTATAAGAAAAAATGAAACATCTCATTTAAACCATTACTACTTTGGGTCTCTCTGTTATAGGAGCCAATTCATTTCCTTAACTAATCCTTCAGGAATATGCATGTCTGAAAGATGCTTCCTAATGTTATATACATGTACTCATTTAGTAGTTGCTTGCCAATAGGTTGGGAAATATACAAATTCTTCTAAAATTATGTTTATTGACCTGGGCTATTTGTGCCCTATGGATAAGTGGTAGCATGCCAGAGAGTTCAAGAACCCATAGGGTCAATATGACATATCTTCTCTAAGTATTGACTTTACTCAATAAAAAATAAATTTCAGAAACTTCCTTAAGATAAATAAGTTACATTATTTTAATATTCATATAAATATGTATTAAAGTATAACTCAAAATTACCATAATGGTTTTTTAATACAAAACTTAAAAGATGTTTAATGCTTGAAGTTTTCTACTTTTTGCTGTGTCTCCCAATCCCTTTGCTTTTATGGTGCTTATGGAGAAACTTTTGAAAAACACTCGTCTATGCAGATATTCTGTCTCAATTTCAGGAGCTCTCAGGCTGGATCAAAAGGATCTTTTTCTTATTTATATCAGCATTTAATTTTGTTCCACATGGCTCACCATACCATTAATTAAACTGATGCTTTGGTATTTTAGAAATATTGTATTTTGGGAGTTTTGGAACTAAATTAAGTGGGTTTTTTAAATTTTATTCTTTGAGTGTTTCAGATACTCTTATTACCATTTAAAACAGAGGTCTTATTTATTCCAGCTCAGTAGTCATACATGGCTGAGTCTGGCTCAGACCAGGGAGGCCAATTTATTGTTTTTGGCTGTCCTTTTTCAACTTTGTTATTTAAACCCTTGGGTGGCTGCATGCTAGTTTTTGAGTGTCTGATAGTGTTTGAGGGATCCCAAGCACAGAAAGCAGAATGTAAGAATGCTGCTTGGGTTCTAGTCAGTGATATACATTTTGGTATAAAGTTCAAGATGCAAATATAAATGCATTTTCTTCCTGATTGGGATTAGACATAAGCCTCATTTCAGCCTTCAGAATATTAAATCTAAAAGCTAACAACAGGGATGAAGAATAGATGGTTGAAGATATTTAATATAGTTTTGAACATGAACATTTTAGGGTAGCTTTGGAATGTCAAACTGAGCTAATTGAGATATATGGCAGCTGGCCTTTATGAAAGCCAGCTAGGACACCTTTGCTCTGGGCCCTTATGAAATGGATCTGTTTGTGACAGGGATGGCAGAAAAGGTTGGAGAATGCTTTCGCCCCACATGAACTGTCAACAAGGGGTTCCTTTTCCTTAGCCCAATGACTACTGAAATTACAAAACTGGAAAACAGAAGGCAGCTATTCTTTGTGCTTTCAGATCAACCTCAGAGTGCTGGCCTTATGCGGTGCAGCATGAGTATAAAGAAAGAGGAGCAAACAAACAAATGGGAGAAATGGCTCATGAAACAGAGAACAATGCAAAGCCACTGGCGATTAACTGCCAAAACGCCATGGAAGTTGCATTTGGAGCGTACTGGCCAATTGATCACGGTACTTGGCAATGTCAGCTGCAGCTGAAGAAAAGCCTAAAAAGCTGAGGTGTTGTGAAGGGGACCCTGAACACAGCCACGGTTATGTTTCAACAACTCAGTAACAAAAGCTGTCCCTTGGCAAGAAAAATAGAGTGGAGAAAGGAGCAGTGGTGGGGGACCTGGCTTGCTACAGAGAAGCTTGCGCAAGTTGCTGGTCTGCTCTGGGTTTCGCTCTCGTCCCTCTAATGTTCCTCGGTGATTCAGATGGGGTACTTGGCTCTCAACTGTGGCATCCAATTGTGCCTACTTAGGCAGAAGAGCAATTTCCTGGAAAGGCGTGAGGTTGTTTACAGAATCCAGAAGAATGCTGAAGGAACCTGGTTAACTTTGGGAGCCTAGAATGTACAAAAGGAAGACTGCCCCTCCCCTGCCCTAGGCTGAATCCAGCCTTTGTGCCTTTTGCTCAAGAATCAACTCTCAGGCAGACAGTCTGATTTGCCCAGACTGGGTCACACAGAGGAGGCTGAGGATAGGTTGTAGACTTTGCTTGACAGAGACCCTCCAAACATATCCAGTGAAGAAGGTGGGGAAGGGGAAATGCATACTATCTTTGCTCACTTACTATTTAATTTACGACGCCATTCTGGCTTTGAGTGTTGGTAGTTGCATTATCTTGGGCAAGTTAATTCAAATCATTTGTACCTCAGTTTCCTCATCTGTAATGATAGTACGTAATTCAAAAGCTTGTTGAGAGTATGCGTTAATGTGTGTTAAGTCGGATGGAGCACAGTGAACACAATAAATGTTCTTTTCTTTCTCAACCTTTGGAAGGAAGGATTACTGTATGGTTTAGGAAATGTCTTGAATATCTGCAAGTATGTTTTTTCTGTGCACAGATATGTTAATGGCTCTCTCATATCTATCTGTGCTTGTCAATTTTTGAGTGTTTCATTATCATTGAATACTTATGAGTACTTCTTTGGGTGTATATGGTGCTAGAGATACAGAAATGCATAGTATGGATTTGTCCTCAAGGGGGATTGTAAAATGCTAAATAAATGTAAGGTGATAAGCACATTAAATATAAAACATATGTGGTAATATTTTCAGTGCTAGTGGAGGCTAGAATGGTTATATAATTTTTCTTAAAGAAAACTTTTGTTTTTACTTGATATATGTCGTATATTCCCAAAAGTTCACATACCAGAAGTAGATGTTTCAATGAATTTCCAAGGTGAACACATTCATGTACCTACTATCTGAATCAAGAAATAGAACATTTCTAACAATCAAGAAGTATTCCTTGGGCTCTGCCCATTCAATATCCACTTTTCCCTAAAGGTAACAAATATTCTGACTTCTACCATCATAGATTAGTTTTGCCTGTTTCTGAACTTTGTCTAAGTGGAATCGTCAATATGTATTTCTTTGTACCCGGTTTCTTTTGCTCAACATTATATTTGTGAAATTCATCTATGCTGTTGTGAGTAGCAGTAGTTTGTTCTTTTCCATTGCTGTACAGTATTCTATTGTTTAAATATATTAACATTTATTTATTTATTCTACTGTTAGTGGTCATTGGCATTGTTTTCTGTTTGGGCTATTATAAATGGAGATGCTATGATCATTCTTGTACCAGTCTTTTGATGCACATATGCATGCATTTCTTACAGGTATATTGCTAGCAGTTGGATTGGTAGGTTTTAGGATATGCATATCTCCAGGTTTAGTAGATGTTCTTTTCTAAACCAGTCTTATCAATTTGCATTTCCATCATCAATATTTGAATGTTCCAGTTTCCATACATTTTGACAAATGTGGCATGGTCGTCTTTCTTAATTTCACCCTTTCTGATGGGTGTGTGGTAATATCTCACTGTGGTTTTAATTTGCATTTCCATCATGGTTAATGGTCTTTAGCATCCTTTCATATGTTTTTTAAGCTTTTGGATTTCCTATTGTGTAAAATGCTTGTTCAGGCCTTTTGCTCATATTTCTATTGGGGTGTTAAATTTTTCTTATTAATTATAGATTTTTTAAAAAAATATTCGGAAACAGCCATTTGTTATATTTTTATGTTGCATAAAACTTTTCCCTCAATGTAGGTTGCCTTTACACCTCTTAATTAATTGATTAGCTCAAGTCAATTCAGTTTTCATAAATAATTATTTCTAACATTAATGTAGTACAATTTATTGGTCTTGTTAGTTCTTTTTTGTGCCATGTGTAAGATATTTTTGCCTACTTCATATTCATAAAGATATTCTTCTATCTTAATTTTGAAAGTTTTTTTATTTCACTTTTTATATTTTGATCTATACTCTATCAGATATTGATTTTTGTGTATGGTATTAAGCAGGGGTCAGATACATTTTTCCTCCTATGGGTATCCAATTGATCTAGTACCATTTATTGAGAAGAGTAGTCCCCCTATCTGTACTGCAGTGTTACCTTTGTAATAAACAGGTAACTGATATATATGTAGGTTCTGTTTCTGGACTCTTATTTTATGTTTTATTTATTGTCTATCCTCAGGTCAGCATCACCTTGTCTTGGTTACTATAGCTTCATAGTATGTCTTGAAATTAGATAATGTAAATCCTCTAGTTTTATTCTCTTTCTATCAAGAATATTTTGGCTCCTCTAATTCACTTGCATTTCCACAGGATTTTGGACTCAGTTTGTCGATTTCCATTAAAAAAAAAAATAATGCTGGGATTTAGTTTGGGATTTTATTAAATCAATACATCAATCCGAGGAGAATGGATGCCTTAATATTGAATTATTCAATTTATGGGATTTTTCTGATCTATGGTATGGTATAGCTCTGCAGTATGTTTAGGTTCCCTGTAATTTTTCTTAGTGATATTTTGTAATTCTTAATGTAAAAGTAATTATAATTCTTAATGTAAAATGTTTTCATGTAAATGGAAAAACATTTTTTCCTAGATTTATTATATTTCTAGGCAATTGATATTTTTAATATCATTGTGAATGCTATCCTTTTAAAATTTTTGTTTCTAATTTTTATTGCCAGTATATAGAAGTTCAAATGATTTTTGAATAGTTACTTTGTAATGTCATCCTTGGTAAATAAACTTATTAATTCTGTAGATTCTTTTGGATTCTCCATGTATACTGTTATGTTATCTGAAAATAAGGACAGTATTTTCCCCCTTACCATTCTAATTTTTTTTTCTTATAGCCCTGGCTAAAGTATAATATGGATGATCAGATTATTTTTATCCTAAAGGATATTTTTATCCTGAGGCAAAATTACACTGATTTTTTGAGTTTTAAATTAACCTTGCATTCCTAGAATGAACTTAATTTAGTCATAATGTATACATCTATTTAATTTTTTATTATAATATTTTGACTCAAAAATCATTGAAATGTATATTAGTTTTTAACATTTGTGAATTTTCTACCTATTTTTTTGCTTCTCATTTCTATCTTAATTCTACAGTGTTCAGAGAGCATAATTCCAAATCATTTCAATTTCTTGATGTTAGTGAATCTTGTTTTAGGGCCTAGCATATGGTCAATTTTAGCAAATGTTCCATATGCACTTGAGGATAATACATATTCTACAGTGTCTAGGAACAATTTTTTATATGCTCAATTTATTCAAATCTTCGATAGCCTTATAAATTTTTGGTTTGTTTTCTGAGAATCACCAGGAGAAACATGTTAAAGATTTTATTATGTTTGTGTATTTCCCTATATTTTCTTTTAATTTATCAATTTCTGCTTTATTTATTTTGAGCTATACTACTAGAGACATAACACATTTAAGATTGTTATATATCATTCTTTCATTTTGTATGATATTAATATAGCTACACCTTTTTTGTTGTTAGTATTTGTATTGTATATCTTTATCCCCTTAATTTTAACATTTCTGAAGCCTTATGTTTCAATGGTATCTTGTAAACAGAATACATATATAATATATGTTTTTCTCTCTGAAAATCTTTCTATTTTAACTTGAGTATTTAATCTATTTATAATTAATATAATTACCAATATATTTGGGTTTATATATACCATCTTATTATTTATACTACTTGTTTTATATTTCCTTTTCTCTCCTTTCTTGCCTTAGTTTTTTGATTTTTTAAAAAAATTTATTTTTAATTGACACATAATAATTGTACATATTTATGGGGTACAGAGTGATATTTTGACACATACATACAATGTGTAATAATCAAATCAGCATATCTATTATCTCAAACATTTACCGTTTCTTTATTTAGGAACATTCAAATCTTTTCTTCTAGCTACTTGAAAATAGACAATAAGTTATTGTTAACTAGAGTCACCCTAAAGTTCTGTAGAGCACTAGAATTTATTCCCTCCATCTAGCTGTAATTTTGGGTCCATTAACCAACCTCTCCCTATTCTCCCTGTTCCAGACTCTAATAACCATAATTCTACTCTCTAGTTATATGAGCTCAACTTTTTAAACTCCTACATATGAATGAGAACATGCAGAATTTATCTTTGTGTGCCTGACTTTTTTCACTTGACACAATGTCCTCCGGGCTCATCCATGTTTCCATGAATAACAGGATTTCATTCATTTTTATGGCTGAGCAGTGTTACATTGTGTGTGTATAAATATATACACACATACTGCATTTTCTTTATACATTCATCTGTGAATGGAAATTTAGGATGATTCCATAGCTTGGCTATTGAGAATAGTGCTGCAATAAACATGATAGTGCTGATATTTCTTTGACATACTGATTTTCTTTCCTTTGGACAAATGCCCAGTACTAGGATTGCTGGATCATATGGTAGTTCTATTTTTAGTTTTTTGAGGAAACTTCATACTGTTTTCCATAATGGCTATACTACATTGCCACCAACAGTGTGTAAGAGTTCCCTTTACTCTGCATCCTCACTAGGATCTGTTATTTTTTGTCTTTTTGTTAATAGCCATTCTAACTGGGATGAGATGATATCTCATTGTGGTTTTGATTTGGATTTCCCTAATGATTAGTGATGTTGAGCATTTTAAAATATATTTGTTAGCTATTTTTATGTCTTCTTTTGAGAAATGTCTATTCAGATCATTTGCCCATTTTAAAAATCAGATTATTTGATTTTTTGTTGTTGAGTTGGTTGGGTTCCCTTTATATTCTGAATATCAATCCCTTATTGATATTCTATTTTGGTTTTTGTTGCCTGTGCTTTTGACGTCTTACCCATAAAATCTTTTTCCAGAACCATATGCTAAAGCATTTCCCCTATGTTTTCTTCCAGTAGTTTTATAGTTTTGGATCTTACATTAAAGTCTTTAATAGAAATTGAGTTGATTTTTGTATATGGTGAAAGATAGGAATCTAGTTTCATTCTTTGGCATGTGAGTATCCAGTTTCTCCCAGCACCATTTATTGTTGAAGAGGCTGTTCTTTCCCCAATATATGTTCTTGGTGACTTTTTTGAAAATCAGTTGACTATAAATAAGTGGATTTATTTCTGGGTTCTTTTTTCTGTTATAATACATTAGTCTATGTCTGTCTGTCTGTCTCTCTCTCTCTTTCTCTCTTTTTTCTCTTTGCCAGTACCATGCTGTTTTGGTTACAATAACTTTGTAGTATGTTTTGAAGTCAGATAATATGATGCCTCCAGCTTCATTCTTTTCTGCTCAGGATTCCTTTGGCTGTTCATGTTATTTTTTTGGTTTCATACAAGTTTTCAGATTGTTTTTTCTATTTTTGTGAAGAATGTCATTGGTATTTTGATAAGGATTACACTAAATTTGTGGATTACTTTGGGTAGTAGGATCATTTTAACAGTATTGTTTCTTCCAGTCTTCTAATCCATGACCATGGGATGTCTTTCCATTTGATGTGTCCTCTTCATTTCTCTTTCTTTCTTTCTTTCTTTCTTTCTTTCTTTCTTTCTTTCTTTCTTTCTTTCTTTCTTTCTTTCTTTCTTTCTTTCTTTCTTTCTTTCTTTCTTTCTTTCTTTCTTTCTTTTCCTTCCTTCCTTCCTTCCTTCCTTCCTTTCTCTCTTTCTCTCTCTCTCTCTCTTTCTTTCTTTCTTTCTTTCTTTCTTTCTTTCTTTCTTTCTTTCTTTCTTTCTTTCTTTCTTTCTCTCTTTCTTTTTTTTTTTTTTATAGGGTCTTGCTCTGTCACCCAGGTTGGATTGCAGTGGTGTGATCATAGGTCACTGTAGCCTCGAACTCCTGGGCTCAAGTGATCCTCCTGCCTCAGCCTCCTGAGTATCTGGGACTACAGGCACATGCCACTGTGCCTGGCTAATTTTTAATTAATTTTTTGTATAGATGTGGTCTTGCTATGTTACCCAGGCTTGTCTGGAACTCCTGGCCTCAAGCAATCCTCCTGCCTTGGCCTTCCAAAGTGCTGCGAGTACAGGTGTGAGCCACCATACCTGGACTTGTAGTTATCATTGTGGAGATCTTTCACCTCCTTGGTTAAATTTATTCCTAGGTATTTTATTTTATTTTTGTAGCTGTTGCAAATGGGATCACTTTCTTGATTTCTTTTTCAGCTAGTTTGTTATTGGTGTATAGAAATATGATTTTTTTTGTATTTGATTTTGTATCCTGCAACCATACTACATTTGTTTATCAGATCTAAAAGTTTTTTCATGGAGTCTTTAGGTTTTTCTATAAAAAAAATCATGTCAGATGTAAAGAAGGACAATTTGACTTCCTCTTTTCTATTTTGGATGCCTTTTCTTTCTTTCTGTAGCCTGATTGCTCTGGCTAGAACTTCTAGTACTATATTGAATAAGACTGGTGAGAGTGGGCATCCTTGTCGTGCTCCAGTTCTTACATTGATAATATCAGTATATTAGCTGTGAGTTTGTCCTATATGTTCTTTATTGTGTCAAGGTATTAATATTTTCCTAATTTGTTGAGAGCGCTTATCATGAAGGGATGTTGAATTTTATCAAATGCTTTTCCTGTGTCTATTGAGATGATCATAAGATTTTTGTTTTTCATTCTATTGCTGTGATGTATCACACTTATTGTTTTATATATGTTGAACCATTCTTGCATCTCTGGGACACATCCCCCTTGATCACAGTGTATAATCTTTTTGATATGCTGTTGCATTTGGTTTGCTAGTATTTTGTTAAGGATTTTTGTATCTAAATTTATCAGGGATATTGTCCTGTAATTTTCTGTTTTGTTGTGTCCTTGTCTGGTTTTGGTATCAGGTTAATGCCGACATTAAGAAGAATTCTTTCCTTTTCATTTGTTTGGAATAGTGTGAGAAGAATTTGTGTTAATTCTTTAAAAGTTTGGTAGAATTCAGCAGTGAAACCATCAATCCTGAAATTTTCTTTGTTGGGAGACTTTTTATTATTGATTCAATCTCATTACTCATTATTTGTTTATTCAGGTTTTCTGTTTCTTCCTTGTTCAATCTTGGCAGATTATATGTGTCTAGAAATTTATTCATTTCCTCTAGGGTTTCCAATTGTTGACATATAGTTGTTCATGATAGTCTCTAATGATCACTTGTATTTCTGTGGATTAGTTGTAATATCTTTCTTTTAATTTTTGATTTTATTTCAGTCTTCTCTTCATTTTTCTTACTTAATCTAGCTAGTGGTTTGCTGATTTTGTTTTTGTTTTCAAAAAAACCAACTTTTCAATTGGTTGGTGATCTTTTATGTTTTTTATTTTTCCTCATTTTTTTTTCCTTCTATCTAATTTTGGGCTTGATTTGTTCTTGCTTTTCTAATTCCTTGAGGTGCATTGTTAGGTTGTTTATTTCTACTTTTTGATGTAGGTGCTTATTGCTACAAAAATCCCTTTTAGCACTGCTTTTTCTGTATCCCTTAGGTTTTGATATGTTGTGTTTCCATGTTCATTTGTTTTAAGAATTTTTTAATTTTCTTTTTAACTTCTTCACTGACACATTGGTTATTGTTTTAGTTTTCACATATTTGTACAGTTTCCAAAATTCCTCTTGTTATTGATTTTTAGTTTTATACTATTGTGGTCTGAAAAGATACATGATATGATGTAGATATTTTAAAATTTGAAACTTATGGCCTAATATATGGTCTAGTCTCTTGCTTTATTTTGAATAACTTTTAAGTTATTTTGTTCTCTCTGTTTTCAAGCTTGGTTTATATATAATTATATAAAAGTATTTATATATGAATTTATATACATACATACATTCTTTACATGATTACCCTAGAGATTATATTACAACATGTATTATTAGACTGTAACATGAATATTTGAATATTTTGCCCTTTTCTAGACAATGCTAAAATCTTAGAACCCCATGATCTATTTGAGATACTATTACAATACATTTTAATTGTATGTATATTTAAATTATCACAGATGTTATTATAATTGCTTTATTAAATCAGTATTAATTTAGATTTGTCCATATATTCAATTTCTAAAAATCCTTCATCCATTTTTGCATTTCTTTATATTTCTCTAGAATAATTTTTTTTGTTAAAAAAAAAATCCCACTCTTGTGTTTATTTTAGTGTGGTATGGCTGTTAATAAATTTGATAAATTTTTGTTTTCCTGTAAATGTCTTTATATTGCATTCACTTTTGAAGGGTATTTTTCTCTGAATATAGAATTCTAAGTTAACATTATACTTTTTCCCATCTGGCATTTTAGAGGTATTCTTCCATTGTTTTTTGGCTTCCATTCTTTTTTGTTGACAAGTAACCTGTCAGTCTTATAATTTCTTTGACAGCATCTGTGTTTGGTTATTTTGCTTTAAGATCTTGACTCCTCACAACACTGTTGACTCAGAAGGCACAAAGTGCAATTTTTTTGTCTCCCCAATCCTCTAACATTACCAAAAGTTCTGCTTAATTGCTGCTTTCAGCTTGGCTTTCTGCTGGGTTTTGTCCAGCTTCTCCCCTCATCCTATGCCTCTTAAGTATCAGAAGATGTTTTATGTGGAAAAATCAGAACAGAATGTTGAATTTACTTCAATCAACTTCCCTTTTCTCTAGGATCTTGGTTCCTCATGTTCTGGCTTCCTCAGTAGCTCTCCAATGACTTAAAAACATTTTTTTTTGTTTGATTTTTTGTATTTTATTTGAATAGTTGCTCTTGGTGAGGTTTTGTTGTTCTACAGATTAGTTATTATAGTTGGAAGTGAAAATTCCTACCTGATATTTTATGAAGGAGAAGGAATATAATCTAAGCCTTGATGAAAAGGCAAGGTTTGGAAGGAAGAAAAGAGAAAAATGGCATAGCAGAAGTTGTGCAGGTGGGAATGACAAGTTACTTATATTAAGGTAGGAAGCAAATAAAGTTTATGCAAAGGGGGAATATTAACAACCTATATTTATGAAGTATTTTGGCCTTTACAAAGCATTTTCATTTACATGTCAGTTTGAACTTCACAACACAATGTATTATTCTCATATTTATAAGAAAATTAAATGTAAGAGCTTTTATTTACTTTAGGTAACATAATCTATCAATGATGGAGCTAGACTTGGGAAGCAGGCAGGGACTTCTGAATACCAATGTAATGATTTTGAGCTTCATTCTCTAAAACATGCTTATTTTAATATTTGTATAGTACTCTGGATGGATTTAAGTTTTTCTTGGCTATTTATGTGTGAATGAATATGGGTGGATCTATGCATGAGATTTGGTGTTTAAATTTTTGTTAGGGAATTTTCATATCTAAAGATATTTTTGGAGGTGATGGAATGGCCAGGGGTATTGGATTATTATGGGAAATTAGAAATTTGAGGATATGGTAGTAAAGGGAATCCTAATGTATTAGTTTCTAACATCTATTTTCTTACATTCTGGAGGCTAAAAGTACAAGATCAAGGGGTTGGCAAGGTTGTTTTTTTCTGAAACCTGTGAGAAGAATTTGTTCCATATCTCTTTCTCCCCTAGTTTCTGGTGACTTGCTGGCAATCTTTGGCTCTCCTTGTAGATGTATTACATTAATCCCTGCTGTCATCATCACCTGGCATTCTCCTTGTTTATGTGCATCTCTGTGTTCAAATGTCCCCTTTTTATAAAGACTCCAGTCATCCTAAATTAGGGCCTGCCCTGATGACCTCACCTTAACTTGATAATTTGCAAAGACCCTGTTTCCAAATAAGGTCACACTCACAGGTACTGAGGGGTTAGGACTTCAACATCTTTCTGGGGGATACATGGGACTATATCAGAGCACATTGTCCAGAAGGGCATGAAATTTTAATTGGCAACATTAGGGAGTCAGTTATTTTATTATCATGTATAATATTTTACTTTTATATTTAATTATATGATAAATTATCATATGTGAGTCTATGTACATGAAAAAATTGAATACCAGGGTATAAGAATATCTGGTGAATGTTTACTTATTTTTTAAATGAGTAATAATGGCTATGTTAATCCCTCTCCCTATACCTTCTAGAATTGCCTGCAACTATTCGTATGATAGATTCTGTCCAAATGGCTTCTTTTTTGCAGCTGGTTACTTGTTTCTTCCATCTTCCCTTTCTTGTCACTATCTACTTCTTCTCAACAATTGGCAATTGACTCCCTGATCCTATATGCATGAACCATTGAAACTGTGAACATCCTCCACACTAGCAGTTTCTGCTCCTTCCAAACTCCTATAGTTTCTGCTTGTTAGCTATCTACTTATGAATTAATGTTGCCTGTAGAAAGGGGAAGAAAAGGGTTCCAGGACAGCAGCTCACCTTGGCTTTCATGTTTCTCTGTAAGCATATGCTTCCCTTTTATTTTATTGATGGTACCTGGACCTTCCAGTCCTGCCCTTCTCTCTCTCCTTGTAGATGCATCATGCTGGAAGAAGGTAGTCACATTTCAGTCTTGAACCCTGAGGCTCCTGGGGAAGACTTCAGGGGTGTTGACTCCAGCTGAAGAAACAGTTGAACAGCACAGCAAGGGTAGTGCTCTAATGGGTGCTACTTCTGAGTCTTATGCACTTTCATCTTATCAGGAGCCCTTTGAGATATTAAATAGAATTAGAGGACTTAGGAAGAACAGATGTTCTTGTGGCTAGACTACCAAGATTTTCTTGCATGGATATTCTCTCAAATATAGTTTGATATCTCCTCTGTATATAAGCCTCATTTAACTGCCTTGTCCTTGTTCTCAGGATATACCTGTATATTTTGGCATTGCCTCTAGTTTTGTCCAATCAAGACATCCTGCTCTTACCACTCTCCATTTTCTCTTTTCCTTCCAGTTTCAGCACTGGAGCTCTGGGGCCAGCAGTCACTAGTATCCATTGAAGCACAACACCTGCTGTGTTGTTGAAATATTTCCTCACCTGGAATCAACACCCCTAGAATAGTTTTCCCCATGAGCCTCAGGGTTCAAGACTGGAATGTAGTCACCATCTTCCAAATGTGGATTTAGTATTCTTTGTGTGATTGAAAAAGGCACCTCTTCTAGGTTGATGCAGCCATGCTCCTGCACACTCCATGACGAGTGGTGAGTGACAAGTGGAGTGAGGTCCCCCACTCAGTTGTTCTACCTGGTATCTTAGTGCAGTAAACTAACTACAGAATGGGACAGCACTATGTCTGGGTCTCTTTCCTTTCCCTACTGCATGATTATGGGCCTCCTTTTTTAAAAAAAATAATGTTTATCTCCTGAATATCTGGATCCAGGCTTCTTAGCTCTGGCCTACTCTGCCACCAAGTTAACCACAATGGTGGATTCAGGAATAATCACAGAGCAACTGAAATTGTCATTTAGTCATGTTGATGGTGCCAGAGTTCCCAGAATCATGGATGGAAAATTTTA
Source organism: Lemur catta (assembly GCF_020740605.2). Lineage (NCBI taxonomy): Eukaryota > Metazoa > Chordata > Mammalia > Primates > Lemuridae > Lemur > Lemur catta. The sequence goes on from NC_059135.1 coordinate 11,062,454, forward strand.
TGTCTAAGACCAAAGTTCAAAATAAAATAAAATAAAGAAGAATACATTGACAGATTGGGTCCAGTTCACATATACTATTTCAGTACCCACAAGTGGTTGAGATTTCATAAAAAAACATAAAGGAAGTATTGGTATTACTGATAACATTACACATGTACACTCAGAATCTAGGTCTTACGATGTAAGAGAAAATATTAAGACAGCCTATTCCTTATAAGAAGGTCTTGGTTTTTTTTTTAAAAAACTTTGTACATTTAAAGTAAATTTACCACTTTTCATGAAGAAGTGTTTAAATATAGCAATAAGAAAGTGGATGCATATTAAAGCCATTGGACTGATTAGAAAATTGGGTGCCAATAACTGGTTCTGAAGCTCATTAAAACAAATGAAAGACTTGGAATGTTTTTCCTTTTTTTTTTTTTTGGCAGAAATTACACATCCACATTGCAAGTTTAATGATTCTATGCTTGTGATTAAAACTTGAGTAATTTTTTTCCTTTGAAGAACATAATAAATGCATGTGGCACCCATAATATTCAGTATTTCTCTGTCATATGGTAGAATTTCTGGGTGCTTAAAATATTAACTCTTTTGCATAATATGGCTGAGGAATCATTTCCATCTTATGACTCCCATTATATCAATGAGAAAATGAAAATCGAAAAATTTTATCAGGTCAGTGGCAGAATCCCAATAAAAATTCAGTCACCTATGAAACCCAAGCCCAGGGTTAGGTCCCCCTCTGAGGAGTTAAGGAAGCCTTATTGGATCATCTGCAATATGGGCATCTTCCCTCCCTCCCTCTCTTCTTGTCATGAGGACTTCCATGCATGATATTAATTTATATGAATCTTTATGCAATTCCAGTTACATGTAATCTACACAGAATTAAAAACACAAATTTTGCTCTCCATGGGTATCATAGAATACACCGTTGTTGAATAATGTGTCTGCTTCCTGCTTTCCCAAACATACCAGTTTAATAACTCAAGTGTGTTTTCTCCATTCCAATCATCTGTCCCTTCCCCCAAATCAAAAGCAAATCCAAATATAGGAGAGGCAAATATTAGGCCCCTAAATTACACAGAGGTGAAACCAAGTCGAAATGCTTCACAGGGAATCCTAAGCTTTTCTGTTCAATGTGCCCGCCTCTCCATGCTGGCAGGGCCCTCCGTGGTACACATGGTCCCCGGCTGAACCAGGAGCCAGCCAGGTTGGCTCTGGGCAGCTGGGTGGTCAAGGATGACCCTGCTTGTCTGTCTCCTGAAACCACAGGGTGTGTACTCTTGGTTTTGCTCAGTTGCCTGGCCAATCAAATAGGATTCTGTTTTAAATAGCACTTTTTTCCCCCAACCTTGGCCTCTGAAGTCTTCCAGAATATTGGAAACCTGTTAAAGCATAAACATATGTCACGCAGAACTGGGGACAGTCAAAGAAACCAGGATGGCAAAGTCAAAGATGCAAATTAAAACGCAGGAAGAATCAATTAAATAGGCACCAAAGGTCTGTTTAAATGATTAAACAAGACAGGAGTGCATCTTGAGATGAATAAATTACAGAAATGTGTGAGAAAAGCAATGAAGGGCTGCGAGGCTTGTGAGGGGGAGGGTGAATGAATAGATGTGAGTGAAGAGATTTCATAGAGGTGATATGCACACAGTCTCAGGTTTTTGGTTCTTACATTAATTAAAAATGCAAAAATGTCACCACTGCCTCTGGGTAATTGTACAAAACACGAAACGGTGAACTCCCACAGCTAGAAGAATAACAAGAGGGAAGCAGTGACATTCCTCAGGGTGCTGTTGAGCACGTGCCTCCCGATGTGCTGCTGTTCTTTGTACCAAACCCAGTGTGTCCTAAAGCTCAGTCGCGGCCGTGTGCTGAGCCTCTCAGTCTCCCTCCTCACTCCTGCCTGGCTGCAGAGGCTCAGGCTACGCTGCCCTGTAATGCTCTCTGTCACTGTATATGTTTCCCAAAGTGCTTTCTTGTATGTATATCATGTAAACCTGAAAACAAGGTGAGAATGGCAAGTATGATTACAATTTCAGCTTTCCAGGGGAAGAAACTAGAAGGCAGAGACATGCAGGTACCCAAGTTCACGTAAAGCCAGGAGCTGCCCCGGGACTGCAGGTGCAGCTGGGCAAGTCGGGCAGGTTACTCGGGTACAGGGTTGCTGGCTGAGAGGACAAATGGAGGCCGAAGTGCAAATCTTGTCCAATTCACCAAACTGCGGCTTGGCATGGGGCTTGTCTAGCCTCAGGCAGGGATGTCATTTCCTAGTCTGCAAGGAGAAATTTAAAGGTGGCCTTGAGCTGAACTTGGGTCTCCTGACACTGTCCCTCTGTTTTGGTGTCCTGCCCTGGGAAAGTTCTCTTCCTTCTCCTCCCCTATCCAAATCATAGTTATCTCTTCACTTCAGACCCATCAACTTGAAAATACTACAGTGCTCATTTATCTAGCTCTTTTAATCGTTTCCCAGGTTTTTTTTTCTCATATAATTATCCTTTTTATGGTTCTTCACAGTTTCTAAGGGCTTCCTATGCATTGTTATAAAAACAACCATATAAAAAAACGATTTATCCTCATCTCACAGAAAACCAGCTGGGAGAGAATTCCTAAGGTTATGGTGCTAGTAGGAGGCAGAGCCTACATCAGAACCAGGTGCAGATCCTGGTTCTGGGCTCTGCCCACCATGCTAAATCACCTCCAGCCCAGCTTCTCCTCCTCAGCTCCAATAACAATCCCCCCCTGGCTTCTCTCAAATACCTGGAACAATTTTTACCTCTTTCATGCATCTATTAACAGCTTAATCAGAGTAGGGTCAATAATACTCTATTTCTTCCCTGCTGAAATTTGATGAAATGTCCACTTAGTCTTGGCCCAAGGCAAGTAAGAAGGCTTTGGTTCTGGCCTCAATTTCTTTTGCTAACATTCCAATTTAATGCTGACTTTCCATGGGATCTTTCACCCTCCCGCTCCTCCTCACATAAACCTCTAAGGGGGCCAGTTGATCCCATCTACGTGTCTCCCCCCCACCAGACTCGAAACCAACTCAGAAATGGTCTCTGAGGGTCAAGAGAGAGTTACGAGTTCTGTTTATGGATATAAGGAGGATGCAGCTGGGACCCAATGCTAAAAGGTAATTGACTACCCGCCCTCCTCATCATAATTAGGGGAGAAAAGACTTTCTCAAGGCAGGTGGGCAGAGAACAGGAAGAAAGTGCTTGCTCCACAGAGCACGTTTTTTCCAAGAGAGTTCCATGAGCAAAGATACATTACCCCATAAACTCCCATACGGAGGCCCTTGCCATCTTCCTCCTCATGGATGACAGGATGGGTACTGGGGAGAGAAGTGGGACTTCTCCCTGGTCCCTCTGTGGGAAAGCAGAGGAGGTAGCAGAAGAGCCAGTTTTATGGGCCAGAACGGGATTTGGTTCATCGGAATGGGAGGATCTCAAGATGGGCTTTAGGTGAGCTCTTTTTCTCAGAGTACCTCTGAGGGTTTCCCTGCTATCCCCATAGAAAAGCCACGCAGAGTATACTGCCTCTTTTCCAGGATCACTCCACCAAGAAAGACATTTGCAGTAAGATGCAGTTTAGAGAGATAGAGCAACCCTTCTGCCTGCTCTGTGTAAGGGGCACCCCTATTCTGTGGCTGTATTTGCAGGAGATGTTCACAAGGCAGAGGGAAAAGTTTTTCTTTTTCTCTTGGTAAGCTATTGATGGTTTTGCCAGATTAACTTCTGAAATGGAATTGTATCCTATATGCATATCAAAATGAGGAATATAGCCATTCTGAAGTTACTTACATGTCAACATGTTACTGGATTGCTTGAAAACCAGGAATGCCAGCCTGAGACTTAGGAGGTGGGCTATTGTTTGGATATGGGCACTAACTACCTGTGGTTTGTTGGATATGTTCCTTAAACACTCCGGGTATCAGTGCTGTTCTCCATATAACAAGAAGGTTATAGCAGGTGGATTCATCCAGGATCAATATCACCCACGCGTACTGACCTCTGAGATCTTAAGAGCAGTAAGAAGGCTCTTGGCTGACTTGGTGTCAAACATCGACTTGCTCGTCTCCAAAATAATCAGTTTTAGAGAAGTAGGGAGGAGTTGAATTTGACACAAATGCATAGGATAGCTCTAGTTGTCACTGTCTTAGCAAGCACCAGACTGCTTCCTCACCTGGTTTACCAGTGGAAATACTTTGTTTACAAACACTGTCTGCTCAGAAAAGACAAAATGCACCACAGAGCAAAATGATGGTAAGAGGTTCAAAAGGCTGCAGGGTAATATTTCACAGGCAAATTCTCTCCACGAACATAATCTTATTGCTGCTGAGAATGGGTTTTTTTCTTTAAGTCTCTGGAGCATTAAGAGGGACATTGATTTCCCATAGATATAAATCAGCAGAGATTGTGAATATACATTTTACAGAAAAATCTATATAGGAGGAAATAAGGGAAGAATAAATGGATTACCTTAGTGTAAGGATTAGTATGTGAAAGGCAATGTTGTTACAGATGCTTGCTCACTCCTTTCTCCAAGGTAGTAAATGATGGTGGCTCTGTCCAAAGAAAGGATCATGTTAATTGGACAATGTCCTTTTCTATAGAAATGTTAAGGTAAGGGGAAAAAGTGAGACAATGCTAAGCAGAATTCCAGGAATATATGTGGCAATGGTATTTTTCTTTAAAGTTCAAAATTGGTATTCTGCCCTTTTCTTTTTTTTTCTTTCAAAGGAAATATTTTGAAAACTGAAACTTGTACTGGGAGCTGGTGACCAGTCGTAAGTCTTTTCTACTTTGGAAACTTGGTTGAGATCCAGTTTGAATAGATTAGCTAAGTGTTATTCCTGTTATAGTCCAGCTTGGTTTTCATTTTTGGAATCGGGAAGTTTTATACAATTAATTCACATTAAATTCACCTAAAAAAGTTACACCTTCTGTCAGATTTCTCAATTTTCTTTTAAGCTTATGACTTCTTGTAAGTCTTGATGGCAAAATACAGCTTGCTTTTGCTGTTGAATCCAGTGAACATAGAGTCTGTATATTTTTGAGCCCACTAAGTAGACCTTTGCCAACTAATAAATTATCACTCTTTTTAAATTAAATGTGCAATTTTCAAATTCAGAAGTGGGAGTGACCTGCTTATGCTCATGTAGTTAGTTCCTGATATGTGCAGGACAACCTGCTCTCCTGATTTGTAGAGAAGAACTTTATTCATAGTTGCCATGGTTTTGAGATAAATGGATACTTTGCACTCTCTATCTCTCCAAACACAAACACACGTCTCGGTATATATGTGTGTGTGTATGTTTATATGTATGTATACATGTATGTGTATACACACACACATACACAAACAAACATATATTCTATAGGAAGAAAGAAACCCTATGGATAACTTAAATACAATTGTGGACAAGACATATATGGCTGGATAATTCAGTTATAATTTATAGTTCATCAAAATCTGAATGGCGGAAGGGAGATAGGAATAGCTTAGAGGTAGCTTCCATATTACAAATGTATTGGTAAATTCCAAGCCAATTTACTACCTGTTGAGTAGAGGAAAATTTCTGAAAGACCAAATCTACTCTGAGATGTAAATGTAGATATAGGATGTGTGTGTATCTATGTACACACACACACAAACACACTGCATTTTAAGCGAACGACACATATACTGGACTGCTCCAATGTCCCTCTCTCCAGGGACACTCACTCAGAGTGCGATGTGAATGGAGCTTCCCCAGAGTTGTGCAATGTGTAGTGCTGGGCATCTATTTATATTTGAATATGCCAGAGTAGTCATCATATAAATGTATAATTTCATCAGGCACACTTTAAAGATTCTTTTAAAACTTCATTATCATATATGATTTCTCACGTATCATTTCTTATGAGTGAAATAGTCTTGCCAAAAAACTAAATGTATTTAGAAAATCAATCTAATTTGAATGAGGCTGGTGAATAAGGCAAGACTTATTTCAGAGATTGCTACTTTAGCATAAGTAGATGTAACGCAGATGAAACTCATTCTACTTATTGGCAAGATAAATAGCAAAACTGGAAAGTCCCCAAATAGAGCACAAGCTAAAACAATTCCTCTATTTGCATCGACCATGGTGTTTGGAATTCCTACTATTAGTTATTCCTTTGAGTCACGGTGTCATCTTCCAAAGGGCTCCTGCAGGTCCTTGTTAAAATTATGACATTGTACCCAAGTGGAGCATGTGTACTGCATTAGCTGTCATTACAATTCAACCAATAAGACATTTATTAAGGACCTAGTATTTTCCTGATAATGAGCTGTGGTTTGTATATAACTTCACTTACTTTTAAAGACAATTTGAAGCAACTTAAAATAAGACACTTATACAAAAAAACTTGTTCTGGAAGTATAATGATAATTATCTGAAAAGGCAGATGTTGAATGTGTTTAATAGCTATGATTGCAGACTGTTGGTCTTGGTTTGCTATTATGTTAGCTAAATGCATGATCTACCTTGGGATACATTTATTAATATGCATTTATGGTCTTTCCTCCTTCTTCATACTCCTTGTCCTAAAAAGTGCTCTCAGAGCCATTATACCTTTTTGACATTTGGGCAGAAAGTCTCTGCGGTGAGAAATTGTCTTGAGAACAGACAGAGCAGGGCTTGTGGACAAACACTCATGTGTGGTCTGGTGGTTTCCTGCTTTTACATGTATTTCTCCTGTTTAGCTTCAATGTGTTGATGAGGTTGAGGGATGCTGTTTCTCCCCATTCTGGAACACATATTTGATTGAATAGACTCAACACTAATTTTCTTTTCAGAGACCCTACCACATCAATGAAAGGGGAGCCCTGGGAAGAAGGGGAACAAAATGCAGGACCGAGCTCAGCAGGAGGGTTCTCAGAGTCTACACCAGAGAAGAACAGGATTCAAGGTACTGTGGAACCATTTACTGAAAGTCAAACAGAGATTTAAGAATCAATTGTTTAGGCAGCGACTCCAGTTCAAAAACCACAATTACACTTCTGCTTTCTCTGTATATTCCTCACTGACACTGCTCTGGGTATAACTGGAATATAAGGTTCATGTGCACGATCTCCCTCAGAAGAATGAAGTATGTGTAGAGATGTTTGTTTGAAATACCCAACATCAAGTGCTCTTTCCTTCTCTTTGGAGGACCATCTTCTTCCACTCATTGTCCCTTTGGTGCGAGCAGGCTGTCATACTTGACACTAGGAATGGAGTCTGTGACCCAAGCTTGGCTATTCAATGCATCCAAGCCCCTAAACCACAGCGACTGTTTCAGAGGTGGGAAGAAGCGAATCCAGGGAATGTCTAGGTCCAGGAGCTCCTGGGAATAAACACTTTCTCTTCTCTGTTAGATTGAACATGAGAGTATAAGCCCGGAGTTGTCAGGAGTTAACACAGGAGCCTGAAAATGAGCTCATCACCATATGAGGCAGAATAAAGAGATGGAGAAAGTTTTATTCTAATGCCTCTGAGTTCCTAAATCAAGCCATACCTGAACCTAGAGTTCTTTTCATGCGTGTTGCAAGTGTGAGCATTAAGTGTGGGAAAAGGCACAACCCCCCAGTAGGCCCTGGCTAAGTCCATCAGCTGCCTAAACATCTCAAACACAGGAAAATGCTGAGGTTTTCAGACATAAAGTATATTGAGTATTATCTTTTTAAAGGTTTTTGAGCTCTAATGAATTTGAATTTTCTTTTAAAAAACACCTTGTCTGAAGGCCTTTAATCAAATTAAGAAAAAACTCTAAATTCCTTCAACTAAATGTAAACTTTTGTACCTATCTTTCTCACTCTCACATAATTTGTATTACTTTTGTGGTAAAGTTATTTGTATGTCTAATTACCATAACCAATTTTAAAGTCTCTTTTGAGAGAGGTCCGTATTGTAACTTAGTCCTCTTGTACCACACCAGTGTAGATTAATTGAAGTTACTTAAAAGCATGTTTGAAGTCAGATTACGGGTACCTGAAATTCAGAAACTGAGCCAAATATTAGGTAAAGAAATTAAATGTGAAGTCAAGATGTATTGATACTCGAAATTAACCATATTTAAGAGTTGACCACCCACTAATGAAGGGAAGGAGACATATGTAGAACCCCCAAACCCCTGCATAAGACAGGTGGTTTCAAATCTATTCAAAAACTTATGTGTATGTAGACAACACACAGCTGTTCACAATGAAAGGCTGATAGAAAAAGATGGTGTATTTTCTCTACTTTGTCTTTTGTGTCTCTTACACTAGACTGGCAGTTCCTCACCTTGTATCCATAAAGCTTGATGCGTGATTAAAATTTGTTGAATAAGTGATTACAGTATAGAATAAAGGATTTTTCCCTCTTTTATTTTCATTGCCCATTTGAAGCAGTTCCTAATTTTGCCTACTTTTCGCTGATCGTTTTTATCTGACATTTTGATGGCACATTGTAGGGTGTGTGTGTGTGTGTGTGTGTGGTAGCGGTAGTGAAGAGATTGGGTTGGGGGTACTGTGAACCTTAGATCTTTCTAGAACTCTTTAATATCAAAACATTTCTGCCTCATGCTTCAGTTCCCGATCATCTAGTGTGATCGTGGGTTTGCATATTGTAGAATATTTGTGTTTTATGCCAGGTCTCAGGCAGAGCGTCAGAACACAAGTGGTGTGTCCTTGGTGGGCACTGGGAGTGTGTGGGTCAGGAGGGCAGTGACGAATCCACTCAGGGTGCTCTCCGCATTGCTGTGGGGCTGGCCTTGCACACGGGGATTCTGACTTTGCGTGAAAGGAATAGCCAGACTGTGAAACAGTTTGCTTGTTTTGGCCCTTTACATTTTTGGATCCTTTCATAGCCCAACCAATTGTGTAGCAGTTGGCTGTGAATTTGCCCAAATGTAGTGAGCCGAATCCATATTCAACCTTGGACGCCTGCACACCCAAAGCCCCAGCGCCCGGCCTGAGCATCTGTGGAGAAGCCCAGGCTCTCAGCGGCTCAGGAACTGCATGGACGTCATGCAGGGGACGGTGGGGATGGACAGGGGGGACCTTCTGCGTTCAGGCTTGGGCTCTGTCACTTACCAGTTAGTGGCCTTGAGTATATTTACCTAACACTACGATGCTCAGTTGCTTCACCTGGTAAATGGGGACTGGTCTTAGTCATGGGATTGTTTGAAAATTGAAGGATATAATCCCTGAAACCTGCTTAGCTTAACGCCTGCCAAATTCTAACTTTCAGTAGCTGTTGGCTGTCATTATTGCCATCACCCTCACTGCCATCTCTACCACCCCCACCATCATCATCATCTCCATTATTAACTGCATCAGCACCACCATCATTTCATGGAAGACAACGGCTCTGATAATTAAGCCAGGGGAGGGAGTGTTAGAATTTGAGGAAGGGAATAAGAGGAGATTTCACATCAGTGCACATGAACTCTAAAAGCTAAGGACCACATTCAAGTGAGGTTTGCATTATATAATGGTCTAAACTCCTGTGGATTTATTTGCTCTTCCTTGATGAAGGGCTACCTACATCTAATCCTTGGGGACAAAGCCAAAAGTTGGATCATGGCTTGGTCTTGAAAATCCATAATAGTACCAAGGTAATTTTTTGTGTAACATTTTGGTGGTGAGTCATAAGTATCACCTTTAGGTAAAAAAAAAAAATATGCACAGGAAAATAGTCATAGGGCTTTAAAAAGGCAAGATGGGGTAACGAGTTACCCCATATATATATACATATATGGGTACATGCATATATATACATATATGGGTATATGCATGTACCCATATATGTATATATGTGCATGTTCATATACATCGTTGCTCTTCTTCTAGATATATATACACATATTCTATCTATCTCACACATATACACACTAAAAATAGCTTAGTCTGGTTTCTGGTTTTTCTTTTCTAATATAAAATTTGGGGATCTGCGTCATATCTTTAAACATAATTCCTTTCTACTCTAGAAACAGCAGCAAAATGACTCTTGGGAAGGAATGTATTCCTATGTGACCTACCTCATGAGGGCATGATACGGGGTAGGTGCAGCTGTGAGATTTGTCACATAAGGCAGGATTTGAAAGATCCTGGGATGTTGCTGCTTCTCCCGTCCCAAAGCTTGAAATGGAGGGACAGAACACACCAAAACAAGTTCTGTAGATAAGTGACAAACTAGAAGCCCATAGTATCTCTTTGCAACTATATTGGTTTCTTTTTAAACCCTGAATTGTCCCTAAATGGGAAATACAGACTGCGATGATTTCTGAGGACATTAGCACCGTTGTTCCTGTGTCCAGTCTCTCTCCCTGTTCCCTCTGCAGACAGCTCTGCCTGAGCCCGGCCTGCTGGGCTGCTTAGAATTCCTCACATGGTTCTTCCACATTCCTCACCCCAGAAGGGATAATAGTCACTTATAGAGGGGCCACCTTCCATTCACCTCCTGAGAAGGAGGGAGATTTATAAGAAAACAACAAAAGGAGAAAAATGTGAGATATGGTGACAGAAACACGGAAATAGCCAAGACACTGGGTAGAGATAGGGGAGGCTGATCCACATGTTTCACCTTTGGGCTTGAAAGGAAATGATAGTTCATAAATTCACTCATGACCTGCAATTCTGCTGGGTGTTTTCTCCCTCCTTGGAAATATTTTCCTTTTTACAGTACTCAAAAATATTTTGTTTTCCCTTTTTCTAGGGTTCTTTCTTACCCTGGGTTGTGTTCCTTTTTCACATTTATTTCTCTTTCTCTTTCTAAAGCTTTGTCTTCCTTTCATGTGCTTTTGCTTGTTTCACAAGACCCTTTTGGTTCTCCCTTGCTTTCTTCAAATTGTGCGTGCACATGTGCGTGTGCGTGTGTATGTGTGTGTTTGTACGTGAGTCTGTTTGAATAAGAGTATAAGGGAGAGGAAATTTATAACCTGGGGAAACCAACTGAGTTTGGAGAAAGTTATGTTCTCTGAGGCACATTCTTTTCGCCATGTGCTTTGAGAGACATGTCCTCAGCCGTGTGGTATACCAAAAACCCGCAGTGAGTACAAACAGTGGAAAAAATGTCTCCCTTTTCTGCTTTCATACAGGCTACGTGAGCTGAGGCCCCAGTCTGTGGAACAGGGTAGTATCTCTTCTGCTTTCCCCTGAAAAGTCAGTCAAGGGTAGCCCGCTGTGCTTGGTGTCGGAATCTGCAACAGGACGAAAATGTTGAGTTATTTTACATGTTGCACAAGGAAAGAATGTTGTTTGTGCAAGATCTGATGAGCAGAAGTGCCTATTAGGTGTACCTTGTAAAACCAGCTCCTGATTTAATCATAATGATTGTCTTTTGTGGTGGAGATTAAATTACAGAGCTCCTGCTATATAAACAGGTAGACAATTGATGTCTTGCTGAAAAGAAAAGCACCCATCCTCGTGTTCCTGGAAATATCTGATTCCTCCAAGGTAGAGAAGAATTTGAAAAATCTGACATTACAGCATTCAGGCAGTTGGGGAAAGGAATTTCACTCCAAGATATATGTATTTTTGGTCTAATGTTCACTCCCACAGGATAAAAATCAAACCCAAACCCAAACTAACTCATAATCACTTTTCTTATTCTGAAAACTCTTAAGGACTGCCTTAAAAAGTTACGATTCTTTTGGGTTTGCTTGACTTTTAAGTCTTGCATAGAGTCTGCAATTATAATTACTGTGTTTCTCCTTTCCAAGAAATGAAAAATTTAATGGGTACCTGAGCAGGAGGGTTTAATTTTTGTTTCAAAACTGTGCTAGGGTAAAGCTTGAAAATATTATTATTTATTTCCTCATTTCAAATCGAGGTCATTATTCTAAAAGACAAATCATTTTGGGGGAGTAAGATTATACATCAAGGCCATGTCAAAATCTTTACAGTGGCAATTCTCATAGAATATATGAAATCTAAAATAGAAGGGTCATTTTCACTCTTTGAGATTATTTGAATAGTAATTGGAATTGTTTTTTCCTCATCACAAAGCAAGAATGCACACACACACACACACACACACACACACATTACATTTAGAATGATTATTTACCTGGTCTTCAATAATTTATTATTTCTTTTTACCAATTGCCCTGCTTACTAGATAAAGTTCAGTTAGATTATGCTGGATCGTTTGGTGCCTGGGAGTTGAAATTCCGTTGGAAAAGCTCTTCTGTTAGGAATCATGGAAAAAGAAAGGAAGAGGAATGATTTGAAATAAATACCAAATATATTAATGCTCAAATGTAAAGGATACCAAGAAAAAAACAATAATGAAAAGTTTTATTTTGAAGTTGTGCTTTCAACTCTATAATTTCATGCTTATAAATCACATACATACTGCCTAAATTGGCTCCAAAGCCTTTTATGATTATTCATGTCACACATACCTGATGTTCTGGGCCTCAATTTGTACATTCCACCCCATATAATGTAAATTTTGTAAGGGTGAAATTAAGCTAAATGATGTATGTACTGTAATAGTTTTATGTATACAAAGCATGACCTAATTTTCTTAGTTCTTTTATAGTGTACCATTTTGTTTTCTAAAAAATATTTGCTTTGTTCAAAGCACTAAAAAAAAGAGTTTGAGATGTGATTTTCTAAGTCCTGTTATGCAAATGACTTTTGTTTCATTCCTGGGAAGACCCCAGGAAATTTCACTTTTGACCCATTTGATATAAACTCTTCTATCTGTAAAACTTTGCTATTAAAAGTGATGGTTTTGGCTGAGCACAGTGGCTCACGCCTGTAATCCTAGCACTCTGGGAGGTTGAGGCAGGGGGATCGCTTGAGGTCAGGAGTTCTAGACCAGCCTGAGCAAGAGCAAAACCCTGTCTCTAAAATAAATAATGAAAAAAAAAGTGATGGTTTTAAGATGTGAATCAAATACCACTGTATTATTAACAATTCAAAAGTCATGAAAATAAAATATCTCAACTTTCACCATACCTCTAGGTTTGCAGGCTGTATTAAATGATCAGGATGTGTAATAAAATTGGAGTAGCACTCTAGATTCTAGGCGTAGCACAAGTCATAGCTCAGCCTTTATAGAAGGTACTCTGTCTTCTTGGAATGGCCTTCTCTCTGTCCTTCCAGTTCACTTACTTTTCATGGATGACATCAAATGCTACTGTCCCTGTGAAGCCTTTCCCATGGCTCCTTTCTGTTCTCTGACACATGCACAAGTAGAGTCATGTTCTCAACATACCTCTTCATGTCTATTGCAGTAACCATTGTATTATAATTATTTGTGTGGAGATGATAAATTATTTGAAGGAAGTAGCCATGTGTTCATCTTATAATTGAATACAATGTCAAGCATATAACAGATGCTTAATAAATATTTGTCATATACAACATTCCATTCAGCAGGAAACTTCAAGTCCTGTCATTTGGCAATCAGTGGCTTTCAAGTTCTCTGTGCAGTAATATTCTATAAAAAATACTTATTTTATATCATGACTCAGAATACACTGACCCTAACACAATTGACAGTTTTAAAATCCAGCATTTCCATCCTTTAATATGTGGGACATACACTGATATTTTTCCTATTCTATTCTATTCTAATTTTTAAAATTTGATTCTGACCCACTAAATTGATTTCAAAATCTAGTTGGTCATGACCCACGATTTGAAAAACACTATTTCATCTTTATGGCTTCAGGCACATCTATTTCTTTTATTATCGTTTAAAAGCAATCTGTTCTGTTTTTAAAGCATTCAGAGATTTATATTATTACAGCCATCTTCAAAATACCTGTTCTACTAGAGATAACCAATGTATAAATTCAATGTTATTTCAATAGCCTCTTGTTGCTAAATTTCTTCCAGTATTTCTCTTGTCTATTTTGTTAGACGGATTAGCAAGTAACATGTTATCTAATTCTATTTTTATTTAGTCCGCTACGGTGTTCCATAAGAGATTATAAGAAATGAAGTCCCAAAAAGGTCAGGTGTGCTGATAGCTGACCCGTAGTGATGACATATGTATCTGAATTCATGTAACAAAGAATCAGTTTCCAAGAAAATTGCAAAAGGATGTTCTTGAAATAACTACCTGGAGAACTCAAAAGTTAAAGTCTTAGCAACTGGTCACAATTCTTGACTACAAACCACAGAGGAAAAAAATATTGAACGACATCATTTCTGTGATCCAGAAAGTTAACACCACAAATCAACTTACAAAAACACTTAAAGACACACCATGATCATCCTGCTGTGCTTCAGTTACAATGGGCCAGTGACTCACTGAGAAGCTTTCATCGGAAAATAGATAGTCAGGAGGCAGATCCTTGCCTGTGCGGTCACAGAGAACTGGTCAACCTCTTCTTGACCTGCATGATCTCATTGACCGTTGATAGGCCATCCTGAGTAGACCCAGAGACAAGGTGGTTCTTTTGAATATCTCAAAGGGATCTCTCTGGGAAGTGAAAATGTTTTTGGAGTTTTGTTATGCCTGAGATAACTACAGGCACTGCATCTTACCATATGTTAACGGGGGTCTTTGGTAGGTAGGTAAGCACCATTTCCAAATCCAGCAAAGCCACCAAAGTCTGATGACTGGTAGAGGAATTATGTAACATTTTCAGAAATGCGTTGGATCTTCTGAGTTAGTAAAATTTTATTCTCTAGAGCCGCACTGTACAAGATGGTGCTATGTAAATTAAAATTAATTAAAGTTAAACAAAGTGAAAAATTTAGCTCTTTGGTCACAGTGGTCATATGTCAGGTGCTCGGTATCCCTTACTGTGGAAGGTTCTGGGGACGGCACTCCTCTATAGCCCTTTCATTGTATTAGCTATCTGATTTCTTTGGTCAGCTGCCTGATTGTTAAAAAAGGAGGGGTGTCAGGGAGGTTGAGATATGATAGTGGAGTCCTGTCTACACTGGCAAAACGTTTATTTCAGCCTGTACAGGGCCTCTCATCTAACGGTCTTCTGTTCCCGCCGTAACTGGCTCATCGACAGGGGTTCATTCCAGCTCCTGACTTAGTCTAATCAATCTTTCTCACTGCTTCCAGAGTTGCCATTCTAAAACACAGGTCAGTGCAAGCCATTATTTTTCTCAGAAAACGTCAACTGCTCCCCATCACTCACAGGGTAACATTTATTCTTGTTGATTTGGATTTGAGTTGGCCCAAACCAGCCTTTCTAGCTCTTATTCTATTTCTGTAAGTATCCTATGCTCCGGCCACACTCAGATACTAGCACTCTTGGCCACCTACTCAGGCATCTTCAGTCTTTTGCTCTCGCTCTTCTTTGGAACCGTAGGAAAGGTGCCCACACTTCTTGGTTCAGTTTACATGCCAGAACCTTTGTGAAAACTACAATCCCACTGAACCAAAACTCACCACCACTTTGTCTAAGCGCTCACAGCATTTTACTCACACTTCTATTACAACATTATTTTTTAAGTTATATTTTTATATGTCTAACTCTTCTGCTGGGTTATAAGCTTTTTGATGTACGGAATCCTGTATCTCTGTATGCGCTACAGCTTTCTACATATAGCTGTTTAACAAGAAATAGAGGGAGAGCTAAATTTCATTGGAAGCGAGGAATACGTAGAAAAACTGACTGCAGTCAGGGAGGGTTTGCTTGGAGAAATATTGCTGCGGGTTGTGCAGGGTTGCAAAGGGTACAGACTGGAGGAGAACTGAGGTTAAGATGAGAAATCTAACCTTGGCAATGCTGAAAAGCATAACAGAATTGTGAGGCGGCACTGCAGGCTGCCAACGTTTCATAGGTCGCAAAACACCATAAGGCATTCCTCCTGGTGGAGGTCAACCTCCGGCAGTCTGAGTCACTCGCTCCCTGTGCGCTCAAAGCTCTTAATCCATAGCTCTGCTGTGTTCTCCGTCCTCGGGCTGGGCGCCCCGTGGTGTCAGAACCACCCTCTTGCTCCATCCCCTTCCTTACCACATTGGACTGCCTTGTCCATCCCGGGGCCCAGTTTCCTACATCCCATAGGGAGATTTTCAGTAAATTCTGGCTAACTGAATTCAACTGTGAGCTCAGAAACGAGTGTAAGGTCACCACAGGTAGAATGTAAAACACGTAAATTGCCAAGTACAAACAGGAATGCAGAACATGTTGCCAGAGTAATTTTATTTATTTTCAGACAGCACAGGGGCTTCGGGTCATCTCCACCATTTAACCTAGTGGTATCTTGGCATGCCTGGAATTCTGAATGCCGTTTGATCAATCGTCACTTCTTTCCCACAAAAGGGCCTGTTTTTACTAGAGATAAAACTCTCTTTCCTCATCTTCAAAAAGAAGCTGAGCACATTGAAAAAAAAAAAAAATCCCCCTTTGACTTTTCTCCCTCTAAGCCTCCCGAGGTCAATGGGAAGTGGAGGGGAATTTGGAAAATCAGAGCTGGAAGTGTGAGGAACGTGGAACTCTTTTCCACGAGTGGGAGGGAAGTTCATCCAAGCACACGTGTGGTCAAAGAAGCTTAAAAATAAAGCTGATTGCTAACGGAGAAAAAAGTTTCATTAAGTTTTCAATAAGCTGCTTTTTTCTTAAGGAATCAAAAAAAAAAAAAAAAGGAAAGAAAAAAATAAAAAGAAAACAGAGGAAAAGGCAACGCACTCTTCCAAAAGGATCCTTTGAGTAGAAGGAACACGTAAATTCCAAGAAAAGTTAGTTAGAAAGAACAGTTTATTCTCACTGGTTCCTTCTCAGCACATCAGTATTTATTTCCCCCAGATGCCCTTTATTTATTCATTTTAAACTATCATAGGTGTCTACATGGTAGTCAGGGCATAAAGAACTTTTCTTACCACAAAGACCCTTTTGGGACACCAAGTAGAGACCTCAGCTATCCTTTTAAATTCTCAGGACTCTGAAACCTAATGTCTGCGTAGACAAACAGGAGGGATACTGCGAGAAGGCAGGAGCCCAAGTAGTTAGCACATAGGCCTCTTCCCAAGAAAATCATCAGGGTGTTCCAACATGAGCTGGTTTGACATCAATCCATACGATGGGGATAGTCTGTGCCAGCTTCAGACTGTGGAACTTCTATTTACTGAAACTGTAACACATATTCATTGTAAGCTACAATTATCCACAGTTTAGTCTGTTTATGAAACCATTTTGTGGTTATTTATTAAAAATAAAATTTATGTGTGCTTATTGAAGCTATATTTTGGCAGGCAAAGGAGGTTGGCAGAAACGTCTGAGTCAACAGCAGGCTCTAGCTGCTCTTTATGTCGTCATATAAAAACTTGTCAAATAATATTTAGTTTTTAATCTTCTGTCGCAAACATAAGGTTAGTCATGAAAAACATTCTGTGAGTAGGTCTCCTTGAGACAAGAAACTGGGTGTTTGGATTTGAGTAAAGGTGATAATTAAGTTTTTGGCTTGTTGAGGGGTGATCTGTTATTTCTTTTCTCTCACCAATTTCTAATACCTGTTTTTTTTTTTGTCCAGGTTCTTCACATCTTTAAGAGCTTTTTAATAATGATTGTAAAAATATGAGCTATCTGTTTATCTATCAATACTAAACTCCAAAGACAAATGGATTCTCTCATGGTTAAGGAGAAATTATTTTGCCTGTATGGTCATGGTAGCATTCTCTTGGAGATTTTTGGAGTGTAAATGGATTATTTGCTTTTCCAGAATTTTTAATTATTTAAATTACTATATTTACTTTTCAGTTGTCTTTTAAGAAGGAGGTTCTTTCTCAAGGGGCCACAGTTGTTAGCTTCAGGAATGTATA
The DNA here is from genome assembly GCF_020740605.2 of Lemur catta. Taxonomy (NCBI): domain Eukaryota; kingdom Metazoa; phylum Chordata; class Mammalia; order Primates; family Lemuridae; genus Lemur; species Lemur catta. The sequence continues at coordinate 11,080,194 of NC_059135.1, forward strand.
GTTCATCTTAATTAACTATAAACACTCACTAATAAGCTGGAATCATAGGAGTTTGTTGATAATGATCCCAAATGGAAAGAAAAATGGCATTAAATAAAGGGCTTTGGGATCAGAGAGAAAAGATATATCATGAATAGGTAAAAAGTAATTATTTGTCTTTGAATCTATTTGCACAAAAATTCAATGGGAGAAGAGGAAAGATTTAGTATGGAATTATTCAAGAGGAAACCTTTCCTGAAAGGGAGTTTCTTAGATGTGATATACACAAGTTGAAAAAAGACAGCCCAATGTCCCTCTTGCTACTTCCTCGAATATTTTGAGTATGAGTCATTGCTGAGGTTGTGCTTTAGTTTGCCTTGAAAGAGTTTCTGATCTCAACCTTATAAGACAATTGTAAATTTTATATAGCAATTGTCTCCTTTCTCTCCATCCTCTTTCTCCACTGGAGTTTGGCTCTTGTTTTAGTAGAAAAGCTGTTTTGAGGGTACCCTTGCTGATAGTGACTTGGTACTGCAAGGGAGTATTTGTTGCCAGGGAACCTAACTCATATGCATTTTATTTATTGTGTGTCTTCTGTGAGCAAAGCTCTGTGCCAGGTGCAATAGACAGTGTCAATCTTCTGAGACAGAACCATCCCTATAAGAAGCTTGTAAAGTGAAGAAATATATTAATATCTTTGAGTGATCTGTACTCCATAGTCTAGAATAGACTGGATGGCATCCAATGGTAGATTGGATACCATCACCAGGAGGAAACCTTATTTTGGATCCACCAAGTGCAGTGATTCTGATGCCTGCAGAAGTTTGGTGTATTTGAAGACAGAGGTGCAGCAGACTAGAGTAGGAGAGTGACAAGAGAAGAATATGTCTGCATTGGTAGGACGTAAATAATGCCATCGCAGGATTTCTAGCAGGGAAGCAAAAGACTGTTGCAGATGGTGTTCCCAGGGATGCAATCTGAGATCATGTTTAGTGGGAAGGATATTTATTAAGGAGTACTCTTGAATTAACACTCATGGAAGGAGAAGAAAGAAGGTTTGGGCAGAGAAAGAGGGTATTCTGGGGTTTGGGCCCAGTGATAGCCTTGGCTGACTCCACAGGGAGAAGTGGAACTAGAATTATTCTCTGGAGTGGTCCCCAGTTGGGCTGAGATGGTTGGGCTTTTATATCTCCTTATTGAACAGTCACTGGATGCAGGCCTCCCCAGGATGGGCTGCGAACTAGGACAAGGCAGTTCTTTGCAGTCAAGACAACTCTGAGGGGCTGACATCCCTTCCTGTCTCTGGACAACAAGTCTTCATTGAAGTGGAACCTGAGTAGTGCGTCTTGGTGTCTGCCTCGATAAGCTTAGTCACATTAAAAATATCATGCTCAGGTCAGGCACAGTGGCTCACGCCTGTAATCCTACCACTCTGGGAGGCCCAGGCAGGAGGATTGCTTGAGCTCAGGAGTTCCAGACCAGCCTGAGGAAGAGCAAGACCCCACCTCTACGAAAAATAGAGAAGTTAGCTGGGCATTGTGGGGGATGCTTGTAGTACCAGCTACTCAGGAGGCTGAGGCAGGAGGATCGCTTGAGCCCAGGAGTTTGAGGTTGCAGTGAGGTACAATGACACAATGGCACTCTACCTAGGGTGATAGAACAAGACTCTGTCTAAAAAAAAATATATATATATATATATATATATATAAAATAAAAATCATGCTTAGAGTTTTGGGTGAATGGATTAGAGAGGGACAAGAGGAGGAGAGGGAAATCAGTTAGAGTGCTCTTGGAGTTGTTCAATGGAAGATGGTGATGGTTTGAACTGTAAAGTTATAAGGAAGTGAATGGAATCAAAAGATATTTTTGACATACACCTGATAGGAATAGGGGATGGATTGGATGAGGAAATGAAGGGAGAGAAAGATACCAAGGATGAATCTGAGTTTTGGCATGTACAAGTGGGAGAATAGAGATATTTACAGCGAAAGGAGTTCTTGAGGAGAATTGTAGGCAGGGGCAAGAATGGGACTGAAGAGTATGTTGGTAATTCAACCAGGTAGGGATACCAAGAAGAAAGTTAGATACACAATTCTGGAGTTTACAAAGAGGCCTGGAATGTTATTTTATCAAGTTGTTATTACTGATTCAGAACCCTGTTTGCAGGTGATAACTTTTAGGGAGGGAATGTGGCAAAATGGGAAGAAGGTTCAGCAGAGAATCCTAAGGAATGGCCATCTCTAGAAGTGGAAGAACAAACAAAGGACGTTGAGGAGCTATTGGAGATGTAGGAAGAAAACCAGGACAATAGGGTATTCTTGAAGCTTAGAGAGGAGAGCGTTGCAAGAAATGTCATTAGCATTTCTTTAAATATTAATGAACAAGAACATCTATTTTAGTTTGTATTGGTCATTTATTAGAACTTTATTGAGGCATATTTAACATATTCTATAATTCACCCATTTCAAGTGTATAATTCAATGATTGCTTTTTTTAAAGTAAGTTTACTAAGTTGTACAACTATCATCATAGATCAGTTTTAGAACATTTTTATCACCCAACTAAGATTCTTCATACAGGGTCATTTGTTTTTGTTTTTCCTTTGTGAAGTATCTTTTTAATGCCTACTGCCTTTTTATTTAAATTTTTAAAAAAGTTTGTAAGATCTTTAAAAAATAGGTATTTTAATTTTTTGGACATATATTTTAAAATAATTGCTTTTTCATGTTGTCATTTGTCCTTCAGTTTGTGGACATATTTTTCTGTGTAGAAACTTTACAGTTTTATGGAGTTAAATGTTTTGGTCACTTCCTCTATGACTATTTGCTTTGTGTTTGCTTTTTGATATTATTAAAAAGTCTTTTTTCCTAAGATTATAAAAATATTTTTGCATGTATTCTAGCATTCTTATGGTTTCGATTTTTGCATTTTGATTTCCAATTCATTTGTAATTTGTTTTGTTTTAAGGAAAGAAGTGGTGATCTAGTTTTACCTGGTTTCCCAGGTAAATTGGCCAATTGTTTCAAAACCAATTATTCACTAATCCATCTTTTCCCCACTGATTTGGTCACATTACCATATTCTGCCCGTGTGAATCTATTCCTGCCTTAGTGCCACACTGTTTTGTTTGCTATTCCTTAGAAATACATTGAAGTGTCCACTAGCGCAGGCCTGGAATAGCGCTTGGCTAAGTCTCCCCATCACTGAGAATATTGAAAAATCCACTTATGAGCTTCTCTCTCTGTAGCATCACCTTTGGCCCTTCCCCTCCCTTTGGCCACAGTCAGACCCTCATCCCAGCTATACCTTGCAAACCCTCAAGTCCATTTGTTTTGGTTGCCAAACTCTCAAAATAATTCTGATTCTTCAGCCAGACTGGTAATTTGGAAGTTGGATTGTTTTGATCGAATGAACATCCAAACTGGCTTGGCTGCCAGCTAATGCAAGGGCAGTTCACCAGCATCTGCAAGCAGCCCATTTGTGGGTAATGTGAGGTGAACACTATCTTGTGATGCCTGCAAAGAAAAGGTTGACTATTATAATTTTATGGGTCATCTGACACATTTGGTTGAATTCTCTGTAAATAACAGACTTTTGTGTCAGTTTTGTGTTACGTTTCACTCTGTCTTTCTGGTACTCTTCAAAGGCATCTGAAGTTGAGGGTTATTTTTCCACTGGCTGTTGACTGATATTGGCTATCGTTATTCATTTCATTAGCTCAAGATATTGCCCCAATTCTTCAGAGCGTTTTTATGCATGCCCCTTTTCAAAAAATTTTTTTCTTTTCTTGCACATAAGAAAGATTCTGTATGTCAGCATAAAGACCCTGGAATTTTGATGATGTCTGTGGCTTGCAAAATATAAAGGATTCCAAAAGGATAGAAAGTGGTTTTGCAGCCATAGAAAGTGGTTTCTATGCCTCTTACTGTTCCTGAGTAAAAGGTGATGGTGGGTAAGATTCTTACATGTGCTTTTTCTCTACATTGCTGAGTGAGAGATCGTCAGTTACAACCAAAGTTGTACAGGTAGTTTTCAGTTTCATTTTAACCTGAGTTAAAATGTAGAGTAGTCAAACTTTTATTCAAATAGAGCAGAAGCCTTGGAGTAATCACGGTGGGTAGTCAGACGGGCAGAGGCTGGTGCCAGGAGACCGGCATCAGCCCGCTGGCTCTGTGAGTCAGTGGCCTTGTGCAGGGGAATTAACTTCTCTGAACCTCCGATTTCTCATCTGTGAAAGGAAGCGATAATAAACATCTATCTATAGGATTGGTATAAGTATAAAATAACATGTAGAAATATGTTAGGTAGAACAAGAAGCTATAGAAATACTGAGTAGTGTTGAAGTGAAGTGTCTGGTCTTTCCCTGGCCTGGAAGTATTCATGTTACTTGGAGGCAAAGTAAGTGATGTGGTTCATCTCATCTAAGATGCCATAGATGGTCAGATACATCCTTCTTTTATTTACCACTAGGGACAAATGCTCCCAATTTCATCACCAAGGGTAAGATATAACTTGATACATGAGATGTCAAAATCTGAAACAAATCTGCATCTTATGGACAAAATATAGTAAGCAGAGAAAATACCAAAGATTTGGACTAATTGGGAAGAAGGTCAGTCTGCACCAGTGATAACTCAGATGTGTAGAATCTTTTAAAAAGGGATATAGTTTGTAACTTTTGAATTGTAATCACCGAAATAACTGAAATTAACAGGTCGCTAGAGCAATTGCCTTAATGAATAGATAATTGATTTCTAATTGGCACATTTTACAAGCATCAGAATATGCTAATTGTTTGGGCCCATTATAAATCTGTGCCACCTGGCCCCAGCTGGGCCCTGCTGGTCCTGATTGAGCTCTTTGAGGACCCTGTTGAGTTTTCCACGGGAGACACGTGATGCTCTTTCTGCATACTTCAGGCTCCTGACCTGTGTCCATTGGCCAGCCAATAATTTCTCCACTTCTACTTGGGTGTGAGCAACTGTAACTTCCCTGATCTTCATATCCTAGGATGTCTTTCCTTCTGTTGTACTTTAAAATGTCTCTTTTTCTCTTCCAAGATTAAAATTACATCTGAATTCCTTTCCCACCTTTTTAGAAATTTTGCTTATCTACTTTCTTCTCTTAACATTTTCTACTAGCTCTCAAAATTTTGCTTTCTAGTGGGCTAACATTTTCCTAATTAAAAAAATTGCCTCTTAACCTGTTCATTGCTAAGAGGCAGTGTATAGTGAAGTGGATAAAAGCATAAGCCACAGAGCCACATTTTCCAAGTTCAAATCCTAGTTTGTCTAATCAGCTGGAGCCATTAGGCAAATTACTTAAAATATCTGTTCTTTACCTGTTTTCATCTGGAAATTTGGGACATAATAGCTGTATTTGCGTCATTGAGTTGCTGTAAAGATTAAATGAGTTCATATATATTAATATATATAAAGCATGTAGGACATTGCCTGGCACATAGCAAGTGCTGATTAAGTATCATCTGTTATTGTTGTCACCCCTCAATTTACCAGTCTGTTTTCTCACATTTATTCTCTCATCACCAACAAAAAAAGTTACTTCTTGAAACTACTGCATTGGACTCACAGAATGCTCTTTATGTCTGGGTCTGCTATATTTTCCTTCATGCCACTTTCTGTCATACCCGCATATCCCAGTGAAAGTTAAAGAGGTCAAGGTCAGTGAGTGTAAAAGCATTACATAGTCCCCAAATCTATTTTAACTTATCTTTGTTTCTGATGACTAAAGCTACCTTTACTGTTTCTATCCACCCAGGATGGTGATTTTTTACAACTTTTCTAATGGCTGCAAATTTGATCCTTCTGTGTGTTTTAATATTCACAGAAAACTATCGAAAGATGTTAAAAAAAAAAGCCACTTTAGGTAAATAGAAAATACGTTTGTACAAGTGTACTCATTATAGTTTCCTTCTAAGAGCTGGTCTATGGAATTCTTACTGTCTTCCCACGTGCTCTCCCTAATGTCTCAGCACTCTCTCTGGGAAAGCAAGTTAAGGGATTTGAGTACAACTCAGAACTCATAAACTCTGAAACAATATCATTTTAACTGTCAACAAATTGCTCTGGATACAACATATGTAGATAGCTTTATTAACCCAAGAAGCAGCGTCGCCCCTAGTAACAGATCGGCTGTATAGAGGAGACACAGGGCAGGAGCCAGGGAACTCCAGCCCAGCAGTGGGTCTGGCCTGTCACTTGATGTGTTGGAATGCAGCCACACTCCTTTATTTACATATTGTCTATGGTTGTTTTTGCTCTACAGTAGCAGAGTTGAGTAGTGGTGCCAGAGACCATACGACTCACAAAGCCTAAAATATTTACTATCTGGTCCTTTACAGAAAATGTCTGGAGACGGCTGATATGCAGTGCCTAAGAAATCTTGCTTTTTGTCCTAGTTCTACTGAGCTGCTCTCATATATATGCCTTGAATTCATGACCTAAATATCTGTGTCTTTTTTAGGAAATAGTTTAATTTTTTTGTGTGTTATGTGATGACAAAGCAGAGAAAGAGAAGTTAAATTTTAGGAGTTAAAATTTAGGAGCCTGAAGCTGTTTTCTAAGGGGTAAGGAGACTGATCTTAACACTGAGAGTGGATGAGAGCCATCTCAGATGCCAAGAGCTGGGGTATAAAGAGTTGAAGCTTTAAGAAATCATTAAACTAGTTTGTCTTATTGGTAACTTCTGTAGTATTACTTAGGGAAAAACATTTTGTATTTTCTAGGTTAAAAATGATCTATTTTGTACATCTTCTTTGATTGCAAAACTGGCTCAAGTGGGAGCAAAAATATTCAAGTTTATTACCATGCAAAAGCAACAATTATCGGTTTTAATTTGCTTAAAAATGCTCTGAAGTAGGCATAAGTCTTGATGCATGACAGCATGAGTTTCTGGACCCATTCTTCTCTACAGCAAGCATGATATCTGTCTTATTGTTCATCTTTAAAGACCTAGCTCATTCATCCTTTCATTCAAAAGCAACTTACTGATGACTACACTGTTCCAGCACCAATTGAAATTCAACAATAAAACAAACGATCAAACAAACAGAACAGGCCATTCTACCTTTAGGGAGCCCATCATCTTGTAAAGTATGTAGCATTTTTGAAGGAGATAGGAATTATGGGGAGAAATAAGGCAAAAGAGGGAGATAACCACTACTAGAAAAGGGGTGGAAAGGTAAGCCTCACAGAGAAGATTATACTTTGGTAGAAACTTAAATGAGGTGAGGGACTGAGTGATTCCTTCCAGTAAGTGCAAAGGCCCTGAGGTAAGAGAGTGCCTGGCATGCTCTGTGAACAGCAAGGAGACAAACATGACTGAAGCAGGATTATTAAAGGGATAATAGCAGCCAGTGAGTTGGTGAGACAATGGAAAGCAAGTCAAACTCTGTAGGGCATTGCAGGTCACTGGAAGGACTTTGGATATTTGACTAGATAAGATGGGAAGGCATTGCACAGTTCTGTGCCATAATCTGATATATGTGTTTAAACGACTACTCTGTTTAGTTAATATTAGACTAAAAGAGGAGGAGATAATTTGGGGAAACTGTCTTAATAATCCAGGAGAAAGATGACATGGTTTGAGCTTTGTGATATCAGTAAAGGTGATCAGATTTGAGGTATATTTTGAAGTCAGAGTCTACAAGATTGTTGATAGATTAGATGTGAGATGTGAGAGATAAAAAAGAAATCAAGGATGATTTGAAGTGTTTGATCCTTTCCTCTAGGTTTTCCAGTTGGCATATAGTTTTGCAGAATAGTTTCTGATGATCTTTTGTATTTCCGTGGTATTGGTTATAATGTCTCCTTTTTCTGTTCTGATTTTGTTTCCTTGGGTCTTCTCTCTTTTTTCCCTGATTAGTAATATATGGTTTATACAGTCATGCACCAAAATCCTACTAACGGTAAAATAAAAGTAGTTTTTTCCCCTCTCTAGGACAAGAAAATTCTGAGTGAAAGTTGCTTTAATTGCACATTAGTAAAAACTAAGAGGAGAAAAAACAAAGCTTGTTAGAATGATATGGGCATATTTTCTAAGTCTTTATACTTAATCTCCATTTTATGATAGAATGGAGATTGCCATTTTGAATTCTGATAGATGGAATTTATGCATTGGTTGAGGTTGCCTTTACTATAGCCACAGATAAATTTGATCTAAAATTATAGAGATCCTTTCTATAGCAAGTATGTTTTTATTTGCTGTATAGAGTATAGAGGTAAAGGACTGAAGAATATCAGGAAGTAAGGTGTGAATGCTTTGATATCTGACCATAGGTTCTGTTTATAAAAAGCAACAAGACTAGAACATTATTGTCAAAAGGTTTCTTAAAGTCTATCATATAAACACACTACATCCTCTTTCAGTTATGAGAACCCATTGGCACAGAGGAGATGAAGACATATGAATAAGATTGAAGTCCATTTAGATTATTTGACTTATAGCTGGAAGTTATTTAAAGTTTGTTTTATTTGGTTGTGGTAGAGGCTATGCTATTGTGCCCAGTTATTTGTTTCCCTTTTCGTAAAAGGATTGTATATTCCTACTCATTGTTATGACAGCCATGGTGCCTTTCATGGGGGGGCGAGGGGTTATGTATCCCCACCCTGTTGAGTCAGGCTTTGTCATTGACTTACTTAAGCTAATGCAACCTGTGTAGAAGTGACTGTATGTGATGTCTGAGTAAAGCCTTCACGAGCCATTGTAAGATTCAGCCATTGTTCTTTCTCTTTGCCCAAGAGTAATTGCTACTCTTTGTATTTGCTTACTGAATTTTTATTTAGAAATATAGCACCTGAAATTTTATTTGAATACAATTTGAGTATTTGGAAATGGAGCAGACACCATTTAAAAAATAATTTTAATATATCTGTGGAAACTGATAGTTGACAAATTATTTGGTAAAATAACACTATTGTGTTATTTCAGGCAACTTAATGACTTGAATGAGAAAGAAGTTTTTGATTTCTCATGAAACCATCTACCTGGTCTAGCCTGGTGGGGAATCTCTGCTCCCTGGGGTCGTTAAGGGACTTGGCTTCATTAATTCTTCCACCCATTGGATCACTGTCTGCTTCTGCATGATCAAAGTTGGGCATCAATTTATCTATATTTATAGCTCCTGATAAGAGGAAAGAGAGGAGGCCTGGGATAGTCCATTTTATTTTAAATAAATAGCTGGGAAAATTGTGCATGGATTATTGCCATTCACATTTCATTGCAAAGGAAGCTGAAAATGTTGTCTCACGTAGGTTGCCCATGTTTCCAGCCAAAACTAGAGGAAGAAACTCTATTATCGTGAAAAAGAAGAGAGTTGATAAAGGGGACAGTTAGTGATCTTCACTTCACTATCTAAGCTGGCAATACAGGTCATTTAACCTCCGTATAGATTGCATTTCTCAGATTTCCTGAGTTAAAAAAGACCCTAGAAGTCATTTCACTCAGGTCCTAAAAGAAAAAAAAATCCTTCTTCATCTTTAGCTTCTGTGAGGACAGAGAATTTAGATCTCCTCATGGTTGTTTACTTTGGTACCTTGAGACACCAAATCATGAATTTCTTCACAATGCCTGGTGCAAAGAAGATGCATGATTTAAAACAATATTATGTGAATGCATAATATACTTATTAGACTTTTAGGACCTTCTTTGTCTGTTAGAAAATAATGATAAATGTTTGTTAAATACAGAATGAATGGCTGATTAAGTAAATTCTCAATTCTTAAGTATAAACAGTCTTCCCATTGAAAATGGTGAAGTGAGTACATAAATTTATTTCTTCTGGCTCCAAAGACAGAGTAAAAATGACAGTAACAGAATAAAAATCAAGTATGATGCTAGAAAAATCATAGCTAGGGGGAAAATTAACAAAACAAAATATTTCAAAAAATGTCTTGGATGATGAAGTATAGAATATACAATAACAGAATAGGCATAGACTTGAATACTCTCAGAGAAGGATGCAGCCAACAAGGAATTCAGGTCTTAGAGACTGCAAGGATGATGAAAGATTGAACAAGAAAGGGGTGAAAAATGGAGGGACTAATTTAAAGTCTGTATATAGATCAAATAGGTCTACCCAATCCCCTTTCTTTCTCCACCATGAGAAAAAGAAATCAGTTATTTTTTTACCTGACTGTACAACCACCCACACCCCCCAAATGTCAGAACCAGTGGTTTTTATGATTGCCATTCTCTTATTTTTGATGGGGGGCTTTCACAGGAAAAAAAATGTTTGAAAAGTTAAAAATGACTGGGGAAGAGGATTTTTTTCTTCTATTAGGCAAAGATTTAGTTTTGGTGAGTGAGAAACTTCCTACTGTTTTAAAAATAGAGATGGGGTCTCACTATGTTGCCCAGAATGTCCCTGAACTCCTGGCTCAGGCAGTCCTTCTGCCTCAGCTTCCTGAGTAGCTGGGATTACAGGCACGAGCCACTGTGCCTGGCTTGACTTTTTGAAAGCTGACCTTAACTTTCTTCCTGTTCTGACCAGTAGTCAGTTTCGCATATCCATTTATTCCCCCATGGATCTATTAAAGAGACCTCAGGAAAATAGATGGGGAGTTTTAGAATATTTTCATAATGCACAAACCCTTTGCTATTCCCCTAATTGATCTCATATCCTGTTTGGTAACTCTTCAATTCAATATAGATTATTTGTAAAATAAATAAAATGATTTAACCTCATTTAAAAGTTGCTTTTTTCCTAGTGTTAATCTAGAGAGATCATTTTTCTCTTTTATATTACAAAGAAATCCCCAAAGTTAATAAAGTTATTATAACATTTATATAAAAATATCAAATAAGTAACATGGTGTTCAAATGAGCATTAGTCACTATCAACTACTTGCCTAGTCAGGGTAACAGCTGTGCAGCCAAGCATCTCCAATTGTCATAGAAAATGCTTGTAATTTTTTTTCCCTGTGTCATTTTCTCATCTCTTGAAACACGTAGGCGTTGCTGACATCACAGGGAATGGCTGGTGTCCCGTGCTAAACTAACTTTGCAGACCAGCAATCCAAGTCAGTTTTATGATTCAGCCCCCTCTGCACACCTGTATCCTTGAGCATACAGCAGACTGTGTTTTTCAGTGGTGCTTATGCCAACCTCCTCGAACCAATCAATTACCTGATTGAAGATCACATGTAATCCATTCCCATATATACCCTTGGGATTGAGTGAATTCATGTGGTAGATCTCATTTTTGAAACTAAGAAACAAGAAATAAGAAAGATTAGAGTTTACAGTAAAGTTAATTGCCTATTTACTGCTCCCATAGACTTGGTAGTTTTCCACAGCTTTTCATAGTCATCGGTATGCAGAATTTATTAGCTTAGAGCATAGTGCAATAGTTAGGAACAAGGACTCCAACTGTCAGGTTGTATGACCTTGGGCACATAATTAAGTCCTATAAACATTAGTTACCTTATTTGTGATTATTTTGATAGTAATAATAATACTGCACAGGGCAGTGGTGAACAGAAAAGAAATTATGGATTCAGAGTGCTTAGTATTTTGCCTGACTCAGAGAAAGCAGTCAGGGAAAGCTGGATATTTCTGTTATAGGTCTTGTGCTTAAGGGAACTTCCAAAAATATATGTTTGCAAAATAAGGATGTCTGCTGGCCAGAAGAATTCTACTTGACTTGCGGGACGTCCATAATAAAATACCAAATTAAATGCTTAATACTTTCTTGTAGAAATCAATACTAAATTTATTTCATCAACAGCTGAGCTCCCAGTATGCATATAGAGCTGACAAAGTAGACACAAATGAAACTTTTGCTCTATGGGAGCCCACAATCTAGTAGAAAAGACTTATCAGTAAATAAATTGCAAAGGGTTAAATGCATTCAAATAAATTAAATTACAATAAAAATTTATGTTGGTGCTGCATTTTTATGTTGAACGGTGACTGTATTGCTAGTACATGACAAAGTCAGAAAGTCAAAGTCATCAAGCACATAATGCAAATGTGAGCTTAATTTTAATTTCAGAATGAATAATCCAGTGAATCAGTATTGACATCTCAGATCCTCTTAATTTCTCTATTTGAGGAAGCTCTTGTATTTTTCTGGATACAAGACAGAAAACCACTGCATGTACTAAATTGTGTTGCCTTACATGGTTTGGGGAAATGAGGCCAAAAAACATCTACCGGATATTCCACTAAATGTTGTTTATGTGAGCCAACAGAAAGAATTACTTTGCACATCCATATCAAATGCCCACACTCTCAACTCCCCAATTCTTTATATAGCTGTCATGAAACAAAGATATGCCTAATTGGCTTTGCCAGCAGTAAAGGATAAGCTATCTTTTTTTTTTTTTTCCATCTTCATTGGCTGCAACTCTCATTCCTGATTTGACACAGAACACTTAGCTTCCTTTAAAAAAGGATCCATGTTAAAATGAATCCATGAGCAGATGCCTTTTTGTGCATAATCTCCAAAGAGCAATGACATGCTGGAAGTCTCTGGTGATGTGGAAACTTCTGATTTAGCACACGTGACTGGCATTTCCTTTAGGGGTGCAAGTGTCTCAAGATAGAATGGCACTCTATGCTTGGTATTACATTATGCACTGTCAGAAACCCTGACACTGATTTATTATTGTTACTTACGTGTTTTACACGACTTAATATCTTATGTGAAATAGACTCCAACTCAGTTCCCAACATTATGTTACTAATAGGAAATGACCCAGGCATATTAACACGTGCCTTAGAATAATTGTAGTTAGCATTACTAAATTTTGTTTCCAACATTTTAGAGAATCCCTTCTAATTTTTTTCCTTTATTTCTTCTGATTTCATAGCTTTCCCTATAGAAGTCAGATTTTAATAATAGGACAAGATAGCCAGGAGCATGTACTCCAACTTCTATTGTTCTTTGTATAATAGAATTAAATTAATTTTGCTTACTCTGTAAAACCTAGATAATAAGTAGTTAAATTGCCCATTTGGAAATCTTGTGACTTTTCACCCAAGTGATGACTAATGTAATTACTGTCATAAATGAATGGGAACAACAGAGGGTTTATGCTTCTGAGTTAATTTTTACATTTTGTTTACTATAGAGCTTATTATTTAAGTTTATTTCTGGCCTATATATTTATTTACAGAAATCTGTATGTAGTAGAAAAGAAAGAAAGTAGGAAAGCTTAGTCTTCACAAGAGAACTCTTATGCCACATTATACTAAGAGCTCTGCATTCACCATTTATTCATTGCATTTCAGCCAACTCTTTTCTTTTTCCTCTTAAGGCATTCTTTCCAGAGTAGGTTTATCTGTTAGGACTCATTTGGTTCTAAGAGATACATGTTGAATCCAAGCTTTCTTAGGCAAAAGGGATCATCTTTTGACTCATGCAATGCACAGCGTGTAGGGCTGGCTTCGGATCAGGCTCCTCAGATGCTCAGAGGACCCTTTTTTTCTTTCCATCACTAACTCACATCCCACCTGGATTCATTCTCACACAGGTTCTCTCCTGGTGGTGTCAAAGTGGTTGCCACAACTCTGTGACTTCTAGTTTCCAGTCCAACCACATGGAACAAGAACATCTTTCTCACAAGTCCCAGCCAAAGTCCATGTTTCTGTTTGGTTTTAATCAACTTCTGAGCGCTTCTCTGAACCAATTACTGTCACCAGGTTAATGGTTGGCACTCACCATCGTTTCCACTTTTGAGCGGATGTAGTTCCCTACCTGACGGGAGAGTGACCAGAAGGTAAATCCTCAAATAAAATTCCGGAGCTAATATTGGAAAAAGGGGAAGTGCATGCAGGCCCTGAAAACAAGCAAACAAAAATATCCACTACAAGAGGGAATACTGGTGTTCCCAGCAGTGACAATTCAGGTTGTGGGACAAATGGCTGTGAAGAAGAATGATTGAACGTGGATGTCAGCGGGAGGCACTCACACCTTTCCCATCATGCACCTAATAGTCCCAGAATTCCCTTTACCACAGTGGCTACTACCACTCTCTGTAGGACATGATTCCGGACCACGATGGCTTTCTCAGAATTAGAGCCTGCCTACCATGCACCGTGGAACGTCAGCTTTCCTTTCTTCATCCTCCCTTCACCTCTGCCGTCTCCCTTCCCTTCCACTCTAAGTTCCCAGAGGGGTGTCCTTTCTTACCCATTCCTTATCTCATTTAGTACTCAGGTAACTGATACTGTTTCTGCCAGCCTCGTGCAAATTTTATATACCCTTTTCTAGGAGATATGCTTTTGAAGCTCTATCTCTAATTATGGAAACAATTGGCAAACCAATTTCAACATCAGCAAGAAGTTCAGTGGAGCCATCAGGTGCAGTACAGAGGCCTCTTTCCAGCACCAGTGAAGATCTTTTATGGAATATGCTTCCAAAATTTACGTGTAAAGCTGTCTCTAATGGGGAAGAAAGAGGGTCTCAGTTGAGTAAGGTTGAATACATATCATATTTAAGAGGACTCCAAAAGAATGAATTCTGGACTTATCCCTCCATCTTGGTATCTCCCTAGGAAGATTACTGGAGTAATATTGTAATCTCTAGTTTCTCTATTGAAAAAAATCAACTCTGGGGTTTTATTCCTTTGGACAGTCAGAAACTAATCAGCCTTATCAAGAAAGATGTTAGAGTAGTACATCGCAAATTCTGATATGTACGCAAATCACTTCAGAATCTTGTTAAAACGTAGATTTTGTTTGCAAATCTGTGATTCTTCATTTCTAAAAGAAATCGAGCAGGCAATATTTTGGCAGGTGGTGCGGAAGCTGCCGGTCTCCAGATCACATTTTGTGTAGGAAATCTCTAGTATTGTGTTGTCTGATATAGTAGCTACCGGCCACATGTGGCTATTTAAATTAAATAAAATTTAAAAATTCAGTTCCTCAGTCTCACTAGCCACACTTCAACTACTCAATAGCCACTCATGCCTATTGGCTAAAGGATTGGGCAGCACAGATTAGAATATTTCCACAGACTCAGAAACATTTACTGGACAACCCTGCACTAGAGGATGGACAGTCCAACTCTAGATTGAGTATAATGCTGTCAAAGGGACATTTTTTTTTTTCTGGAAATTTTGAGATAACACCATTTGCCAGAAAAATGGTCTAAATATTCAGAAGGTTCATAACCAAGGGGTTGAGCATTTACTAAGCATGATTTAATCCAAACTACATATTTCTCTTGAGACCTTCTTTTCCTATTTGTACACATTTATAATACCTACTGCCATCAGCACAGCTTAGTAAGACATGTACATATAAGGTAGTCCTTCATTTCGTTGTTGGCTTCAGTTCTCATTTTGGTACTCCTGGTTACCTATTCTTGATTAAAAAATTAAAAAAAAACTATAGAGTAGTTCCTTATCTATCTAGAACTCTTACGTGGCAATCATATATATGGTAACAAAAGTAAAAACGAAGCATTTAAAAAGGTGGTGAAAAGCCAAACAACAAAAACTTAGCAATCAATCAGACAACTAAACACATATCCATAAAACATCCTATACCTATGACAATATTATATAGGTCCTGGTGACAAGTGAATAACCTAGTCATTACCTTCATGGTGGGCTTAGGTAGCTTTAACTTTACACATGATTAGCTCTTGTTTTATTAGAATCTATTAATTTGAATATCATGGAGAGCAGAGTATACAAATGTCTCAATTGATGCTTAGCTGCTTCCAGTTTAGATCCGGAGCCCTTTACCAGTGTAAATGTCACTGTCTTACGCATGGCACTTGAGCATGCTTCCTGAGCACAGGAGGACTTGTGTAATTCAGTCAATCCTACCCTTTGGATTCTCTTTAACATGGACAGGACTTTTGTGGTGATAAACACGTGGTACACTTCTCAATGCTTCTCTGTGACCAAGATACAGCTTGGATGTTGGTGTCACATGGTCTCCGGTGCCATTCCTCCAGAGTCACATGAGCCTTTATTATTTTTGTCTCCTGAGAGTTGGCATAAGTACACATTTGGCCTTAGCATGTGGTTATGTGAGATCACTGGCCCGGATGAGGACATGAGCTGAATTCTCTCAGGTTTCTGTAAGGATAAGTTCGGTGCATATTGGCTGAAGGTTAAGGTTAATATCCTCAGCAAGATCCTCATGCTGGATAAATGCATAGTCAAAGAAGGGGCTTAGAGATCAACTAGTGCTTCACTTTCACCCAGAGGCTGTCCAGCTGGAAGCCAAATAATCTCAGTGATGGGTATTGGTTATTTGAGGGGCCTGATAAATAGTATCCTTCTTCTCCTCCTGAGATTGGAACCAATGGAGGAGGAGGCGCTGGAGTCCCGGTTATAGCAATATTGCATTTATGATTTTTGATAAACCTGGTAAACAAAGGCCTTATGTGTTATAGAAGGCAGCTTCTGACGTGGCTCCCAATGACGCCCACCTCCTGGTATTTACACCCATGTGTAATCCCTTCCCCTGGAGCATGGGCAAGGCCCAGTAATTTGCTTCTAACCAATCTATTATGGCAACAGTGATGGGCTGTCACTTCTGTGACTATGTTACACATAAGAATGTAGCCTCAATCTTGCTATCGCATTGTTTATTGACTCTCTCCCTTCCTGGCTTTGATGAAACAGACCTCCCTGTGGAGACATTAAAGTGGCAAGACATTGAGGAGTCTCTGACCATCAGCCTGTAAAGAGCTGGGACCCTCATTCCCATACCTTGCAAGGAACTGATCCTGTCCATACCACATGAGTTTAGAAGCAGATCTTTCTCCAGTTGAGCCTCCAAGATGAAATCTCAGCACTTGCTGACATCTTGAGTGCAGCCTTGTGAGAAACCCTGAAGCAGAGGATTCAGCTAAGCCTTGTCAAGATCACAGAAACTGTGAGATAATAAATGTGTGTGTTTTAGCTGCTATGTTTTGGGCAAATTGTTCCTAAACAATAGCTAACTAATACAGGTGTGTTTGCCAAGTGAATTTACTAATATTCTTCCCTAAATAAGTAGACAGGTGTACCCGCTCCCATCTCTAGTGGTGCTGAGCAACCACATATCTCCTTCTTGGGGGACTGCCTCTGTAAAGCTTGCAGCAGGTAGGAGAAGAGAAAAGAGTATGCTTCTGTTGGGCAGGTAGATTCCAAATCAGTTAAGGAGGAGAAAGGATCAAGCTATACTGGCTCAATTTCTTTTTCCAGACTTACCTGCTGATAAGTCAGTTTCTCCTGGACTGAGGAAGCATGAGGGTTGGAGAGATGCCAGGACCTTTCCCCTGAAGGGGTCTCTCCATATATGCAAATGCAAATGGATAAGACATGTAATTACCCAGTGACCAGGTAGGTAACAGCTCTATAGGGAGGAGTGAGGTTGGAGCAATAGGCCAGGAGGGTTTTGGAAAAATCTCTTCTCATGGAAACAGGAGGAGTAGGAAATAAGCATTTCTTTTTCACAACGAGAAATTCCCCATCTGAAAGACCCCCTTGCATTGAAAAATTGTGTTTGAAATTTCATGTTTAACTTTTTTGTCTTAGTTTTGACTTCTTATATGAACTGGAAGTCTGTACGCTGTGCCAGTTCTCAGCAATGCGAAGATGTGTTAAGATCCATCTCTACCCTCAAGGAACTTTACAGCCTAGGAGGCAGATATAGCTGAAAGCAAACAACTAGAACTCCTTATTGCAGGTTTGATTCCCCTGGAAGCTGACTCTCCAGCAAAGTTTAATATGTAAAATGTTTTTTGGGGAGGGCCCTTGGGACTAACACCTGTTCAAGGAAAGGGCTTGGTACAGGACTGGGCAGGGGGAGGAGTCGAACTGCGAGGTAGGTCTGAGAGAGCATCAGCTGGCTGCACTAGAAACTCTGGCACTAAAATGGCCCATCAGAGTTGGTGTGATAGTTGATGTACAATGGCTTGGCCTTATATACTACTTGCACCTTCACTGGAAGTGAGCTGTCCTGCCAGGGCAAGGAAGTGGAGAAAGGCTGTCCTCTGCACCTGAGGGAATCTCTGCAGGGCTGGCAGTGGAAGGTGGGTGCTGCCAGCACTCCTAGTAGCTGGGGCATCAAGTCCTTCCTTGATGGGGCAGTTTAGAAGGTGAGACCCCCACACTCCCCTCTCAGAGGCATGGGTTAGACTCCACATGGCAGCGGCCTTCTTCAAAGTAGATATTCCAAAAGTTCTCTCTCTTCACACTCAGGCCCATTTATATTTAGTCAAAGAGGGGGAAGTGGTTCAAGAAGCTCAGGTTGATTGTTTCCTTCAGATATCTCTGCTTTCTGCTAATCCACTTCAGCCATATACTCACTTTGGCATCTGGTGCCTATTGAGGTGGGAGCAGATCTCATTGGAACATCCTGCTACACACACAGTCATGTTTATTAACAGTGGAGATGTGGTCTGAGAAACGTGTCCTTGGTGATTTTGTTATTGTGCGAACATCATAGAATGTGCTAACACAAACCCAGATGATATAGCCTAATACACCCCTATGCTACATGGTATAGCCTATGGCTCCCAGGCTACATACCTGAACAGCTTGTTACCATACTGAATGCTGTAAAACAGTGTTATGTATTTGTGTATCTAAACATATTTAAACATAGAAAAGATACAGTAAAAATATGGTATTATAATCTTCCAGGACCACCATTGTATATACTGTCAGCTATTGTCTGAACATGCAGCACATGACTGTCCTCAGGTGTCTAATGGTGACGAGGAAAGAATGCCTGTTCTGAGACTGAGAGGTTGCCTGGGACTCATTTGCAAAGTGAACTGTATGTTGCAGTAAGAAATTTGAACTTTTTGGTCAATGAGACACCATTGGAAGTTTATTCTCTGTGGCATCCATGGGTCAGGTCACTTTTTAAACCCAGTATTGGATGGCTGTGTAGACGGTGAGTCAAATTGAGATACTATGAAGCTGTTGAAGAAAGTGGGACCAGGCCCAGAGTGGAGCAGAGTCAGGGCAGAGGGCAGGGATGGGTGCTCTGAGGAGGGCTCTGGGGATGGGATCGACAGGGTTTGAAGAGTGATGAGATAAAGGAGCTGAGAAGTTGAGCTCAGATGAGCTGGCTGGTTGCTCAGTTGGTTAGAGTATGGTGCTAACAACTTCAGCTAATGTGTTTGTAAGGGAGAGGAGTGAGGCTCTTTTCTATTGCAAAAATACATTTATTCTAAGACAAACATATGCAAATATCCTATTAAAAGACAATGTTTTATTTTTCACCTGCTCACTTGTTTCGTACCAATAGCTTTTTAGGCATTGAAATTTGGGTGGGCATTAAAACATTCCCAAACATTAGCTCACAGTTGATAAGAATAATGACTAGCCTTTATTGAGCATTTTCTAGTGCTAAGATCCTATTAAGCCTCATAGCAACAATACTGTCTTGCAGATTGTTAGTATGCCAGTCTACAGATGGGAAAAGGAAAAGGCAGATCCAAGACTGCAATTACAACAGTCTGACTTCAAAGATCATGCTTTACTCTCATAACCAATACAAAGCTTCATTCCATAATGTTATCATTCTTGCCCTGCACCTGTCCCCAGGCTCATTTCATCTTTGTTGAGAATGTGTGCTTCTCATCACTGGCCGCCAAAGGGCTAAAGTAGGGTACCTGGCCCTATAGGCAGTTTATGCAAGTAATTTGTGGTATGGAATGTTGACGTGTTGAGGGAAAAAAACAGATATTCATGTTGCCAGGATTTCTTGCATGGAAACAAAACTTTCATTCAAGTTCTGCTTAGTTTTCAGAACCTAATTAAACGTAGGAGCAAACATTACAGTTTCTTTGTTCAACAAAAGTACAGATGAACACTGAAGAAGGAAGCTGGGAATAGGATTTTCAGCCTTTTTTAATATCCTTGAATTATATATTTATTCAATGTTAAACTTTGATTTAAATACTACCTACAGGCTACTATGTTCTCTCTTCATTTTCTAGCATAATATGTTACGTTTGAATAACACTTTGTCTTTTACCAGCAACTTTTATCACCTGAAATTCTATTTGATCTCCCAATAATGTGAGATTGAGTGACTCAGAGGGTTGAGTGAGTTGTCAAATCTCACCCAGCAACTAAGAGTCAGACCAAGTTTCAGACTTGGCACTTCCAATTTCAGGTCCAGTACTTTTAAAATTTGTTCACCACATTTAGGAATTTTGTAAACCAGACAGTGATCAAAAGCACATGGTGCTAATGATTTTTTTGCTTATTTGTTATCTATCAATACATAAAAAAATATTTAATTCTATTAATGGTAAAAATAGTTTGAGTGAAGTGAATGAAAGGTTTTTTTTTCTTTTTTCTTGACCTAGAAACACAAAACAAAACAAAACAGAAAACAGGAGACAGATTCATTTTTTATAGTGACATGAGACTGATGACATCAGTTACCCAAGGGTTTGCATAGAGTTTTCATTGTTTTTGTGAAATGTTGTGCACTGCTATGCTATTGAATTGAGTAATGACATTAGAATTTGGACTTTGAAATAAAGACAAACAGATAAGTCTTGGTGATATACAAAGGCTGGCCTCTTTTGCCTTAGATTTGCAGACAGGGATTTCTGTGTCATTCAGTGATTAAGGGTGCCAAATGTAGCCAGGAACTGTTTCAGCAATCATAGATGTTGTTTTTCCAATTGGGCCAATCTGCCAGACTGGCAGACAGAAAACTAACAGAACTATTAAATATAGACAGCTTCTATAGTTGAATCTTGTTTTTCCCTCTCTCTGCTGGAAGCCACTATAAAATAGTAGCCTGTATGTAGGTCATTAAAAACATACACAGATCCACACAAAACGTTGTCTATTTGCACTGTTAAATTACGCCTTTGTGGACTCGATAACTGAGTGCCAGTACAGTTGTTGTAGATGTACTAGGTGATTGAAGCAGTCTTTCATTTATGATGTTATACAGAGATACCATCTGCTGGCTGCCTGACACACTGTGAAGGATCCATTTTCTGTTGACCCACACACCTTGGAGAATCATTTCAGGAGAAGCACAGTTCTTTAGTTTCCAAACTCATGAGCTTGCAATCTTGTAAACTTGTTGGATGTGTGCGTGGAGAACTTGATAGAACAGTTGGTTTTATTTTCAGGATTTGCTTCCATGCACAGCCAACAAAGATGCATAATTACGTGCGATTCTTCTCTTGGCCACAAATGCAACAGAAGTGAATTTAGTTAGCTTCTGTGACCACAATTTATGTAGAGCAAACCCCTCCCCTCAGATTCAGAGAAGTGACGCAATGACATTGCAACATGCACATGTGGCTTCCCCAGATGCCCTTGGGTTACAAAAGGGCCTTATGCAGCTTACGTGGCACCATGATCTTCCTTTCCTATGAATATTCTTCTACTTTTTTTCTCACCATTTTTTTCTGAAATATATTTCTTTTTTTTTTTTTTTTTTTTTTTTATTTTTTTTTTGAGACAGAGTCTCACTTTGTTGCCCGGGCTAGAGTGAGTGCCGTGGCATCAGCCTAGCTCACAGCAACCTCAGACTCCTGGGCTTAAGCGATCCTACTGCCTCAGCCTCCCGAGTAGCTGGGACTACAGGCATGAGCCACCATGCCCGGCTAATTTTTTTTTTTTGTATATATATTTTTAGTTGGCCAGATAATTTCTTTCTATTTTTTTTGGTAGAGACGGGGTCTCACTCTTGCTCAGGCTGGTCTCGAACTCCTGACCTTGAGCGATCCACCCGCCTCGGCCTCCCAGAGCTAGGATTACAGGCGTGAGCCACCGCGCCCGGCCTCTGAAATATATTTCCACCTCCTTTGTTCTGTATTTCTTTGGAAGAAAAGAGTTGACTTATATAATAGAAAGGGGATTTTTGGTTAGTAGAACTGATCAATGTTTACTTAAGAAAAATGTCTTCCAAATGCTCGTAGGTTGGAAGCAGACAGAGAGAACTGGGTTCCATCACAGTTCGCTTAGACGGATCATCTCCACCTCTTCTTTTGCTTCCAGCAGTTAAACTGGCAAAGGAAATGATCTGTGTTCTTTATACATAACTCGAGAAGCAGGGCTCTTTAATATCAGAAGTAACATTTGATACACGTGTTTCTGTACGAGTTGGGGATAGTGACTTTTCCCTCTGTTTTGGAGGGTTTGGATTACTTGACTCTTTGACCAAACAATGGGAGAATTTTAAAAAGTAGTAACAATGTCATCTTCCTTCTAGAATTCTTTGCTTCTTAGAATTAGAGGCGAGAGGTATGAGTTTGAATTTAAAAAAACAGTCCATTATCACCCTTCTTATGTCTGGGAAGTGGAGAACAAAAATGAGGAGAGAGAAAAGTTGCATTCCTCAAGCAATCCACAGCTAGAATAGAGAGCATAGATAACCACTTCTGGATAATTATACATGGGCAATACTGTTAACTGGTTTTGTCCGACTTCTCAACCTAGACTCTTTACTCCTGTGTTACATAGCAACTCACTCCTTCTACTCAAAAGGGCAGCCCCAACCTACTCACTCGATGCATGTGGGAAGACAGCAATTGCAATCTTTCCCTTCAGTATGGGAAACTCCCTCTGCACAGCAGACCCCTCCTGTCCTGCGTATGCATGCTTGGTTGATGGCTCAGAAACTTTTGGAAACTCCTTATATTAGTTTTCTATAGAAGCTTAATAAATAACCACACATTTAGTGGCTTAAAACAATGTAAATTTATTATTTTCCATTTCTGCAGGTCAGAAGTCCATAATGGGTCTCACTGGACTAAAATCAGGGTGTTGGCAGGTCTGCACTCCTCTTTGGAGGTTGTAAGGGAGAATCTGTGTCCTTGTCTTTTTCAGCTTCTAGAGGTTGTGGCGTTTCTTGCTTCATGGCTCTGTTCCATTTTCAAAGCCAGCAATGGATTGAATCCTTCTCACATTGTAGCACTCCAATCTCTGCCTCCATCATCACATCACATCACCTTTTCTGATGCTGGCTCCTTTTCTGCCTCCTTCTTCCACTTTTAAAAGACCCCTGTGATCACATGAGACCTACCCAAATCATCCAGAATAATTTTCCCATCTCAAGGTCAGCTGATTAGCAAACGTAATTCCATCTGCAACCTTAATTCTCCTTTGCTGTGTAACATAATCATGTGTACTGGGGATTAGAGTGTGGACATCTTTGGGAGGCCATTCTTCCGTCTACCACACCCCCTTGTCTCAGATTCAACTCATGAGAGATGGAGGTTGTTGTTCCTCAACAGGATTAGCTAAGGTCAGCTGATCTTGGCAGAAGTGAAAATGATATTTCTTAGATAAATGCTCAGGAGCCTCATTCCAAGCCTGAGCATCTTTTTTCATGAGTTCTGTCTGCAAAATCAGATCAGAATGGAAACCTTTGGTCCATAGGATTCCCTGAAGACTGTCATTTGACTATACTTGTCAAATACAAGTACAGTATTCCTAAAAAGGAGGGCATAATATTTACTGACTATAAAGAGTGTGTAAAAAAAAAAAAAAGTAGAGTGTTGTGTTTCTTTGGGATCTTTTTCTCAATTGTCAACAGTGTTCGGGACAGTTTGGGGCCCCAGGAGCTACGATGACTGTCTCCCACAGCAGAACAAAGAATGCTGTGCTTACTCAGCCAGCCATGGTCAGTGCTCAATGGCCAGAGTTATTCAGAAACTAGTCATCCTCCTCAGGGAAAAACAAAATCTTCCTCCTTCCTTTACCTAGGAGACAAGGTTGAGAGAGGACAGTGGGGATACAGCCTGGGGCACTCTGATATAACAAAATTCTTCAGAGAGACCCTTAACAACTGGAAAGGGGCCTGGCTGAGAGTATGACAGACTTCAGTGAGAATTTTACAGGGAAGATATGAGGAGGGCCAGAGAATCATTTGCAACCTCTATATTCCAATAAAAACACAAAGCTCCAGCTCTAAAAAATCAAGACTGTTGAAAGGTGAATGGTCTCAGAGTGAAGTAAGTAAGAAAAGTACCGTATCTGCAGCATCCTATTGGACATCTTCTGGTTGCCAACCAAATACTTTTGCCCCAGAATAAACATTTTGTAGTGGTTTGTGCTCCATGGGATCTGAGGGCGTGCATTTGGGTGTTGGCTTCCTTGATTACTCTCCCAATGATCCCCAACAATGTACTTACCCTCTATGTACCTTCTGTGAAAATGGGAGTACTAATAGACTGTCCCTCACTGTGTAGTTTTGAGGTGTATGCAAGCAACACATTAAATATTTAGCACATACAGGGCATGTAGTAGTGATCATTAAAAGTTAGCTGCAATAATTATCATTTTTAATATTATTATGGTCAGTTGGACTCAATAACTTGGGAGACATGGGTAAAGTAATAGCTGGAGTTCTGCTGCCTGATCTTGCCCTACCCAAGGGTTAACTTGCAAATGTAAATAGTCTCCTGCTTCCATTTTCCAGGGGATTGACTTCAAAGTTTAGGCTCTCTACACCCTACAATTTGAATTTGTACTACTTTTGGTTCAACTGTGAAATTGTGGTATGTTGGAGCTTAACTCAGCCAGGCTTGCTTTTTCAAATTTTCTCTTGCAGCCAGTTTGGCATTACATAGATCTTAGAGCTGGTTTCACACTGCATTGTACCAAAGGTTAGGGGTCAATTGAAACATGGCAGGAGTGGACAGTAATAGTGTTTGGCCCCTAGATCGCCTTTTTGTACAGTGTGAAGCATTTTAGAAACACTAACCTCAGTGGGGTTCTCAGATTAGCTCTGTTTTGAATTAGTCCCTCCAATCTGGGTGGTAAAATGCAAGCAGGGAGGTTCAATGAAGTGATTCAAGTTCAGAAACAGAGAGCCTTTCGAAATTCATGTTTAAAATTTCAGCTTCATTGCCTTTTTCTTTCTTTTTTTTTTTTTTTTTTTGCATTGTTCTCCCTTCTTCTTGGCCTTCCTTGGAATCCAATGCATTCTCTGACATTTATAAATCTACACGTAGAAGGAAATGACACCGGTTTAAAGCACAATATTTGTCTAATTTCTTCCTCTTTTTGGTGGATGGAGATTTTGTTATTGAACAGAGGGCACCAGGAGGAGAGGAGGGGAGGAAGCTTGTCGAGGGCCTACTGCTGCCAGTGCCCGCGATTGCTTAGGAAGTCACTGGAAGGGAGGCGGCTGCCAAGACTTCCTCAGAAGCCAGCCGTGGGGACTAGTGGTCCAACAGGGGGATTCTGAAGGTTCCATGCTGGAGGGGGACAGTTCACAACCGTCATTGAACATGCACTTTTATTTTCTAGGAGTAAAATATTCAGCACACCTCCCCTGGGAGGGTTGTAGGGCCGCTACTGCTGGCTCTGACAACTTTTCAAAGTGAAAATGGTATAGAAGCAGGCCAGGCCCGGTGGCTCACGCCTGTAATCCTAGCACTCTGGGAGGCCGAGGCGGGAGGATCGCTCGAAGTCAGGAGTTCGAGACCAGCCTGAGTGAGACTCTGTCTCTACTAAAAACAGAAAGAAAAAAATTATCTGGACAACTAAAAATATATATAGAAAAAATTAGCTGGGCATGATGTCGCATGCCTGTAGTCCCAGCTACTCGGGAAGCTAAGGCAATAGGATTGCTTAAGCCCAGGAGTTTGAGGTTGCTGTGAGCTAGGCTGATGCCACGGCACTCACTCTAGCCCAGGCAACAGAGTGAGACTCTGTCTCAAAAAAAAAAAAAAAAAAATGGTATAGAAGCAGAAGAGGAGAAGGAAGACAGAGAGAGGAGGAGAAAGAAGGGGAGAAGGAGATGGAGAAGGAGGAACAGGAGGCGAAAAAAATATTGTTTTCCCCAAATAATTGCTGAAGGAGAAGACATCTCCTGGCAAAACTGAAATATCACATTTCTTTCTTTCTATTATTACCTTCCTTGATGTCTTCTCCTGGCAAAACTGAAATATCACAACATTTCTTTCTTTCTATTATTACCTTCCTTCTAAGATAAGAAAATACTTGAAATAGTTCAGGCTCAGCCATAACTGCATTTGAATAACAGGTTGGCACATTAATGGGAGGTGGCCTTCTTTGGCCTGGGGCTTGTCTCTCACATTAGCAGAGAGATGGTTTGGTAATCTAATCAAAGATGACTTCTTTTTCATCAGTGTCACTGCACTACAAAGTACCATTGACCTTTTGAATTTGGGATGAGGGGATTTGTCCTGTTGTAGGCTAAAAGTTTTACTGATGCTCAAATTATCGACCCATCTACAAAGCCAGACACCTTTTGGTTATTTGTCTCACCATTTTCCTCATTGGTAAAAGGTACTGTAAATTGTTTAGCAGGGGCTCTGAATTTTTCCAGCACTTGGTAGGGAATAGCTTTTCATTTGTTTGCTGTTTTAGGCTTTCTGAATGGATCCAGTTTATGAAGCTAACAAATGTCTTTTTAATATTCTGGACGATGTGCCCTCATTTCCTTATGTGGCTCTTTCTACACAGCACTGGCTATATCTATAGACAAAGACAAGCAAGAGAAGTAGAATTTTATTTTCTTAGCTTCCTGGCACGTCACGTAGGAACTCCACTATCCTACCCTTCACAGGTAATGTTAGAACACACGTCAGTGTTCAGTCTGGGCTCCCAGCCAAACATCCAAAACTGGCAGTAAATTCTGAAATGCTATTTTGGCTATTGTTTTAGGTATGTTCCTGGCAAATTTGGTAGAGTGCTATTCAACTCCCTGATGAGGACCCAGCGGGAATGGTGACTCTCAGAGTGTTTCACAGCATCTCTGAAAGGCCCATCATGGTGGGAAGCTGCAGAATACGAAATATTTCTCTCATAGATCCTAGAAATGTGATCCATGGAGCCCCAAGTATACAGCTAAATAAAATCATTAGAATACAGCTCACTTATTAATGTTCTACTTTTTAAAATAGAAAGTCATTACCCATAAAAATTCTACATATTTAATTCTATGGTGAGTTTTCAGATCTTCAGGCAACTAGGGCCAGTCATCTGAGCAGGTTTGACATTCAGGGTCGTCTTCCTTTTCAGATGCTTAAGGAAATGATGGAGGATTTCAAGCATCAAAATGTTCACCTTTGGGCAGCTCTGATTATTTAAAAAAAAGTAAAATACATGGATATAAGATGCACTTTAAGGTATACTTAAAGTCACTTGGGAGTATCATTCTAAATAGAAAATTGTCCTATGAGGTGAAACGGAAATCTTTTTTAGTTTTCTCTGACAATGTCATATAATATTTAATGACAAGTTAATATTGGAAACTGCTTGGCTTTCAGCAAACATAGACTTTGCCTGTCACAGACCATGCTGGCATGACTTGCCTTTGTTCATATGTTTGGACACTTCTAGCTCATATGTGTTCTTTTGTGAGTTTGCTCTTATATCATCAAGAAGGGAATAGGACTTGGAAGAAATATTCCTGAGCAGTAATTCTGATACTCTCTGATCCTCTAATTAAGGATGGTTGTCTGAAAATTCTTTAAATAGTCTACGTTCATCTAAATTTTTTGGTGAAATAACAGATACTTTAACCCCCTGTGTTCTCAATCCTATTTATAATTCCTTTGAATAATGAACTTGAAAAAGAAAACATCTTTTACAACTATCCTACTCTCTCCCAGCTGAAACTGTGAAGGTCAGATACCAGTTTAGAGTTTTGTTTTTGTCTTTTTCCAAATTATCTTGAACTATCTAATTTGGGGTAAAGGTGGGATTGAGTATCACTTCCTAGTCAGAATTATTTTCTCTTTTTCCATGAAATGTAATGTGAAAAAAAAAAAAAGTCTCCAACATTCTTCCTGATGCTTCCTGGGCAGTAATGGTGGTGTCTCTTCTCCCTCATGGGCAACTCACTCTGGGAATAGGACTGGCAACACTGGGGATGGCCCAGGCGGCCACCACTTTTGTATGAATAGCTCTTTTTCATAGTTGTCCCTCACCAGGGACACCTTTGAGGGCTGCAATCTAGAAGAGCCTCAGTAACACCTGCACCAAGGCTTTTCACACTATGTATAGTGAAAGACCAGGTTTTATTCTTTATTTTCAATCTGTCAAAGATTGATGGTTTTGTAAGAGGTAATAAAAATGAATTGCTAAAAACACACAAAGAAAGAAAAGACACAAAAACATCAGTCTGCTGATCATGCACTTGGACCTTGAGGCAATCGCTAAAATGTTTCTAATTATTTTCTTTCTATTTCCACACTTACATCTTTATGGACAGGTAAAAAACAGCTTGAAGACCAGCACCAGTCCCCAAACTTTGAATAGGGGACTGATGCAGATTCTCTGATAGAAGGTCATCTAGTTCTACACCGTGGACAAACGAACATCTTTGTTGAGTCATGTGATGGAAACCAGCACTCACAGTCCTCCCCTGCTGCTTCATGGAGGAATTTTTTGTAACCTCCCAGCTCAGTCAAGTGTCCTGAAATAAGGCAGCATTCTGTTATCACCTTCCTGTAACTAGCCGGATGCCCTCTTGCTCAGAGAATCCCCTTCTTTGGATT
Source organism: Lemur catta (assembly GCF_020740605.2). NCBI lineage: Eukaryota > Metazoa > Chordata > Mammalia > Primates > Lemuridae > Lemur > Lemur catta. Next base: position 11,108,608 of record NC_059135.1, read on the forward strand.
TCCTGTTTCACATTGTTTAAAATGTTTGAATTCAAGAATTTAGAGAATTTGGCAAAAGTCCCAAATTCCTCTTGAATTTCTCCCATATGACACCAGGACAAGTATGCAATTGAGTAGCAGACGGAATGTGGGTAAATAGTTCCCCGGGGTAGGTATGTAAATCAAGCACTAATAACAACTCTGGGCTACATTAATTAGCATTCATATATAGATAATGAAGTTTCTGCAGTGAGGGAACAATTGCACAATTTTAATATGGGAAGCTGCCTGTCTCCATATATATATGGAAACATCTTTGACAAAATGTTGACAACAACAAAACCTAATGATAACTCAATCCTTAGAGTTTTATTCTGTAAAACAAATTACTACAGAACTATGTTTTTTCAATATTGCTCATTACTGATATGTCTAAAACGTACAATTGGAAGAAATTTTTTTTAACCTCATTTTTCTTTCTATTTCATTTTCCTTCCTCCTAGCTCTTTTTGTTGTGAAACCGAGAACTCATTGGTGCCCAACAGGGATACAGTGAGTCTCTGAGGAATGTTTATAAGTCATATTTGGCATTTAGGACAAATACTATTCTGTGATCACTGAGAACTTAATGAAATCAAACTCCTTCCCATATATATTTATAGAATATTAAGGGAAACAGCTTGATAGGATTTTCATCACCTAACTAAATTAGCTTCCACATAAAAACAATGAACTTAACTACTTGGCAGGTAAGCTCATCCTAAGGCAAAATATTTTAGAGTTGATGAACCCAGAAGAATCCAAGGAGAAATAAATAAAGTATGCTAGCAGACAAAGAGGAAATGTACTAATCTCACATCTTTTATTGGAGGTGGTATGTCCTAAGAAAAGTCAATTAAAATTGAATTAAGGATCTCCTAATAATACACAATTAACATTTAGCTACCTCTAAGCACTTTAAGAAAAGAGAAATAAACAGCATTCAAACAATCAAGTTCAGATACAATCTCTGTCAAAGAAGAAAATATGAAAATTGATTTTAGAAGTAACTTGCCTGTCATGCTATGAAATGTATCTGGATGCCTCTCAGCCTTTTGCAGATGAATCCACAATAGTGGGTTCCTGCATCTGTAGAAGGTTTAGATGTAAAAGGAGAAAAGTTCTCATAAAATGACCAGCCCATGTGCCCTGGAGTTATTGGCAGAACTCTAGCCAAAGGGATCTCTTTTTGGTGTTTTTCTCTCCTTTTACTTCTAAAGGGTGAAGGAGCAGAGAAGGGCTTTATGCCTGGGAGAAGGATCATGAGATGGGACAAAACAAGGTCTGGGGGAGACATTAGGGTCAAGGCGGACTCCACGCACTCTGAGGTCACTTCTATTTACACCTCTCCATGAATTAGAACACCCCGAAATGGAAATGAAAGGAAAGAAACACATGAGACCTCACCCTGCATTTTTGGAAGAATTACAACAAAATGAAGAAGTTCTGACTTGTGTAGAATAATAACTTATCTAGAGAAACTTATGCAGAGAAGAAGCTTATCCAGAGAAAATTTCTAGCAGTTTTAGCCCTAATAGAACAGAGCAAAAAAAAAAAAAAAAGAAAACTATTGCTCCAAATTATTGCATCATGCTTTAAAGGAGCTCCACAGTGGTCATTTGAGCTTGTTGACCCCCTGAATGAATGAAAGTGTTGACTCTCATTAAGCCCCCTCCTAACACCCTGCCCATGTTACATGCCAGGACCTGTGCTGGGCTGTGCCCCTTCCCTCCAGTGTACCCAGCCTGGTGAAAGGAGACAGGCAAGTACACAGAGCACATGACGAAGGGTAGAGATGTTATAAGAATACCCAGGAGAGGCACATAATCCAAAATTAGAGCTTCAAATAAGATCCGGGGCTAGAACCCAGGCTTTCTGATTTATAGCCTGTTGCTGAGTTGCATTCCTTTCTCATCAATTCTAATGACTTGGTCATCTTAATCTTGACTAAAATACATTGAAAAGAGGAGTGGATAAGGGGATGCACATCTGAAGAAAACAGTTAAGCCATTTGCTTAAAAATAGCCAACAACAAAATACAAAACAAAAATCCTATTCATTTTTGTTATAAAAATCAATAGCTATAATGCTAACACAATCTAGAAAAGGGTAGATTAAATTTAGATTTCCTTGTTTAATAAAGTGAGGGTGTATGTAATATGGCTTGGAAATATTTAATCTAAAATGATTAAAATTGAAATGTCACATCCTTTTTTAAAAAAAGCATTGGAGCATCTACTTAATGAAATACATACAAGAGGGAAGCTTCTGCTGCCTGGAAAACTATTTTATGTAGAATACATCATTCTCTAACCATAGCAGATAAAAAGGGTATACAATATTAGCAAAGGAGAAAATATGCTTTGGATGTCTGACATACCACATTGCATTTATAATTGCTCTTCAGCTACTTCTAAATAATATCTAGAATAATCATACCACTTCCAGACTATCTCTGTGCTCAGACCCAGATAGAGCCAAGTATGGCACATGGCTTTAGAAACACCGAAGGCCTCATATCCAGAGGGCACACGCTTGTAGGACAGCCGTTAAAGGCGGCACATAGCAGTTCTGTTCAAAGGTAAATCAATCATTCACTGAAAAGGGCATGATGTTTAGCTGGAAAATTCTTTGAAGGACAAATACAAGCTAAGATTGGTCAATAACATAGAAATACAGTTGACCAATACTTGCTGTCAACTGAAAATTCTAGAGTGTTAAGCATATTTAAAGTACCAGAGCATGAGGCCAACTCTGTGGAGGTAGTTAATAATTAATGTGAGGACTTGCAATTCTGTTTTACCAAGGAACAGAGCCACCTGGGGGAAACACACTCACACAGATGCGTGCACACACACATGTACACACACATCCCACATCCCTTTTGGTCCAATGAGATCTCTAAGGGTGGGGCTCAGGTATCAATATTTTTAATCAGTATTTTTAAAAAGCTACACATGATGGTGTTGCTGATATGTAGCCAGGATTGGGAACCACTGCTCTAATCTAACCAGGTGTATGTGTGTGTGTAGGGGCACACAGGCATGTAGGGAAAGTGTTATGGACTAAATGTTTGTGTTCCCCCTCCAAATTTATATGTTGAAATCCTGACCCCCAATGTGATGGTATTAAGAGATGGGCCCTTTAAGAGGTAATTAAGTCAGGAAGGTAGAGTCTTCATGAGTGGGATTAGCACCCTTAAAAAAGAGGCTCTATTGCTCACTTGCCTCCATGTTACGATTCAGTGAGAAGTTGGCTGTCTGCAACCTGGAAGAGGCCTCTCACCACAACTCTACTACGCTGACACCCTGATATCAGGCTTCCAGCCTCCAGAACTATAAGAAATAAAGTTCTGTTGTTTATAAACCACCCAGTCTATGCTACTTTGTCATAGCAGCCCAAACTAAGACAGGGAGTAGTCAGGAAAGTTCTTGAAGGGGCATCTTGAAGAATGCATGGATGTTATCCAGATGGAGAATTCACACTTGGGCATGTAAGAACAACGCACAATCTGAAAAGACACACTGGGTTCTGGGAACTGGGGATAGAGGAAAATCAGGCTGGGAAGGGAGGGAAGCAGAGCATGTGCCGAGTCTAGAAAACTAGAGCTGGGTCTTCATCTGCAGACAAGGAGGAACCACTGAAGAGTTTTAAGGAGAGGTGAGACACAGATATGTGTTTTGAATAGATCACTCAAATGGCAGGGTGGAAAATAAATATTGGGGTGATTTTAGTCCAGCTAAAATCATCAACTGTGTATCTCTGGATCATTTATACCTGTTTCTAGTTCTTCGCTGCCTGTGATATGTGGCCAACCATCTTTGGCCACTTTTTGATGATTTACACTAGGAGGAGAAGGAGGAAAGGCTTTGATAGAGGAGAGAAGGTGAGTGGGGTGGAAAGACCTGCCTTAGGCAGAAGCTGTGGCTGGAGGTGCCTCTTGCAGCCACGGCACCCCAAGTATAGAGGTGTATTTGCCATTCCTCTAGGGCTAGTGGTTCTCTGCTCCTGGCTGTGGCTCTTTCCACTAGGCCCTTACAACTCCAAGTGTGGTCCCTGGGAATAGCAGCATCAGAATCACTGTGGAGTGTTATTGAAAAGACGAATGTAAGATCCTGCTCTATACCTACTGAGTCAGAAACTGATTTTAATGAGATTCTTATGTAATTTTTATGCATGTTGAGCATTGAGAAACACTGCTGAAGAACAATGTTTTTCAAACTTTTAACCAAGACCCTCCCTGGCAAGAAAGACATTTTACGTTGTGGCAGACAGACAGATGAGACACACAGACACACATACACACATGCAACTGAAGCAAACTTTCCAGGAGGCAAAACATATACGGTCTCTTCTCTATGCTATTCTTTAAAAAGAGAAAATGAGTCAAGACTCACTACATTGATTTTGTAATTCTCTAATAGTTCAAAACATGTAGTTTATGCTCCTAAAAAACCAAAGTGACATAGCTCTACAGTGGAATACTGGAAATATTTTCCCACTTAGCAGGACAAATAAAATAAATGGAAAACAATTTGTCTATCTGAAGATATTTTTTCTCCACATTTTTTTTAAAGGTCTGGTTGGTTGTTAGCAACTGAGTACTAATAAGTGTAATCAAGAATAAAGGAAAAGGAGATAAATATTCATGGAAAAATAATTGGAAAGAGTCAATCATGCTTAGCTTAAAAATAAAAAAATAGTGATGTGCTTTTGGTTGAAATTTTATGTATCACAAAACAATGTTTCTTGATATGAAATATTTCTCAATGTGAGAAAAGTTTGGTCATATGATATCAATAAATGCATTAAAGGTATTAACATTCAATATCACCTGATCAGGCTTGAGACATTGCTCTAGAAAAGTATTTCTCAAACTATTTTTGACCATAGTGTAGACTGGCAAGGTAGAAGACCTCACAGCCCACTTACCCGACCCATTCCTCCCGCTACTGAGGGAAAAAATATAGTAATAAGAGGGAACGTGTCACTGTATAAGCAAATTTTTGTGGTTTGCCTTAGCAAAGTGGTAGAGATGACTCGTGTTTGAATCACAATGTATACATGCCTTAAAGTCTAGTGATTGCAAAATTACAGTCTTCAAATGCCGTTGATAGAAACATATATCACTACACACTCTGGGGTTAACCAAACAATCCACAACAAAGTCCAGAGTAAATGAAGAAGCTAAGGCAAAAGTAATTCATAAGTAGAAGGCATTTGGGAACCATGACCAAGTTAAAAGCACATTGATAATCAAGTGTGCTTCCTGAAAGTGGCAGGAATTCCATGAGTTTTGTGCAAACTTGCCAGCAATACCTTGTCATGAAGGGCCCTGAATTAGAGCCATCAGTAATCTTTACTAACACAAGAGTTGAATTTTGTGCATACAATATTTAGTAACTTTTAATCATTTATTCAGTAGGTGGTCAATATATAACCTTTGAATGTATGTAAAAATGACAATCTATGAATTATGAATCGTTTAGCCAAAAGAACCAAAGGAGGAGTGTGCCTTGTCAGAAGGTCCAATGTGGACTATAATCCATACTTTCAGCACCACTGCTAGAGGCTCATTAGTTATCAAGGTCCCAACTGAGCTGTTTAGCGGCAACTCTAGAATTCCATAGCTTTTTAAGGCGATAACTTTATTTTTTTTTCTTTTTAATTTTATTTTCTGATTTCTGGAGAATGCAGGAAAACCCATTGAGATTTGCCTGGGAACTAAGCCTGGGCAATTCCACATATTTCCACACTCAGTCCTGTCTAGGCCGGGGAGAGCTAAAAGGTTTCATCTCACAAGCCAAGTCTGATTGATTAGCAATGGATGCCTGAGTGGCTGTGTTGAAGCCAGAAACGGTGTCTTGATTGATTAAGGATGCTGGCTGTGGGCTTGGAAAGCGAAGGGCAGCTGCGTGCCTTGTTTTGCTCTTTCTGCTACAGGCTCTTTTCTACTAAACTCTTGAGGCAGAACATGGGTCGTTTATCACCCCATAGACCAACATTGAGGTGTCCTTCTGGGATGTCATTGATCATTAAGCTTTGGTTTCCTCCTCACCCTGTTCACATACATCTAAGGTTGCCTGACAAAATACAAGACAACTAATTAAATTTGAATTTCGAATAAACAACAAACACCTTTGGGATAAGTATGTCTCAAATGTTGCCTGAGATATACTTATACACAAGATGTTGTTTGTCTGAAAGTCAAATTTAATTGTATGTCCTATATTTTTATTTGCTATATTTGGCACCCTAAATTCAGCATTTAGGACACTTGACAGTGTCCCAGTATCTGGGTTTCTATGTCACCTACCTCCAGCTTCAGGGAACACAAAGACCCTGAACACTAGAATAGCTTTGCGTATCCCAGAGTGACCCAAGATAAATATGCAAACTAATCCTGAATTACAAAAGTTTGATAAGCCCAAGGAATGTAGAAAAGGGGACTGAGGGGAGAGATTTAAAGGATTAGAGGGTCAGTGGAATGTAGGAGTCAGGAATGTTCAATATTGTAGGTTGGGATTAGGCGTCTAGAGGAGATTGAGGTAGGTAAGACGAGTTTGCTCAGAAGTGACTCACAGAGAGAAATTAAAGGAAGAAAAGGGGCACAGCTTTGTGTCTGATTCCTTCGAATCTGCAATGATTTCCATGTTAGGTGTTTATTAATGGGGTCCCCAGTACCAATGGCAGGAACAGGGCATTTCCTAGGGCTCAGACTCATGCTCAGCTTGGAATGGTGATTCTATTGTAATTCTATGTGTGATTCTGAAATACGGTGGCAATAATCTTTGGATTCCTTCAGCAACATTCCAAAATAATATTCTCAATATTTGAGAAAACAGGAATGGTGAAAAAAACCTATTTAAACACAGAATGTAAGGAGTGAATCTTTGCACTTTCTTTCTTTCTGTGTCTTTCATTCTGTCAGGTTTCTCGGAGTAAAATCTGTTGGTGTTTTCTGTATGTGTGTGTGTGTGTGTGTTTAGTATAATTTAAAACCATGGTCATTTTTGGTAATAATTCAGATGCATCCTAAGCTCTGTAAAACAAAACAACAGAAAACTGGAAAACAGATTAAACTTGTGACCAGCTACAGTTAGATGCTACTATTAAAACTAATTTTCCCAGTGGTTTCACTAGATTTTCTGTATGCTGAAGAGTTGCACAGCAGTGTGACAGCTCTTTGTCTTGTTGGTAAATTGCACGAAATCAAGAAGGTGTTTGATGACTGTGGAGTGGAGTAGTGATTGAATTCTGTCTTATCCACCTGAAGTTGCCGTAAACGTTTGACTTAGGGCTTCCTAGGAAATCCAGCACAGACCTTCCTTTTGCTTTACTGGCATGTTTTATTAAGCACTGAAAAGCCTGCAGTGTGCTCAAAGACTGCGAATGAAATGGGGTTAAAGAATATTCATCTGGTAACTTTCACATAGAGTCTAGATATTCAGCAATTTAGGAGGAAATGTGCCCATCAGACCCCAAATGAAGGTGCTAGTAAATTGACTGTATTATTTCACCTCCTGAGAACTCTCTCCCTCTCACCTTGTAGTGCTTTATCCACACAATGGTCATTTCTGCATTACTTATTGCAGGAGCCGCAGGGATATGAAAGCAGGGGAAGCCGATTATGTGCCAGGCGGCTGGAGTTCCTCTCAAGCCTTTTCCTTTGAAAGAAACTTCCTCTTTTCACGGGTTTATAAACAGCCCTTCCTGTGATTTTGCACCACAGAATCTGGAGACTGCCCCTGCCAGCTCAAAACGCAGCCAGGTGCTAAGGCTCTGTGGCAGTGAGCTAGTTCCTCTGGAAGCTGCATGTTCACCACCAGTGTGTGATTAGCATTCTGCCATCACCCAGGGAGCCAGGAGGCTGACTGTATAACTCTCACACCACCCTCCCCATCTGTCTTGCAGGTAGCGAGACTATGGCATTAATGTGGAATGCTGATCCACGCTTCTGCTTTGTTTCCCCTGCTAAGCCAATTCCGGTGATCTTGCAAAGTGCAGACCGGGGCGGTGCTCTGTTGCTTTGTGGCCAACAATTCCTGGGACTTATGGTGGAGGTAGTTTCTTTCCTCCATGATGGGCAAGAGGAGGTCTCGTTTTCTTCATATGATTTCTCATTCCATGTAACTGTTGTATGTCCAGCATAGAGGGGAAAATGTAGTGATAAATGAGATTCTGGATGGAGAAACTTGCCAAACCTATGCAGGTACATACATACTGGAATGGGTTAGTTCTTGTTCTCTGGAACAAGAGTTAAAAACAAATATTGAGGAAGCCATCCTATATGCCTGCTTACTAAATTCTTGATAGCACAACTGCTGCAAGTGGCACACAATTTAGATCAACAATAGCTGAGCAAATGTTCTACCTTAATAATTATGTATTTGATTTGTAAATGCCATTAATAATTTGTGACCAATGGCAGTGTTGGTGGTATCAAAATTAACCCTGTCTCATATTTATGCAGGATTGCACCCCAATCTAAATGTAGGCGAGATTCACTTCATTTCAAATGCTTTATGTAATAGAAAAATGCATGTTTGTTGAATTCTAATAAATCAAACTGCATTTTAACTCTGTGATGGCAAAACAGATGTATGAAAGTTGATATTTACTGAGTGATCACTGTGTGCCAGGCCCAGTGCTAAATACCTTGTATGACTTTTCTTATTTTAATCCTCACAACAATCCTATAATTCAGTTACAATAATAATCTTCATTTGATGTGTGTAGAAATTGGCCTAGAAAGATTAAATATCTTACCCTAAGTACTTAATGATGAAGTTTGGATTTCTACTCAGGCAGCCTTATACCAAGGGATAACCTCAATTATAGTTGCTGGACCAGATCAGTCACTTTACTAAAGCAGATTAACAGCCTCAGTGCACAGTATGCAGCTATTAATCTGGTGAATGCATCCCTCCGCCCCGCCCATTTCTATAAGGAAGTAGGATCTGAAGCAATTGCATTCATGAGACAAACAACAGTATACCCTTGTTGTCTTTTCTCAGGGATAGTTAGCTCTCCCAGATTTAGTTATCATTCAAAGAGACCTGGACATTCTGCAAACCTTGACCACTATACTGATGAGATCATGTTAATTGGACTGAGTAAGTAATCAATGGCAAGGACTAGGAGTCCTTAGTAAGGTGCATATGTTCCAGAGGGTGGGACAGAAACTCTACCAAGTCTCAAGAGGCTGCCACATCAGTAAAGTTTTAGGGATTTATCGGTCTAGAATATGCTGTGAATTCCCTTGCAAAGAAAAGGATGCAGTATTGCACCTCGTATCTCCTACCATTAAGGGAGAAGCACAGTATTTATTAGGTATCATCTTCTGCCAGCATATAACACACTTGGATATGCTGTTCTGATCCATTTACTGTGGGACATGGAACTGACAGCTTTGAATGGTGCCCAGAGTAGGAAACGGTCCTGTAGCAAGTCCAGGTTCCTGTGCAAGGAGCCTGTCACTTGCGTGAGCATACCCTGTGGCACCAGAGGGAAAAAGACACACTGTGGAGTTTATTGCAAAACCTAATAAAGGAATTACAACAAAGACTCAAAGGCTCTAGAGCTAGGCCATGGCATCTGCAGCAGAGGACTGTGCCCTGCTGGCTTCATCAGCTGGGCTCAGGTAGAGACATCATGTGACTTTGTGGCCAAAACACATCATGATCCACATTCTTTCAGAACCACCACTTTGTAAGATTGAGTAGTGCTACTTCTTGGACTATATATAAGAAAGGCCAGTGGACAAAAGTGAGCTGAAGGAAAGGTTGCCATGACTCTCACGTTGCCTACAATGCTGCACTGCTGCCTCTCTCTCACCTCACACTGATGGTTTCCTGGGAAGTCCCATATGACAGCTAATGCCATCAACAAACCATGTTTCGTTTACGGATGGCCAGCTTGGTTTGTGGGTACTCGCTGAAAATGGACTGTGCTATCCTGTAGTCACATTCATGGGTAGTTCTGAAAGCTAGTAGTGAGAGTAAATTCTCTCAATGGTAAAGAAAGAGAAATGGGTTCAATTAGGAACAAACATGATTTTATGAGCAGAGCAACATGACTAGTTTGTCAGTAGCCCGGAAGGAGAAAGATTAGAATGTCAAGAGTGAAGAGGTTCATGGATGGGTTTCTGGGGTTGACTACAATGCATGGAGCTCTGTGTTCTGTTTTAATGCCCATCTTAGAGCACCCATGAGGCAAGATGGCCTAAACGACCAAGTAGACAGAGTGACTATCCAGCTGATGTCAGCCAACCTCTGTCATCAGCCACCTGGAGCTGGCACAATGGGGTCGTGAATGCTGTAGGTATGGTGGTAAGGATGGGCTCCTGCTTACTGAGCTTGATCTTGCTACTGAGATCAACAATGAGCTTCTGAATCAGCAACATCCCTTAAGGAGACCAACCTGCCACTTGACGGCAAGTTGATTGCATTGGACTTCTTCCACCCTGTATGGAGTAGCAATTCATCTTGACTGGGTTCGCAGAATATTCTGGTTGTCAGTTGCCTTTCCTGCCCAGAAGACCTCATTTAGCACCACTTTCTGAGGGCTTAAAGAATATTTCATCTACTGACAGAGGATCCTGCATGACATTGCCTCAGACCAAGGAATGCAAAGGGCAAAGGAGGTACAGCAGTAGGCCCATGGCCATGGAATCTCCTGGCCATACCACATGTCACACCACCCAGAAGCTGCTGGCCTGAGACATGGACCAGGCTTCCCAGGCACATCTGAGGAACCAGCTTGGAGATGATACTCTTTGGAAATGGGGCCTCATTCTCCAGGATGTGGTGTATGCCCTAAATCAATGACAAATCTATGGTGCTTTTTCCCAGTAGGTAGAATACATGGTTCTGGGAACTAAGAGGTAGTTTTAGAGGTGGCCTAACTAACCATCATAGCCAATGCCCCCACTGTGGGAATTTGTGTGCTTCTCTTTCTGATAACTTTAGAATTTATGTGTCTCAAGATCTTGATTTCCAGAGAGAAAATGTTTTCACCAGGAACCACATTTAAACTCTCATTGAACTTTAAGTTATGGTTGCCATAGAACTTGTCCAAGAAACCAGAAGACAAGGAAAACACAGGCAGGGGTAATTGATCCTAACCTTTAAGAGGAGATAGGCAGCTGTCATCCACTAGGGCTAGAGAGACACAAGCTTGACACACAAGTGGTCTGCTCAAGCCACTCTTGGGATTCTCCTGTGTAATTTGGTGTGAAATGCACCAGTGCATCATTCATGGTCTGGGGACGGCAAGGTGATGAGATGCTCAGATCCCTCAGGTAAGAGCATCAGTATCACTCTTCCAGGTGAGCCTCCTAGACCATCATGTTACTAACCAGGGGTGAGGGAATCTACAATGGGTAATAGAGGGAAACCAGGAGTATTAACTGCAGCCCTGAGACCAGCTGCAGGGACAGGGACAATAGTTTATCTCATAAGCTTCTTTTTGCATGGTTTCCCAAGGAACAAGACCAACCAGAACCCCAGAGAAGTTTTCCCCAAATGTATTACTGTAAGAAATAAGTAGATCTAAGTGGCAGAAGGGGTGGACTATAGTGAATACCATTATACTTTTCAGAGTCATGGAGGGAACAGATTCACTCATTCTCCAAGTTGCTGGGAGCATTGGCTATTGGCTGTGGCCTTCCCACCCCCAGAGGCAGCCCACATCCAAAGACTGAATGATAAGAGATTTCAGGGCCTGTCCTCCTGGCCTCAGTGTGCTGAGGCCTCCATGGTAATTGCATCATAGCTCAACTTCTCTCTGTCCAGTCAGCTTCCCTCACTTCTCTACTAGGGGAACATTCTTCTCAATAAGGCTCCTGCCCCAGTTTCCACCTCAGAGCTCATTTGCTAGGGAATCCGACCTAAGATGTGCCAAACTACTCTCAGTGAAAGATGTATAAAGCCTTTAAGTCCATGATATTATCTACCAAATGATGCCCATTCCACTGTCTGGTTCTCAGTTACCACTCCCCCATGGAACTGTGACAATGCCCCCATTCCTGTCTGCATGGCCCCTCAGGTTTGGGTACGGGGGAATTATTCTGCTGTTCTGTGCCATAGCGGGGCATGAGAATGGGGCCTCGCAATGAGCATCTGTGTACTTGCTTCTCTCTTCTCACCACTGGCCCCCTGTTGCCTTCCTTCTCCTTGTCCAGAGGGAAGTTTTTTGGTAGAAGAACATACTTCTCAAACCTTCAGATTGACTAAAATCAGAAATGTCTCTATTCCCTTAAGAGTATAGATTTTCAAAACAGAAAAGAGAGTGGGTGTTCTTCAGCACTTTTGCTTTGGTCTGGTGTAAAAAAAACATTCCAGAAGGAATCAACCTTGACAACACTTTGATCATGGACTTCTAGCCTCTAGAACTGTGAGACAGCAAATTTCTGTTGTTAAAGAAAAAAAATCGAGGAGGAAAATGTACCGAAGAGTTAAGAAGAGTTTTAATTTTGTATTTATAATTTCTGTACTTTCAAAATTTTCCCCCATGGCTATGAATTACTCGTAATTATCAAAAAGTAGAAGTACTCTTATATAAGGGATGTTTGTCTTTGGTGACAACATTGGTGTCTTTATGTGGGGAGACAGAAAACATCCTGTATGTACACAGTACCATGGGATGAGGAACATATCTGAAGTTCATTTCCACTAAGTCCCACCATTCTCTGTCCTGTACTCAAAATCTCAGTCCTGGGTTTCTTTGACATGTATGTATTGTGGGTATAGTATTAAAGTTCAATCTCTACTTTTGTAGGGTGCCAATGGGAATTGATCTGTTTTCTTATTCCTTGATGGTTACTTACTAAAATGCTTATGACAGTGAATAGTTTAGAAACTTCCTTCTCTTCTCAGAAACAGCACACATTAGGCTCTAAGCAAAGCAAATAATTATGGTGCCATATCGCTTTCCTCAATTACTATAGCATGAATTGTGACTTACACCTAGGAAAATATTTATGAGAAATGAATTTGAACATCACTGGATGGCAGGAAAAAATGTCTACTTTCAGAAAAACAGTAGCAAGGCCATGGTTTCTGTGTCTACAAAATTAGAAAAGGAATTATTAGTTATTATGAACAGAACCTGTGCAGTGATAAACACAATGCAAGTACGCAGTGATTAGTATTTCTTCATGGAAATGTTTTTCTTCATCTGGTTCTATGCACCCCTTTCATTTTGATTCACTCCTTACAAGTTTTCTCCTAGCACAGGCATTAAAATGTATGATACAGAAAATAAAAGATGCTATGAAATTGCCATATGTTTTCTATGAATACAGGTGTCTTAGTCTGTTTGTGCTGCTATAACAAAATGCCACTGACTGCATAATGTATAAAGAACAGAAATTTATTTTCTTACAGTTGTGGAGGCTGGGAAGTCCAAGATCAAGGTACTGGCAAATTCAGTTGTCTGGTGAGGGCTGCTCTCTGCTTCCATGATGGCACCCCGTCCCCCAGGGGGAGAAAGTCTGTGTCCCCACAGGGCAGAAGGCAGAAGGGCAAGCCAAGCAAAAGCTGCATGAAGCCTCTCTTATAAGGGCTTTAATCCCTTCAAGAGGGAGGAGCCCTCATGCCCTAATCACCTCTTAAAGGCCCCGCTTCTTAATACTATCACATTGGCAACACCTGAATTTTAAAAGGGACCCATTTAAACCATAGTAACAAGAAAAATTATTTTTCTTTTCCTTCATCTCTCTGTCTCTTCTCTCTACCCTTCTGCCCCTTCTCTTTCCCCCCACCCTTCTTTCTTTGCTTCCTGATTTGAGCTGTTACATAAAGTCTGACCCTGCTTATTCCTTTAGAGGTGAAAATACACAAAATCTTTAGATCTAAAAACAATATTATAACAGGTAGAAGATATAATGGGTGTAATATGAACATGTTCTCCTGTGTAAAATGGCATATTTGTTTGGAATTTAATTGTGGTGTGTCATTTTGCTTGGACAAGGATACTCACAAAAGAGAGTGCATTTTCTAATTTTTGAGACTTTGAGATGCCTTGTGGCTGTTTTTGAATGATACACTCACTGTGGATTCAAAACAGGGGAAAGCCTTTTTTCTTGTTTCTTTCAATAATTTTACCAAACATCTGCTAAGAGCTCCCAGGAGTATATTTTGCACAAGACTGAAAAATGACTGCTGGTAATGCTAAGAGCCTGCTACTTTCCAGAATACGTAACACAGATAATATGCATGACGATTTCATACATCCAAGAATGAATACTGTATGGAGACTGCAGACCAGCTGTTCGCTCCTAAAACAAGCCAGAGGAACAGGGGCCGCAGCTAGAGGGATTCAGCTTCAATATAAAGAACTGGAATTAGTTGCTACAGAGGTTTCCGCATCCTCTATGAAGATCCTCACTTAGAACATTGAATGTTGTCAGCTCTGGCCTGTGATTCCCAAGTCTTGCAAGTTAAGAAAGAACTTGGATTTTAAATATAGATTAAAGTCATTTTATTTACTGGAACAAGTTTTCATTAGTACTGAAAATGAGGAGGAAAACTCTTTCAATTCAAAATGTCTGGAGTTAAATAGACCCCGTTTGCCCTCTCCTCTGCTGTCTCAATATAATAAAAGCTGAATTCCGTGCGAATCATGGAAGTGACTTGGGCCTTGCACTAAAATCTCTGTCACTGAAGATTCCTCACTAGGACTTCTCAACAAATTCCCTGTCTATTAACTCTATCAGCCAGAGTCAGTTCTGCCATAAGACTGTGAAATAACAATTTCTTTAATCTATACAATGATGTGCTAATGTCAAACACTTTCTTGTTTACTTTCTCATTTGATCTTTCCAATGGTCTTACAAAGTAGGCATTATTATCCCATCTCACAATGAGAAAAGTGAGGATAATGGGGTCACTTAACCAAAATTACCCACTTCGGAAGTGGCAAAGCCAGGATAAAGCCTCAAGTCCTTTGAATCCTAGTTAAGGGCTCTTTGTACTGTAGCTCAGTAATTTTGATTTATTCATCCTTTTGTTCAGGGAAACTCCCCCTTCTAACAATGTGGCTAGTGTGTCTGGGATGCCCCTGGGTCTCTGCCCTTCTAAGAAACTGTGAGAAAATTAAGCTAGAACTCATCCTGTGAGGCAAAACGTTCCCGCCCATCCCTTCACTGTAAGCTTTGATGGCTTGGCTTTCCTCTCACTGATGGTATGACCTTGGGCAAATTATTTAACATCTATTGGACCCAGTTTCCTCATCTATATAAATGAATAACACCTATTTCATAGGGCTGTTGTGAGGAAAAACTGGGTTCATGTATGCAAGGTGTTTGGAACAAAATAAGTGGAGTAAAAATGTTGGTTAATATTATTTGCCATCAACTCTAGACCCCACGCTTGGCTTTCCAATGGGATAATAGGATAATTAACTAACTCTATAAAAATCATCTATAAATATGCCTCTTTTCAGGGTACTGGATGAATACAGGGATGAATGAAACTAGTATCTTCCCCTCAGAGGTTTATCATTTAGTGAATAAATAAGGAATATGTACACATTTCTGCAGTCAAGGCACAACAAATATTGGAAGATTAGCACACAAGGAATGAGACATGCTTAACAGCTAGAAGGATCTGATAGGATTTCTCGAAGTGGTGGGACTTTGTATATCTTACTTGCCTCAGACCTCCATGAGACCTGGCTCAGTGGCTGCCACACAGAAGATGCTCAGTGGTTATATATGGGATACCTGAGAATAGTGAGTGGAGATCAAGGTTTGGGGAAAGCTTCCTGGGAGAAGAAATAGCATAAGCTACACATGAAAGCATGAAAAGCATACACTTGGGAAGTTCATGGTGGTGGGGTCTTGAATGACATTCTACAGATTTAAGTGTTGTGTAGTTTCCAATGGAGATAAGCAGGACATCACATGGTTCACAGGAGGGCTGGCATGACTGGGTATAAACTTTAGGACCAGGGCTTTTATGATTTTGAGGGCTGTTAGGACTGGTGGTCTGGTATCCAAATTTTAACAACACCGTAGCCACTCATCTCATAAGGTTGCCAAGGAAAATGTCCAAGTTGGGGGTCAAAAGCAAAGAAAGGTAGAATAATATATATATATTTTTATTGGTTGAACTTTTTGTCCTCAACTCCTCAATGCCAAGAACACTGGTAAAGTGGGCTTGGGACATGGCATGTAGACCAGAAGCCTAAGAAACCTCTTTGCTATCTCTAAACTTGGACTCTACACTGGCAGTGCACACCAGATTGCCTCAAGCACAGACAAGGATGATAACTTTCGAGATTAGTGGACTGAAATATATATGAAAGAGAACTAGATAACTGGATGACTTGATCTCCCCCATGCGGGGAAATGCTTGGGCCACTAAGCACTATTCCTGGCCCATAAAAGGAGAGAAAAAAAAAAAAGCCATACCTATGGGTGTGATGATTAATCCACAGTGACCTTGCATGTGCAGCCCAGGGACATGTTTGGAATCTGACTCATTAAATGAGTGTCCTTCCTTTTAGATGGAAGAATAAGGAGGCACAGGGGAAAGTAGATATTTGTTTTCCCAGAGGTCTACGTGGAAGGTGGATTAAAGAGAAGAAGTAGTAAAGGTAGAGAGAATTTGAGCTAGGCCGTGGGACTGGACCCTGTCTTTGACCTCAGAGACATTGAGGAGTCTGGTCTAATGTTGGGGTGAGAGATGTAGAGGCATTGAAGATGATTATCTGTTTCTCATCTCCAGTGACCTGGAACATTGTGCTGCCATTAGCCAAGAGGAGCAGTGGAGAGGCTATAATGATTTCTGCTCTTTTGCAGTTTTAGTGTATCCTTAAAAAACACATCTGCTGATATCCTAAGGCTACCTCAAGGCTAAGCAGAGCTATAAGTTAACTGACAAGTAATATTACAGTGTTGAAAGAAAGGGAAGGATAAAGACCACCTTTTATCTTTTTCTAGAAAATAAAGAACAGGAAGATAGAATTCTTTAGGAGGCAGGTAGACACAGGGTCCTGGAACAAATGGCTGGTTGTTTGACATCCTTTCTGTGTTTCAGAGGATGTAAGAAAATATCTTAGAGATGCTAAAAGATTTGGAAGGAGTATGTTCAAAAGAGAAATAAGAGTTGTGTGTGAGAGAGAGTAGTCATAGACATTACTTTTTCTGTGATGCTGAATTTTATGTGTGAACTTGACTGGGCCACAGGGTACCCCAATTGAGCATTATTTCTGGGTGTGTCTATGAGGATGTTTCTACATGAGAATAGCATTTAAAATTTGCATTGGTGGATTTAGTAAAGTAGATTGCCCTTGCCAGTGTGGGAGGTTATCATCCAATTAATTGAGGGCCTGAATAGAACAAAAAGAGGAATGGAAGATTCTCCCCCCCTTCCTTCCTGCCTGTTTGACCTGGGATATTGGTCTTCTCTGCCCTTAGACTGGGATCTACATCATTGGCTCCCCTGGCTCTCAGGCCTTCGGACTTGAACTAAAATTACACCATTGGCTTTCCCAGGTCTCCAGCTTGTAGACAGCAATTTATGGGACTTATCGGCCTCTATCATCCTATGAGCCAATTCCTCATAATGTCTTTCTCTCTCCATACACACACCAGAGAAACAGAACCAATATTTTATACACACACACACACACACACACACACACATACATGTACATATCAAAGAACATACTGGTTCTGTTTCTCTGGAGAACCCTAACAAATATACTCCCTTAGTAATATTTTCATAGTTGAGCAGAGGGACTTGGCTATGGGAATTTAAACCCAAAACTTAAGTATGTGAGAGAAAAGACTCCCTTTTAAAGTTAACAATAGTATTTAAAAAAAAACAGTAGAAGGAAAGGAGTAATATGGTGGTCCTGGGTTAATGAAGGAAGATACATATATATACCTCATCATTTGCCCTGGGATCAACAACTGAGGTAGGAAGTGCTGAAATGTTGCTGATATTTAAAGCTAATAGTTTTGAAAGACAGGGAAAAGCCCAGACCAGAGCATGGACATAAACTCAATGATTACTAGTGAGCCATGTACTTCAAGAGAATATTCATAGTTGATAAGGGTCAAATGCAGGCATAGGTCAGAAGGCCTAAGAGCTGGATACTTCAGTGGTCATCAGAGGCAAGCATGGACAATGGCCAAGGTCCAAGGTGGCAGTCAGAGTTGGGGGAGGAGGGTGGGGCTGGAACTTTGGCATGTGACTGGGGGAAAATTATAAGAATCCAGTGCAAAAGCAAGAAGGAGAACTTTATAAATGAGAGAACTCAGGATGTTTTATTTGGTTCTTGTTAATAAAAGAGATGCCCCTCAGGATGAGTTGCCTTGAACCCTTATGAAGGAACAGGGAATCTCTTCCTCTATGTGCATAGAATGATCCTATAGAATAAAGCAAAAGAAATACAGAGCACTGGGGTATAGTGTCTTACTAATTATGTAAAATAAAAAGTGCACAGTTCTGCGGAGATACACATATGTGTGTGGGTGTGTATGTGTGTGTGTTCACACCCCTTAGAACTTCTGGAAGGATCCACAGGAATATATATTAATGGTTGCTTAGTTAGTGGTAATAGTGGTAGTGTTGGAAAACTGGGCAGAAAGAGGAACGGGGTGGAAGGAAGACTTTTATGTATACCTTTAGGTTGTGTATTTCTTATGGAAAAAAATCAAAGATGTGTATTTTTGAAAGAATGTGTTGCTGGGGGGTTTTATGTGCCAGTAAAGGGGGTTATGTGTCTTGGAAAGGGTAGAGGATCTGGTGAGCAGTCATCTTACATCACAGAAGGAAACATTTTAACTAGTTGTTTCAAATATGCATGATCCATAATTTCTGTTTAATTTGTAAGTTGAAACTTGAACTCATAGAAGCAAATGTGTGAGGTGATTAGGATAGAGATATATTTCCTTGGAGAATTGAAACGAATCAAAAGCCACACGCTGTGGGGTTATGTGGATCTTTGACTCTTCCTACATTTAGCAGTGTGGTTAAAATTCAGGAGCAAACCTGGAGGATGAGCACACTTCTCCTATGTGCAACTGTGAAGTCAGTTTCATGTGGTGATAGCTTTGGGATAGGGCTCTTCCTACATGTGTTTTTTCCTAGTTGGTGTCAGCAATGTTTGGGTTTAAAGCCACCAACACATCAACTCACGGATTTAACCAAACCAGGCAAAACAAACCAGAAAGGAGAGACAGAGAAGACAGTGATGAGGAGAAATGTTTGTAGTTCACATCTCTGCTCAAGACTAGTTTTTCTGAAACACTTTTTTTTTTTTTTTACATAAAATCACAAGAGCTTACAACACCCATTCATGGTTCATTAAAAGTCTTTCTTCTGCCTTTAGCATTCATTGCAGTCAGTGGGGACAAAAACAGAAAGAAATTTCAGGGTGATGGTGAGCAGGCTCTTACTATGAAAGGAATCCCATTCACGATAACTGAAGGATTGATTTGTGTAAGTTATGGAAGCAGCATTTACTGTAAATAAGTGTTGGGGTCAACTTTTGGAAGAACTGGAAATAAATACTGTTGGAATATAGATTTATATTCAGATGCTGCTATATCAACCCAGTGCTAACGTTATGGTCAACCACATGTGTTAGCAGTGTAAAGAGAAATACTTCAGTTAAGTAATTATAAAGAAAATATTAAAAACAAAGATTTTTAGATATAATTTTGATTCTGGCATTTCTTCATTTTATTTTCATTTTCTATAACCTCAGTGCCTCAGTTGTTATCACCTCAGGCATGGAGATACCAATGCTGGTTCATGATAATACTAGAAGAAACAACATACATGTTATTGCAATCATTCTGCAAGGATAGAATATTAAAATTTTAGAAATATTATTTATGTCTATGTAAAAACATTTTGACTGGATTTCTTGATAAATCTAATATTTTTCCTATTCTTTTGAGTTATGTTTCTCTGATACATCCATAACTTACTTAGCTGCTGTTTAGGAGATATTCTGATTGAAAATTGAAAACCAGCTATGTTCCCTCCTTATGTATATAAGTTCTTCTTTCAGTTTTTAAACAACTTTTTTTTTTTTTTTGATCTACATATATCTTGGAGCCTTTCTCCTCTCCTAAAATGTAAGATAGATTCATGGGAGAGAATTTTCTTCAGTGCTCCAGTCTTGTTTATAAGTAGTAAATTCTTTTGAAATTTCGTAACTGGTGTCTGGTGTCGCCAAAGGTTCACAATTAAATATTAATGCATCAGGGATGAGCTACAAAACACCAATTTTTGAAGGAAAGAACCAAATAGTCAAGAAACCAACAAATGGTAAAAGCTATTAAATGCTCTGAGATTCTAGCTATTTATCATTGGTGTTTTGGTAATTGTGATTTATTGGGGAAGTCACAATGCTCCGAGTTCATCTGGCTTCCACTTTTGTATTGTGGCCCAAGCTTACTGCTTTTGTTTGTAACATAAATCATGTCTGGATACCAAAGACTTCAGATCTTCTAACCTTTAAGCTTCTTTTTGTTGTTGTTCCTATTCTTTGTGTTTCCTTTTTAGGAAATCTTGATGCAATGGTTATATGTATGTTATTTCTCTTTCTTTTAGAAATGTGGTTTAGAAACATTATTTTGGACATAAGGGTTACTAGAAGACAGGTGAGCCTCAAATTTATGGCATTTCACTATTCCTCCCCTCCCCCCCTTTAAAAAACTCTTTATGGTATTATTTTGAATCAGAATCACTTAATTCAAAGACTGCTGTTTTCTTTTGAAATGCTGACAATAAAGTAGTTCATTCTCTTATTCTGAATAATTAGGAAGTTAGTGTTCTAAATATTGCTTTGAGAAGTTACAGGTTAGGGTCTCTCTTCTTTTAAGAACCTTCCTAGAATGATTTGCCCCTAAGTCGTTACTTCCTAGGGTCCTTTCTGTCATTCACAGTTCACTTCCAATGTCATTTCCTCGAAGAGGCCTTTCTAGGGTTGTCCCCTGCCTTTGTTTTCTATCACATTATCTTGTTTTCAATCAATATCTGAAATCATCTGACTTATCTATTTCCTTTTTCATCATCTGTATCCTCTTAGTAGAAGGAAACCTCTGTGAGAGCAGAGACTTTACTTCCTTGTTTTCAGGTGTATCTTCACAGCACAGTGCAGGACTCAGTATGTGGAACTCACTAAGTACTTGAATAAATTCAATAAATAAATGAATTGAAGTTAGAAATAGCTTTTCCTCCTACAGCTTACTCTTTGTATAATCTTGTGCATATTATTTAATCCCACTTATTGTATTTCTTCCTTTGAAAAACAGAGTTTAGCAAAGAAATAACTGCCTGCAGTGAAGAATATCCAATTACTTTGATTTGATCAATTCACGTTGTAGGCCTGTATCAAAACATCACATGTACCCAATAAAGATATACAACCATTATGTACCCATAATAATTAAAAATTTTTTAAAAAGAGAAAAAAATAGAATTGAGCATTGTGATTTAAAAGGTTGCTTTAAGGTAGAAAAGTGCTATGCCTTTGTCTTGTTCCAGTTCTTAAGGGGAATACTTTCAGGTTTTCCCCATTCAGTAAGGATGCCCACTGTCACCACTTCTATTCAAGATAGTACTGGAAGTCCTAGCCAGAGCAATCAGACAACAGAAGGAAATAAAGTGCATCCATACTGGGAAAGAGGGGGTCAGACTATCTCTGTTTGCTGATGATAAGATCTGGTGCCTAGAAAACCCAAAGACTCCACCAAAAGACTCTTGGAATTGATAGATAAATTCAACAAATTCTCAGGATATAAAATCAATTTACACAAATTTGTAACATTTTTATATACTAATAACAGTGAAGCAGAGAGTCAAACCAAGGACTCACCATTCACAATAGCTACAACAAAAATAAAATACCCAGGAATATACTTAACAAAGGAAATTAAGGACCTCTACAAGGAGAACTACAAAACACTGATGTAAGAATTGGCAGATGACACAAACAAATGAAAAAACATTCCCTGTTCATGGATTGGTAGAATCAACATTGTTAAAATGTCCATACTGCCCAAAGTCATTT
Source organism: Lemur catta (assembly GCF_020740605.2). Lineage (NCBI taxonomy): Eukaryota > Metazoa > Chordata > Mammalia > Primates > Lemuridae > Lemur > Lemur catta. The sequence continues at coordinate 11,130,667 of NC_059135.1, forward strand.
ATAGATTCAATGCAATCTACATCAAAATACCAGCATTACATTCCACAGATCTAGAAAAAATAATCCTAAGCTTCATTTGGAACCAAAAAGAGCCTGAACAGCCAAAGGAATCTTAAGTAAAAAGAACAAATCTGGAGGCATCACATTTCCTGACTTCAAATTATACTACAAGGCTATAGTAACCAAAACAGCATAGTATTGGTGTAAAAGTAGAGACAATGCAACCCAGTAGGAAAAACAGAAATAAAACCACAACTGGAGATCTTGAACAGAGCAGCCAACAACATACACTGGGGAAAAGAAGCCCTATTCAATAAATGGTACTGAGAAAATTGGATAGCCACATGCAAAAAAATGAAACAGGATCCCTATCTCTTGCCATACACAAAAAATTATTATTAATTCAAGATGTATTAAAGACTTAAACATAAGACATGAACATAAAAATTCTAGAATAAAATGTAGGAAAAACTTTTTGGACATTGGTCTAGGCAAAGAACTTATAACTAAGACTCCAAAGGCAAATATAGCAACAACAAAAATAAACAAGTGAGACTTAATTAAATCAGAAAGCTTCTGCAGAGCAAAGGAAATAATCAACAGAGTGAATAGACAATCTACAGAATGGGAGAAAATAATCACAAACTTTACATCTGACAAAGGACTGATAGTCAGAATCTACAAAGAACTGAAACAAATCAGCATGAAAAAAACAAACAACCACATTGAAAAGTAGGCAAATGGCATGAATAGAAGTTTTTCAAAAAAAGACTAATGGCCAAAAAACATAGGGAAAAAATGTTCAATATCATTAATCATCAGGTAAATGCAAACTAAAACCACAATGAGATACTACCTTATTCTTATCAGAATGACCACTGCTAAAAAGTCAAAAAACAATAGAGGCTGGCTTGGATGCAGAGAGGATGGAATGCTTACACACTGTTGGTGGGACTGCAAATTAGTGCAACCTCCATGGAAAACCTGATGGGGATTCCTCAAATAAATAAATGTAGACCTACCATTCTACCCAGGAATCCAACTGTTGGGTATCCACCCAAAGGAAAAGAAGTCATTTTATCAAAAAGATACCTGCATTCAAATGTTTATCATGGCACAATTCACAATTGCAGAGGTGTGGAATCAACCTAAGTGTCCTTCAATTCATGAGCGCATAAAGAAAATGTAGTATATGTTTACCATGGATTACTACTCAGCCATCGAAAGGAATGAAATAATGTCATCTGCAGCAAAGTGGAGGGAACTGGAGATCATTATCCTAAGTGAAGTATCTCAGGAATGGAAAACCAAACACTGTATGTTCTCACTAATAAGTGGGAGTTAAACAATGGGTACACATGGGCACAAAGTGATATAAAGGACATGAGAAACCAAGGAGGAGGGAGGAGCGGTGTGGAATAAAAATTTACCTATGGGATACAATGAACATTATTCTGGTGATGGGCATAACAAAAGCCCTAACTTAAGCATTATATAAGCTATCCATGTAATAAAAACATTTGTACCCACTTAATATTTTGAAATAATTATAATAATAAAGTGGTATACCTTTAACTTGGAAAATTCCATTAAATTAGTATTATTTATCGTAAGAAAGCACATTAGATTGTGTCACTTTGCCAATGGACATTTGTAAGTATATTTTAGTTTACTTACTGTTTTAATTTGCTTTTGAGAGAAGATTGTCCTGATTTATATTTTTTTCTCTAGTGAATATTTCCTTTCTGTTATAACTTTGACTTGACACCATGCTCTGAAGCAGAAAGGTCAGTGTATAAAATGACACCTATCTCTGGCTGCACACGGTCAGGACCTAATCAGATTTGGCTTAGTGCTACTGACGTTAAGCTTGAGAGACGTTACTGAATCTCCAGTTCATTCACTCTGTGCAGTCAATGGCCTTTGGAATCACTCATTAATGTCTGCTCTTCAGTTTTTCTGCAATTCAAATTCAATGCCCAGATTTCAAGTGGCTAAAATAGATGGCAACAATTGACTTTTTCTCCTTCTATTGTTTTGAACAAACTGTATCTGTACATGCACATCCTTAAGCTATAAATAATTTTAGTAACATTGTTTAAAATAGATAAGAAATCTAGCCCTTCTTGTTCTCTCTCATGTTACTTTTCTCCTTGGAACTTATCAATTTATCACCGTCTAACATCACATAAATACACACCCGATTTATTTCTTGATCTTCATTTCCTATTTCTTGCCAGTAGGTTGTAAGTTTTGTGACAAATGTTTTTTCCATCTTTATTCCCTGCTGAGTCTCTAGCACTGATGTCTGCGTATCTACTATGTGTCTGTCACATAGTAGAAATACAATAATAAATATTTGAATGAATAAATGAGTATTTTCAGGCATAATTTCTAGATAATAATTCTTATTTAATCTATTGCCGATAAAGCAGGTCCAATCCTGATGACTTCTTATTGTCTATACTGTTAAGTTGGGAATCCATGGGTAAATTGGAATTCAACAAAAATAAACCAGTAACTATTTTAGAACTTCATTTTGACATTATTTGTACACCCTATATGTATACTAGAATTTTACTTTGGAATGGGAATAAAGGAAAAAATCCATAAGGAGATATTTAAATTAGTTTGAATACAAAAAGTCAACTTTATGATTCTGATGAATTAGAGAGAGTGTGTTTAAAAAGACATTATGTTTCCACGTATACAATGTAATGATCCCAGCCACAAGCCTTCCTACTTTTACCATTCCTCATTAAGGAAAAGGAAAGAAATTGTTTATATTCTTTTGACTACCATACTTCTTTGTGTCTTGCCTATGAAGGAGGAGAAAAAGGTTTGGTTTGGTTTTTACATGAATTAAAATTCCCATAAATTTGATTTTTCAGGATGATTTGAGCTTTTGGGGTGCCAAGCACTCTTTCCCTTCCCCTTCTTTAACCAGATTTAACTCAGGAGGAAGTGCACATGGAGCAGCATTTCTTTCCAGTAAATCAAATTAAGAGTTGTTCAACATTTCAAGCAGGATAGGGAGCTCTGGGAAGTTTTTTTTTTTTTTTTTTTTTTTCCCAGAAGAACATAGTATTTGCTATTCACAAGACTCTAGTAAGCAGAACAACAAAGAGAGCTAAAGAGCAAATTGCCAGGACTTAATAAAAATCTGAATGACCTTTCCTTTCTGCAGGAAAGGGTCACTGATCCAAAGCATGCTATTGACACCAAGAAGAAAGAAAAATGAATACATGGATTTGGAAGAGTGAATTTTAGGTTAGTTAAACTGAAACCACCTGTTGTCCCCAATTATTTAATTAAAAAAATAATAAACCCAAAGCTTTAGAAATCCCAAATAATGGAAAGCTATTTTTGGAGTTAAATGAGGCAAAAGCAATAATTCCTCCTTCTGAAATACATTCATTCCATTCATTCACTCACTCACTCACTCAGTCATTTGTTCATCCCAGTGCCCCATCATGTGCTAGACAGACTAACCTGGAAATAATTACAGTGATATGACAAATCTCCTAATAAAAATGTGGGCAAGGCACAGAAAAGGATTTGGTTAACTCTGCCTGCAGAATTGAGAGAAGGCTTTTGTCAGAGAGTGACATTTGAGCCACGTTTTAAAGAATAAGGAGGATTTTTCAGCAAGACAATGTGGAAAGAACATATTGAGTAAAAGGAAATGACTTTTTCAAAGCAATTGAGATGAAAAAGAGCAGGTGAGAAATGTGTAGTATTTTCTTGGTTTTTAAGAAAGGTTTTTATGCCATTATCCTGAATGTTAACCTTAATTTTTTTTTAAACAATTATATGACTGCTTTTCTTGTGTAGCTCAACTAGAGTCTCCCATACCCAAAGTCAGATGACTAACAGCAGAGTGCTGGGGAGAAATATTTTCTATGGGAGTCATTTGTTTGAATCACTATGGTGAGGAAATGTGTTAACTGACTGGCCGGTTAAATAGCCTGAACGTCCTGCAAGCATGTCCAGGATGGCTATTCATGATGGCTGGTCCTCTTGTGGGTTAAATGCTGCTGTTTCCCCATCACTGTTGGTGAAATGGCTTGATTAATATCTCTCATTTCTCTTTGTTCTACCTCCTGGGTGTTTTGGCCATGACTTCGTGGGAATTCTTCGGTTGCTTGGTAGAAATATTTGTACAGTTAGGACAACTCATATGTTCTTTTGAAACAGATATTTGTCTGCTCTCTGACCTCTCACTCCTTCTCAGCTGCCTTCACCTTGTTCCCATCACCCTCCTTTCCCATCCTCCCCCAAAGGAGTTCAGACTTGCCCATGCCAAAATCCATGATCTGTTATTCATTTTTCTTAATCCTTATTCTTTACTCACTATGGTAGATACTATAAAATTAAATAAAACTTCAAAATCTGATTATTCTTGCTTAATATTTTAAGTAGATGTACAATCATTTGAGTTTCAAGTTTGCAATAGAAGTATTTTATTGTGTGGAAGTATTATTAATAATTCTATTTTTATGATAGTAATGCATCCTATTATTTTATAATGAAATTAAATTGGACTTAATACATATTTCTGAATTGGTATAACACCATCAAAATTATATTTAATAAAATTTAATATTAATCTTTACCCATAACTTATTGGCATACACTTTTGAGGTGACAAAAAAGAAAAAATTATTATGCAGAACCTTTTATTTTTCTGTTTATAATATTTATCAAATATTAAAGCTAAATTATGAAAATTATTACTTATGTCCATAAGCATTAATTTCCATAAATGGAACATTTGTATTTTCACTTTGTTTTACAAACACCTAACTTATTTGAAATGAAGTATAGCCTGTTAATTTAGCTAGGAAAAGGAAAATGATACCTTCTCAAAATGTAAACAAAGAGCTTTAAAAACTTTGTTTATGAAACTAGTAGATGTCAATCACATCTAAAATGAGGTTTTTAAGTGATCCCATTTGTATCCATATTTAAACATAATTAAATGAAGGTCTGATTAGTTTGGAATGTACAGATAAGTAGTATTGTTTAGTTGGAAGAAAATTGTACCCTATAAGCATATTTTTGTGTGTGTGTGATGCAACTTAATTTCATAGGTTTTTATTTCTGTAAAATCATTAATTTTTATATTACATAAATACAATAAAAATTAACATTTACTTTGTGCAGGCCTCATTCTAAGTGTTAGATATATATCATTTTATTCAACAATCAGAACAACTCTTTGAGGAAGGTACTATGGATCATCACTATTTTGCAGATAAGGAAACTGAAGCACAGGGGGTTTGAGGTCAAAGTCCTACAGGTACTGAGTGGCAGAGCTGGGCTTTACGCCTCAGCTTTCTGCAGAGTTTGTGCTATTAACCATTGAATTCTATTGCTTTTAATAATTAAGAATCCAGTTGGATTACTCCTATTAAATTAGCTGTGTGTTGAGAAAAACTTGGTGAATGACAGAGAATTATATATAGAATCATGATCAATGGAAAAATGAAGGAAATAGGCATGAAAAGTAGCACTTTACCCTTAACGGGCACTTCACTTTGCACAAATTTGATTTCTCTGGTCTTGGTATCTTCATCTATACAATAAGATTAAGGATGTACTCTTCAAATTATTTTAAAGATTCAATAAGGTAACTTAAGATTAAGTATTTGTAATCTGCAAAGGAACTTTTGTGCAATATAAATTATCACAAAACACAAGTATTTACATTCTGCTTCTGCTGCACTTAAAATATGCACATCCTTGATGTGTCTGTTGTTATTGATAGTAAAAGTCAATGAAAACCCTATGTCTAAGAGAAGATGGAATGATTTTAAAAACTTATAGATCCTTAAGAGTTGCTGAATAATTATTGAATTTGGATTTTTTTTAAAGCAACTAGACTATAGCAAATTTTTTGGCTTCTCACCCTGGCTCAAATAATCAATTTGATCCATTTCTAGTTCTCCAGGCATGTTAATGTTATGTGCTTGATAATTTTAGAAATTTTGGAAGGCCTATGACTGAAAATTTCAGCAGACGGGGTTGTGGTGACAACTCAAGCAAAGATGTGCATTCAGACATTTATTAGCCCATTGTCTGCCTGTATTGTGACAAAGAGATGAACAAACCAAGTTAACTTCCTCAAGAGTTAAGCATGCTTGCAGACAGACCTTTACGCTTTTTTATAACATGTCATGGGGTAAGTCTGATGACAGGTGGGTGCTATCAGAGGAAAGAGAAGAGTCTTCAAACCAGACTTCCCAGAGGAGGTGAGACTTGATCTGAGATTCAGAGAAGAGTAAGACTCAGCACAGTAGTGGTGTGTGGAAGGTGTCCTGTCCAAGGGCTCAGCATATTCAATGGGATGCAGACAAGAACCATTATGTTGTGCTTAAGGGACTAAAGGGTTTAGTATGCCCAGAATGAGGGACTAAAGAGAGAGCAGGAAGAAGTAAGATTAGGGATATCGGAAAGTCTAGACCACTACTGCCTTGGGCATTCACCCGGAGTGTTGGAACTTGATCCTAAAATCAGTAGGGAGTCACTGAAGGATTTATAGAACCTCTATTATCAGATTTGCAATTTGAAAATATCACTGTGGCAGTACAGTAAAGGAAAACTGTCCATGCTGGAGGCAGGAGTGGAGAGAAGCCTTTTCTACTAATCCAGGTGAATTACGATGAGAGCTTGAGAGGAGGGTGGAGAGAAGAAATGTGAAAGGTGGAATCCATTTGATTTGGTAAAGTTTTGATTGAGGGTGGGAAAGGATTGAAGTGGTCTCTAGGTTTTTAGTCTGGGCAATTGGGACGAATGGTGTGATCATTGTCTAGGATAAGGCAAGCAGGGAGAAGTGGGCATGCTCAGGAGGGTTGGAATGTTTCTGTCTAAAATTCAGGGCAGTAGTTTGGGATCTACATATGAGTTTTACGGTATCCTCTGGCATCTTAGACTGACCTTCAGCTAGACAAGGAGAAGGGACCCCTGAAACATTGGGTAGCTGCATTTGGCCTCAAGTGGGAATTCCCTTTGAATCACACTTTTGATCTCTAGAGCATTGAGGATCTTCTGTATTCACCTTTAAGATAGAAGGAAGGCAACTAACAATCAAAGCAGCCATTCTCTAATTCCAAAAGACTGATCTGATCCTTGTGGAAACATGCATCATTGGCCAGGTATAGACAGTGTTCTAGGTGAGAGAACATTGGCTATTGGTCTTAGCTGATATCATAAACAGCATCAGCAACACTTTAGCTGTAACATGATAAATGTGGGGTAGGTGTGAGGTGTGAGGCAGAAGCAGAGATCTGTGTTGACTATTATTGCAGACAAGTTGAATAATTATAAAAATTTATAAAGACCCATGTGGTAGCCATGAGAATTGCTGCAGTGAAGAGAGGTCCTAATGGCCTCTAGCTGCCACAACTGTGGGATGAATTGAGGCATTCACACTGAGTCTACCCTTCTCGCTGGCTGTTCACAGCCAATGACTAACAATAATGCCTACACTGACTCCACACCAGTTCTGCCAGACATCGGAGTCCTCTCGTGGGCATCCTTTCCTTAGGGGTTACCTATTAGCTTGACCAAGACTTTTTCAGAACCACACCATGGTCTGAGACTCTTCCTACCCAACTATCTTCCCACTGTTGCACAGATATCAGACCCACCTTGTAGTAGACCAAAGGGATGATGAGTTGATGACATGGGATTTGAATGTGAGTCTGGGAGAAAATGGGCTATAATAGGACTTGCATTTAAGATAGAAGCCAAAAATTGCAAGGACAAGAGAGATAGCGGCACTGAAAGGTCTAAAGGTTTGGAATGGAACTTTGATGTAAAGTTGTTTTTGTGCCAACAGAACCCCGAGCCCAAGGAAGAATGTTATTTTGTATGTGGCCGGGTCAGCAGTCTGCAGCCTTTGCTCATCATTACAAATAGAACCTTGATAAAATGATGTCTTTTGACTTGGCAAAGCTCAGAGTTGTATAAAAAGGATAATGTTATTGGAACCTAATCAAGATGTTGTCACCAATTCCTTTATGACTCATTAGATCTAATGCACTCAGATATTTGCCAAATCCCTGCTTGTGCTTGTCCATGTTCATATTCTCTTCTTCCTCATCACATGTCTAGATGACATTTTTCAGTCTTCCCTACAGTTAGGTGTGGTCAGGCTACTGAGTCCCACCCAACGGGATTGATGGAAATGGTATATATCATTTATGGGCCTAGTCCACAAAAACTTTCTGAATGGGGAGGTCTCTGAGGACCTGGTGGAGACAGAGATGGAGGAGCTCAGAGCAGAGAGTTTTCTTCTCCCACAGCCCCCCAAATAACCCACATTGCCATGGGACATAAACAGTGAATCTTGATTTTGTTAAACTAGCAAGAATCAGGAGTTGTTTACTACAGCAAGGGTCTTACCTAACTGATATAGTATCTGTGGAAGTTAGGTTTGTTGTTTTGATCCTGTGGCAAGTTCCATAGCTGGAGCAAAGCTGTATTTTCTCAGTAAGTATTTTTTTTTTTTATTTTTAAGAAGGAGACCCTGGCTTGTTACTGAGACCTCATAGAGACTAAACACAAATTTACCTCTTAGCTATCCAAGCTATCTCCATCATGATGTCAGGGTCATCCTATTGTCTGAGCCATGAGGTCAAGTGTTCCCATGGGCACTCCCTCACCAAGTGGAAGTTGAATTGACGGGACAGGACTCAAGCTTGTCCTGATGGGACGAGGTGGCTAACACTCCCACAATGCCTACTTTGACACACTGCCACTTGTTTCTCAAAATGCTATTACAGCTTCAAAATCAGTTTCCTGTGACTAAATGACATTGGAGATGACTCTATGAGATAAGCTGGCACCAGCATCACAGCCTGCTGCATGGTGTCCCCTGGGAACAGTTAGGGAAGATAAATCCTCGAGGTGGGTAAAATTTCTCATAATACTTACTAAATTTTGAGTTCATAGGTAGACCCCCTCAAAACATATTCTCCACATTATGAATAGTCTTTGAACATTAATTGGATAATATGACTTGTTTGTTCAAAATTCTTCTGTAGCTTATGATTGTACCTTATAACATTTTATGCTCTTAACGGGTCTACCAGACTCCAGGGGGTGTGGCCTCTGCTCTATGCTAGAACTTCAATATGAACTCTCTTTTCTTTCACTACTCCAGCTGCTGGACTTATCTCAGTTCCCCAAAGCACCAGACTTGTGGCTCATTGAAGGTTCCTGCAGACTTTCTACCTCACAACATGTTGGCTCTTTTTCATCCTTCAGTTTTTAGCTTAAATGTGACCTTTTCCGATAGGTCCTCACTAGTCTTTCAACGTAAGTTAATCTTCCTCTGTTATTCTATCTTTCCCAGCTTTGCTTTGGCTCTCTGTTCTTTTCCCTCAAAGAAGGTATCAATATTTGTATCATTGTTTATGTGTTGTTTTACTGGAAAGTCTTCTTTGTGGTATTAGAAATTCTGTAATAGTGAAGACCATGTTCATTCCACCCACCATCGGATGAAGAACACCCAGCAGGATGCTTGGCCCACACTGGGTGGATGAGAAACTTTCAACTTTCATTGAACAAAAGAATGAATGTGAAAATGAATAAACAACTATTCATTCTAGAAAGGAGTTAGGGAAAATGTGAGTCCCTAGGCCAAGTGCAAGTGTGTCAATACTGGGAGATACATTTGATTTAACATAGCCATGGCAAAGATAAACAGTAGGAAGGTGGTAGAGCAAAACTCGTGGTCCTGTAGGGACAGGGGAGGTAGGTACGATGTAGATATGGAGGATGGTGGCATAAGGAAGGTCTTATGGATATCAGTGTCCACCCAAAAGATGAACAGAAACTTTCCTAGGACTTCTGGTGGCACCTTTAAGAGAGAGTTTACCCAACTCTGATTGGCACCTTATGCTCCTTCATTATCTTTTCTTTATTTTTCTAAACAAAACAGGGGGAAAAAGCTAAAATAAATTTAATCTTTCAGGATTTCAGACTAGAATATTGAGGAAGATAAAGGTAGTTAGTAGCCAATGGAATACTTCAGAGTCTTCTAATAATTCATTAAAGAAAAGCAATATGTATATTATTATTCATCAAAAAAATAAAGATTAATTTCCCTGATGAAATATTTAAATTTTTTCTAAAAAATTTTTGTAAAAATGTTTTTCCAGGCCTAGACATTCTGGAAAGTACAGCTTCTAATTAAAATGCCAACAGCATCAAGAGAGAAAATTCCAGATTTCCAGATGCATCCCTTAAGTGGATTAAACACTCATGTCAAAGGAACACACACCCATATATAAAAAGCACACCATTAAAGGACATAATTTTGAAGGTGGAAGATTAAAGAAACAGACATCCCTGAGGGTGACTGTATGTTACTGTTAACTTCAAAATACTCTTGGTTTCAGTTATTATTTTTTTCAAGATGTCATAAAATCCTGTAGTCATTTCAATCATTCATGCCTAAAGTTTTCCCCAGAGACATAACATATTTGCCAGGACAATACTACAAAATTAATAAAGGGAAAGTTTATTAGACATCTGCAGAAGATCTGTGAGATTCAAAGACTTGGTTGCTTTGTGGTATGTTTATTCCTTTCTCCTGCTGGCTTGTGGTAGTTCCTCGTGACAAAAGCATTTTCTTCATAAAAAAAAGTGCTCTGAAGCATAATTAAGCTCAGAAATTACACCTGTTTAAATACGCTCTCCATAAAAAATATCTATTGCAATAATGGGTTTTATCAGACAGTGTTATTAATTGCAAGCAACAGAAATGAACTAATTTAATTAGTAGCTCAGCGTCTCTAAGAGGACCAGAGAACTGGCTTGGGGGACATGCAAGCAGGAACAATGCCTCAGGTCATTTCCCAGAGCTACACATAAAGATAATATGTCATTACCGCTGGACACAACCGGAGTGGCCCGTACTACCAGAACCAGAGCTGAGCATTCCTGTCCCTACAAACTGGATGCAGGTGCTGATTCTGCGGCTCCCAGCCCATTCCAGTTCCCTGCAATGGGTTCTGTGTGGGCTCTGTTTTCTTGCCTCTTCATCTTGAGATTCAAGTTCCAGAAAAGGTACGTCTGATTGGAGGAGCCTAGGTCACGAGTCTGTGTCCCAGCTTTCAGGGCGGCTGGCATTCTGAGACTCCACATTGGGAAGTGGTCTTTTCCATAAGGTAGGATATGTCTTGGACATAGGGAAAATGATAGGTTCACGGATGGTCTAAAGGAATAAAACATATATACTCCAGTGGAGTTTGATTTCACTTAGTGTAGGTTTTGTTATAAAAGAGTCTCTAATTTCTGAAGTATTTAATAAAATAAAAATGTTTTGGGAGTAAGAAGGTCTGGGTTGAAACCAAGTCTTGGGCATTTAAGCTCCTCGAGACTCAGTATTTGTGTGTGTGTGTGAATGTGTGTGGGTGTGTACACACATGTCGATGGGAATTGTACTTTGTTTTTCTTCCTGCTTCATATTGTTCTTGGGAGATTCCGATGAAATTATGTGTGTGAAAAGAATTGGAAAATTTCGAGCAAAGACAGTAGGAGTCAGACAAAACCAGATTCAAATCTGAGCTTCAAATGCTATCAGCTCTACGACTTTAGACGTGTGTGGTTTAAATTATCCAAGCTTCAGTTTCCCGATAAGTTAAATGGGGATAAAGTGTCTATCTTTCAGCGTTCACAAGAATTAAATGGGATAATATGGTTTAGAACTTGGAACAGTACGCTACACACAAAAGGCACTCAACAAAGGGTCACGTTTGTACACACACATACACACACATACAAATTTAAGGAAGCAGGACAATGATATTTATATTTTTCCCAGGTAGGAGCTACTGGAGTTGAAATCAACATGAGGTTCATTTTTCCCCTTAGTATGTATTAATAATTATAGTTAGAAATCAGAATTATGCTGGCTTTTAAAAGAAAACTTTCAAGTAAATTCCTTAATTATAAAATATTTTCATTGATTAAAATATGCAATTAGAAATACATTACCACCGGAAAATTTTCTCAAATTCTGAATAAAAATCAAATAAAAAAGTGCAGCATAACTTTAAAAAAGATAAATAAAGGAAAGGACATTCTTATCAAGCATTACTGTCACTTTCTCTTTGTCCAGGTTTTATTTTATTTGCTATTTTGCAAATAATAACAATAATAGGTATAAAACTATTTCCAAAAAATACCATCTTCTACCTGCATTATGTCTTTGGTACTTTACACAGGAAGAAGAAATATACAATTTACATTTCCTTAATATACGCTAAGAAGTGGCTCTGTTAGCCACAAGCCAAATCAAAGTTAAACTCACATATTCCATCCCCATTAAGTGCTGCTTTTTAAGATCTCAAACGTGAAACCATCTGGATTTTCCATTTATTGTGTTAGGTTTCTTCTTTCTTTCTTTTTTTGTGTGGCTTCTCTGATTTTGACACATAGTTTCAATCTTTCCAAAGTCTAATCCTTTGCTGTCAGTGAAACATTTTTATTTTAAGCTTCATAATAAGCTGCTCCATTGCTGTCATCATTCCTTGCCCGACATGTGATTTTTTATTTCCACAATGTAGTGAATTTTTTTTCTTTTTAAAATTGTGTGTATTTAAGGTGTACAGCATGATGTTTTGATACACATATACATAGTGAAATGGTATTATACTAAAAAAAATAAGGTTTTTCTATCAAGGTGAAATTTGCCTATGGTGACATGTGCAGATCTAATGTGCACAATTTGATGTTTGACAAATATAAAATATTAGTGAAACTAACACCCCAGTCAATACATAGACTATTTCCATGCCCTTATAAAGTCCACTTGAGTCCCGTACCAGTCAGTCACTACCTCCATGTCCAGTGGGCAAACAATGTTCTGATTTGTATCACTGTAGGTTAGTTTTGCTGTTGTTGAACTTCATGTAAACGTGTTAACTCAGTGTATACTCTTTCACATCCAGCTTCTTTTGCTGCACGTTTTTAGATTTACCAATACTGTTACATGTATCAGCAGTTTGTTCTTTTTCATTGGTGAGAGGTATATCATTGTACGACTATTTCACAATTTGCTCACATTTTTCTGTTGATGAAATTTAAATTCTTGGTGTTTCACTGTTGTTAATAAAGCTGCTATAAACATTCTGGTTCAATTCCATTTATAGACATTTGTTGTCCTTATCTGGTGCAAATACCTAGGAATACATTGACTGCATCATGTGATAGGTGAACATTTAGTCTTTTAAGAAACTCTCCGATGGTTTTCCAAAGTAGTTGTACCATTTTACACATCTCCTGTCAATATGTGAAAGTACCAGTTGCTGCACATCTTAGCCAATATTGCATGTCTTCAGTCTTTTTAATTTGAGATCTTGTAGTGGTTGTACAGTGGTTTCTAAATGTAGTTTTAATTAGCATTTCATTGATCACTAAGGATGTTAGTACCTTTTCATATCTACCTTGGTTATTTGAATATCTTCTTTTATGAACGCTCCAAGTTCTTTTGTCTACTTTTTTTTAGGTTGTTATTCTTTTATTAATGATTTTCAGGGCTTTTAAATATGTTCTGGATTTATTATCAGATATATATTCTGCAAACACTGAGTTCATTTTTAACTTTCAGTCTATTTTGTTCTCTGTTGTCCTTCAGATTGTGTAATTTCTATTGTCCTCTCTTCAAGGTCACTGATTCTTTTTGCTGTATTCTCCATCCAAGTGTTGAGTCCACCCAATGAGTTTTTATTTCGGTTACTACATTTTTCAGTTCTGACATTTCTGTTGGGTTTTTTATGTCCTCTCTTTCTTGTTGAGACTTTTTATTTTTTTTAATTTGTTTCAAGTATGCTTGTAGTTTCTCACTGAAGCATTTTTGTAATGATTGCTATAAATTCATTGTCAGATGATTCAAATATATATGTCATCCCAGGGTGGACATTTGTAGCTTGTCTTTTATTGTTTCATTTGAGATATTTTTTTCTGTTTCTTGGTCTAATGAGAGATTTTCACACACTTTGTGTATTTTGGTATAAGACTTTGGATCTTATTAAAATCACCTATTTCAATAGGCTTCCTCCACACCATGCTGGTGGGAGAAGGGGTCACTCACTGCCTTGCTACTGCCAGATAGAGATGGAAGTCCAGGTTTCCCTGTTAGTCTCACTACCCAAGAGGGGAAAAATGCCTTGTTACTGCTGGGTAGGGATTGGAATTTCAGAGCCCTTATTAGTCTCCCCTGACACTCCCCTGGCTGGGATAGGCAGTGGTGACTTTTCACTACTCTCTATGTGGCTTCTATGACACCACAGAGGGTTAGCCTCAATACTGTTCTGATACCACCTCAATGAGGAGGGGTAGGGACACTTTATTGCAGACAGGTGGGCATGTCAGTCTAGGCTCCCTATTCAACTTTGGCTGATGGGAGTGGGTCTGAGCTTGTGGTTTCTTATTCTGTGGTATGTGCCTGGATTAGAGTGATTATTGCCTAAAAGTTTTCTGTCTTGCCAGACTGCTCCTTTCCTTTCCTTTCTTTTAACCACTGAGAGCAGACTTTTTTTAGTCTGTGCCCATTAGCAATTCCACACTGTTGGTTTCTCCAGCAACCAGCCCCGGCTATGTGAGATGAGGAGAAAATCTAAGGAAGTCACTGCCATGCTGTTTCTTGGGTCCCAAGGTTTCCAGCCAGTCTGCCTTCTCTTTTCTACCTCTCAATGCTTATGTTTACTTAATATATAACATTTAGGGTTTTAAGCTTTATTTAGGGAGAAGAAGAGGGAAAAGTGCATCTACTCCATCTTTCCAGATGCAGAAGTAGGCAGGGCAGGTCAATTTAAATGTTCTCTCTAGTCTTAGGGCTTTGCTCTCAGGCATGATTCTTACTCTTAGTTGTGGCCTATCCAGGCTCAGCAAGTCTCTCTATACTGGCTGGATGGAGACATCCACAGTCTCCTGGCTCCGGATGACCTCTGTTATGTTAGTTCAGTTCTCCGTGCACACCAGTCATTCTGTGCTGGGTCACGCATAGTTTTGCCCTGAATATGTGTATCCCAGCTCTCAGGCAAGAATCTTAGAAATTCTAGACTTAGGTTTCTGAGCCTAAGTATACTTCTTTGCTTTTTTTACACATTGCCCACAGATTCCAGATGCTTCAGCAACCCCAAACACTCCTCTCTGCCTCTCCAGCTTAGGAAGGTCACCGTTCTCTTGTTATGCTTTTGTTTTCTGCATTGTGGTTTGACTATTGCCCTAGACAGAAAGGCTACAAAAATATGGGGCTTACCACATTTCCTCTCTTTAAGAGTCATGGCATTTCCTTTTTTAGGGATTAGGGATCCTTTATTTATGTCCTGAGATGCCTGTAGAACAGTGACTAAAAACAGTTACCTCTTCTTTTTTGTCCAATTTAAAAACTTATTTACATGTAGAGAATGCGGTACCACTTACCCTATAATAACTGGAAGCAGAACTCTCTACACTGGCTTTTAATTTTTCAATCTTCGAGCAAATCCTTAGCAAATATGTTTAACAGAGATATTTAGATTTGGACTCATTCAATAAAAAAATTAAAACTTTTCTGAGTTTACACAGCTAGATTTATTATCCAGTTGATGGAGAAAATATATATATTGTGTCAGGCAGAATTCTCTAGGGAAACAGAACCAATAGAGTGTGTGTGTGTGTGTGTGTGTGTGTGTGTGTGTGTATAGACAGATAGATTTGCATATTGTGAAGAATTTATTCACACAATTATAGAAGTTGGCAAATCCAAAATCTGTAGGGTGGGCCAGAAATCTGGAGACCAAGAGAGCATTCTAGTCCAAAGGTTGGCAGTCTGTAGACCCAGGAGCTCACGTTCTAGTCCAAGCCTGAAGGGCATCTGCTGTGCAACCAGGAAGAGCCAATGTTGAAGTGTGAAGGCAGTCTGTTGGAGAATTCTCTGATCCTCGGGGGAGGCCAGGCTTTTTGTTCTATTTAGGCCTTCAACTTACTGGATGAGGCCCACACACATTATGAGGGACAATCTGCTTTATTCAAAGTCCTCTGATTTAAACGTTAATGTCATTCGGAAATATCCTCACAGAAACACCCAGAATAATGTTTGGCCAGATATCTGGGTAGCCGGTAGCCCAGCCAAATTAACACATAAAATTAACCATCACATATTATTTATGTATAATACTTCTGAAGATTTTCCGGTTGTTGCAAGTTAATACATTTTAGGAAATGTTTAATATGCTTTAACGTACCTGAATACATGTATCTCATTTTACATACAGTGCTCATTAAAATATTATCCCCAAATTCCATTTCAGTCTCTTCTCTCATCCTCTTCCAAATATACTGTCTCTTCCATAGACATGACAAACACTGTATGGTAATGTCATGCATTTATTTTTTTTGCTTAATACTTATTTATGTACTAGCTACCATGATAGTCATTGAAAACAGTGGTGAGTTTAAGAGGCATCATATAATGAAGGAGACAAAAAATAAACAAGTAAATTGACATTGTAAACATAAATCAGATTATGCTACTTCCTTGCTCAAAAACTTCTAATGGCTCTCTATGTAATTCAGCACAAAAGCCAAAGTTTTCATGAGGGCCTACAAGGTCCTGCAGAGTCTTCCCCTGACCTCATAACTCTCTGAGCTCATTTTCTGCATCTCCCCATCTCTCATTCTCTCATTTCATCCCATCCACACTGGCATCCTTGGATTGATTCGTTGATTACAGAAGTCATGCTCCCGCCTGAGCACTTTTGCACTGGCTGTTCCTTCTGCCCGGAGCACACTTCCCCAGCTATTCTGGCTAACTCTATCCCCGCCGTCAAGCCTTACATATCTTTCTGAGATTTCTCTAACCATGCTATTTAAACGCAACTCTTTCCATTTCCCCACCTTGGTATTCCTGACTCCTTAACCTGCTCTGTTTCTTCCATTCCACTTATAACCTTCTGTCATTCCATGTATGTTACTTATATATACTTATTATTGTTGTTTATTATCAATATCCCTCAGAATTTGTGTTGCATGTGTGCAGGGAATTTTGCCTGACTTGTTCATGTTATTTCTCAAGTGCTTATCACATTACCAGGCCCACAGTAGGCATTTAATAAATATGTGTTGAATAAATGAATAAAAGAAAGAAGTGATTTTAGCACACAGAATTGAGAAAGAAATAAGCAAGATATCAAGATAAAAGCTAAGAGATTAGGAGAGGCCTACTTTAGGTAGGATGGCCGGAAGAGGCCTCACTAAAGATTAAACTACTTTGTAAACATAAACTAAAGAATATGAAGTGAAAATGTTGCAAGTGGAAGGAGCAGCATGAACATCAACTCTAAGGTGGAGAAGATACTTCTCATTTGAGAAACTTGAGCAAAACCCTGTGGCTTGGGCACAGGCGGAAGAGGTGGTGGTATTTGAAAGAAAAATGGAGAGCTCAGAAGAGCTTTAATCCAATGGAGGCCTTTTTGGCCAAAGTGAGGCCTTGGGATGCCCCAGAAGCGCAAGGAGAAACATTTTCCAAGCAGGAGGATAATGTGTTTTAGTTCACATTTGTAAGAGATTATTCTTACAACAGTAGAGAAAGCAAGAAGACTTGTTAAAAATCTATTAAAAACCCTGTAAGAGAAGAGGATATCTTGGAGTGAGGTGGTAACTTTGGAAATAGTGAGAAATGAAAAGATTTGAAATGAATTTGCAGATAGGAAGCATAGCCCTTGGTGGTGGATGAGATGGCGTGCAAGAAGAGAGAGAGGGGTCACCAAGGATTCCTTCCACCTTCTCTCCCCATCACCAATCCACTAAATGGGTAGTTTTACCTCTAGCCTATAGGGGCAGGCTGGGTAGGGTAGGGTTGGGTGGCAATTTTTAGGTAGGGAATCAAGAATCCTTTTGTGCACATTAATTTTGAGATGCCTTTGCAACATTCAAGTGGACATACATAGTAAGCATTTGGAAACTCAAGTCTGGACTTCTGAAGAGAAATTCAGGGTAAGGATATGAACTTGGGAACTAT